>NC_089769.1:6052083-6114583 GCF_040412425.1 Macrobrachium rosenbergii | reverse complement strand
TTACAATATTAATCCAATCGCAAAGTATTGTGCAATAGAGGGAAGAGGTGGAAAAAGATGAAATTACAAAATAAGCAAAAAAAAATGAGTTGGGATTACATTACTTTATTATTTTATACCAGTATTCTCTTCGGCACTTAATTATTCATCCTTGAGATATATAGTACTTATGGCAGTGTACACAGTCATTCAACATTTCTGTCATTTCTTTGCGGGGCTAATAGTTAAGCAATAATAAGTAATTCCCCATTTCAAGTAAGTAATTGGTACATGCAACAGAGTCTCTCCCTAATTGTATTCATTGTCACTTAAACAATTACGCTCGACTGTTCCTGTAATTTTTTTTTTTTAGACAGTCTTCATAAAACTAACAAATTCCTCTGTTACTGAATCTTGGTGTACAATCTTGATAACTTCAACTGGGCTATTGAAATTGATCCTTCTACCTTTGGGAAATTGTTTTCATTGAATTTTCTGTTCATTCTTCGGAGCTTAAAAGTGCTTCATTTGTTTTAGGTGCTCTGAGTCAGCCTTCATAAATGTATAACTTCCTTCATTTGTTTTTGTCCATTTCATACTTACTTCATAAATTAATGCCTGTGTTTTGAATCTTCTGCAGACTTTCATTGTCTCGTAAACGGAGTTCGAGGAATTTCACAAAACTTTCACACACGTCCTCTCCTCCTCCTCCTCCTCCTCCTCCTCCTCCTCCTCCTCCTCCTCCTCCTCCGGGTATCGAATCTGCCCTCTTTTGTTTTCCAAGACCTTGCCCTGCTACAGAATCCTTGGTTCGTCTTGCGTGGTTATTTTAGTTTTCTGTAAAAAAAACTATTGTGACGGCTTTGTCTATCCGTCCGCACTTTCTCTGTCCGCCTTCGGATCTTAAAAACTACTGAGGCTAGAGGGCTGCAAATTGGTATGTTGATCATCCACCCTCCAATCATCAAACTACCAAATTGCAGCCCTCAGGCCTCAGTAGTTTTTATTCTATTCAAGGTTACAGTTAGCCATAACCGTGCGTCTGGCAACGCTATAGGACAGGCCACCACCGTGCCGAGGCTGAAAGCTACATGGGCCACGGCTCATACAGCATTATACATTGTATAGAAAACTCGACTGCGCAGAAGGAACTACGGCGCATTTTTTACTTGTTTTTTAACACCGCTTCCATTTCCGTTCTTCTTCCGAATGTTTTAGCCGAGATGACGCTTTCTTTAGTTACGTATCAAGTGATATTTCACAGTCATTTGACCTAAAGCAACAGGTATTCTCTACGATTCTACAGTAACCAGAGGTAAAAAAGCATCTAGACCCATCCCATAATCTTTCAATTAGCAGGTAAAACATTCACCCGCAGGAATCTTTCCCAGTTCGAGCGATGCTTCTTCTTCATCACTCTTGATGAGGGAAAGGACGGCGTCCCAAGTGCGTAATAACGGCCACTGAAGTCTATACACACGAAGGTCCGCCGTGATTGCACCACGCCAATATTAGCGGCCCGTAAATTCCCCATTTTTCGTTAGTGGTGCAACCGGTTCTCCATTAATTGAATCTGTCTTACAGTAGAGAGCTTGCTTGGTCGTACTAGAAACACCAGAGCTCTCTTTCTCTCTCACTTGAGATTTGCCTTGGCAAGACGTCTGTCTGGAGATTCGCTCTTCAGACGGTTTTCTGTTGTTGCTGGTGTTGTTTTGCTGGGTTTTGTTATCCTTAAGATGTTGTTGTAGAGATATAACCCCTCGTGCTGTGTCTCTTTGGTTATGGCAGTGTTTTGGTTGTAGGTCTATCTGTTATGGGCCTACGCCTGCTGGATTTGCCTTAGCAAGCTTTTATCTGCAGATGCACTCTTCAGACGGTTTTCTGTTGTTGCTGGTGTTGTTTTTGCTAGGTTGTTGTTACCCTTAGGATGTTGTTGTAGATATATAACCCTTCCTGCTGTGTCTCAGGTTATGACGGGTGTTGAGGTTGTAGGCCTATCTGCTATAGGCCTACCTCTGTTGAAGCTTCTTCAGCACTGAGCACTTATGCTGTTTATTGGTGCCCATTTCAGACAAAGATTGTTGTTGTTTATGTTGTTTTACCTATAATAGTCGTCACCTGCCTTCCGTCTTACCTAGTTGTAGCCGGTTGTTGTTGCTCTGAAACTCGATGGTATTGTTGTTGTTCTTGATGTTGTAGCTTCCACACTTTTGTCGTCTCTTCAAAACTGCATTTGTTGTTGGTGTTGTTTTCCGTCTCCTGCAGTTTCTGCGGTAGATGAAACTAGATGTTCTTGCTGTTTTTTGTTGTTGTTGTTGTTGTTGTGCATTTGTTACTTGGCCTCATAGAGCTAAAGCTAATTACTGTTGTTGTTCCTCTGAAAAGAAGTCATTTTTTTCAATGAAGGTTGTTGTTGATGTTGCTCTTGTTGTTGTATTTTATTGTTGTTTTTTCTGATTAATATCTGTCTTCTTCGTTCTCTCTTAATTCTCCTTTCGAGAATTTTCTTTTCAGTTACTGCGGATTATTTCATTATATTTGCAAAGTTATTCATAATTTCATTAACTACGAAATTATTCATTTTTTCATTATTTACAAAATCATTCATTTTTCGTTATCTTCAAAATTATTCATTATATTTAATTTTTTCAAAATTATTCACCATTTCATTATTTTCTAATTTATTCATAATTCCATTAATTGCGAATTAATTCATTTTTTTCATTATTTTCAAAGTTTTTCATAATTTCATTATTTACAAAGTTAGGCTATTCATTAGTTCATTATTTTCAAAATTATTCATCATTTCGTTATTTTCAAATTTATACATAATTTCATTAATTGCGAATTAATTCATTTTTTTCATTATTTACAAAGTCATTTATAATTTCATTCTTTACAAAATTATTCATTTGTTCATTATTTACAAAATTATTCATTATTTCATTATTTTAAAAATTATTCATTGTTTCATTATCTTCAAAATTATTCATTATTTCATTGCTTCCAAAATTATACATAATTTCATCAATTACGAAATGATGCATTATTTCATTATTTACAAAATTATTAACGATTTCATTAATAACGAAATTATTCACATTTTCATTATTTTCAAAATTATCCAGTATCTCATTAATTTCAAAATTATTCATTATCTCATTATCTTCAAAATTATTCATTATTTCATTATTTTCAAAATTAAACATAGTTCCATTAATTACGAAATTATTCATTATTTCATTAATCACAAAATTATCCATAATTTCATTAATAAAGAAATTATTCACATTTTCATTATTTTCAAAATTACTCATTATTTCATTTTTTTCAAAATTATTCATTATTTCACGACTTACAATATTATGCATATAACTGGGTGGAAATAATTTGTTTAGAAAGAACGATCACCTGTAATTTTTTGTTTAATTCAGATTTATGGACAATTTGGCTATTCGTGAGATATTTTGCGTAGTGATATATACTAGATCGTGGATTATGCAATCATTTGAGAGAGAGAGAGAGAGAGAGAGAGAGAGAGAGAGAGAGAGAGAGAGAGGAGGGGGTTTAATATTAAATTATCTGGTGTCACGGTAACAATGATCAGAGAGAGAGAGAGAGAGGGGGGAGAGATAAAGTGGTTCAATATTAAATTATATCTAGTGTCACAACAACAATGGTCATCGAGAGAGAGAGAGAGAGAGAGAGAGATTGTTAAATTATCAGGTGTGACAGTAACAATGATCACAGAGAGAGAGAGAGAGAGAGAGAGAGAGAGAGAGAAATGCAGATTGCTTAAACAGCAAAATATGAATCACATATGACTCCGAGGAAGATCGAAAGATGAGTCAATACCAAGAATGTCAATGTTTATTTTGTTTTCGTTCTCCTGTCAAATATATCTGTGACGTAATACCCTCCCTCCCTCCCCTCCTCCCCTTTCTCCTCCCCTTCCTCCTCCTCCTCCTCCTCCTCCTCCTCCTCCTCCAATTTCATCACCGTACATCCCTATTGTACTCTGTCGTAAACATACCACTTTTTTTATTCAGTAAAAAAATATAGTTCATTTTTTTAATTTATTTTGTTATTTTATTATTTTTCGTTTACATTTTTGTATTCAATGATTTTAAAAAATTTTTACTTTTAAAATTTTTGTCGTGAGTGCTTTAAAGAAAATTTGTTTAGTATTTTTTTATTCAGTGATTTTGGTTTTTTTTTTTCTCATAAACTTTTTAGGTCAAAGTTCCCATCAACGCCGCTGCCGGCGAAAGGGTTAATAGAAAAGTAGGTTAGGATTTAATTAGGTTGTTACCCACCCCCCACCCCCCTCAAGAGGTTTAGGAAAGAGGACCCAGGGCTGGGGGAAAAAAAAAAAAAGAGAGGAAGCAGTGTTTGATTAGTTTATTGAAAAAATAAAGATTGTTATGCAACCGCCATCATCATCTGACGTCATCGGATTTGTTGGCGTTGCTCTGAGTTTCGTTCGCTTTCGCTCGTCTCGGTTCCCTTTGAGAGGCCTTTGTCCGATATTTGCCGAATCGAAGTGGAACGAGGGAGGTTCTGCTCGGTATTTGGGAATGAAGTTCAATGGGAAATTCGCTTACACGAAGCCTGATTAATCCCTTTGCACTTTTTTTTTTTTTTGTGTGTAGAGCGAACCTCCGCTTTGCCTGGGTTGGCTAAAAGAGTCCAGAGGTCCATACCAGCCTTTCCTATTCCTTTCCAACACCCTAACCGTATTTGTGGGCCGCCTTGAACCAGGTGAATGTTCTGGCATAAACCACCTTTATTTAAACCAACCGACGTTTTCGAAGCAAAGTTTAATGCAGTAAAGTTATCCAGGATAAAATATTCATTGAATTTTAATATTATTGATTTTTGTTGTTTTCATATTTATTTTATGATTGCTATTTTCATTTTAATGATTTATTTTATTTTTCCGCTTTTAGTTTTCTGTAAAAGAAAACTATTGCGCCGGCTTTGTCTGTCCGTCCGCACTTTATTCTGTCCACACTTTTTCTGTGCGCACTTTTTCTGTCCGCACTGTTCCTGTCCGCACTTTTTCTGTAATGTAATTGTTTGTCGTGTATTATATAACTTTGCCGTGCAATATAGAGCCTTTCAGCTTAATATATATCATCGCCGTGTAATGTATAGCTTTGCCGTGTACTACATAGCTTGGTCGATTTACAAGTTTGTCGTGTAATGTATAAGTGTGCGGCATACTATAAAGCTTTGTCGTGTAATATATAAGTGTACCGTACATTATAAAGCTTTGTCGTGTAATGTATAAGTGTACCGCATACTATAAAGCTTTGTCGTGTAATATATAAGTGTGCCGCACACTATAAAGCTTTGTCGTGTAAATATATAAGTGTGCAGCATACTATAGAGCTTTGTCGTGTACTGTAACAGTTTGCCGTGTAATATTTAGGATCCGGACGCACAACAAATTCGTTTAAGTTCCCTCATGAAACTTGTACATGTCTAACCGAGAATGTACGCGTGCATTCAAGTACCCGTATGTACTTGTATCCTGTACGAATTCCCATCAAATAAAATTCATTCATTTTAATCCAGCGCCGTTCGGCGTCGTTGCTTTAAAAGCGCTGCGTCTGCCTGTTTTGGTCTGAGACACGGAAAACATTCATTTATTAACCTTTTGGACCACTAGCGGAACCAGAAAAATTTCGTGGGGGGAGGGGCACCAATTTTCATATTATACATACATACACACACACATATATATATAATATATATATATATATATATATATATATATATATATATATATATATATATATATATATATATATATATATATATATATATATATATATATATATATTCTCTCTCAATTTTATTATTTCTATAATAGATTTTTATTTTTATTTTTCTATAATAGATTTTCTTATATTCTTTTTTTTATGTTAGTATTATCTAAATCTTCAATATTATTATTTTGTCATTATTTTTCATGAGGGGGAGTGGGGGGCGGCACATGCCCAGGTGCCCCACACGCCCCCCGGATCCGCTAGTGTTTTGGACCGAGATTCAACGAAGTTAACAGACGCTAACGTCACGACGTCATGATGGCGACTGAGCCTCGTTTGCAGTTGCGTCTCAGCCTCAGGGCGTTTAAGAGTTTAGCTTTAGTCTGTCTGAATGTCATTTGCTCTTAGCGAATTGTAAAGATTGAAAATGTACGACGAAGTATATGTATAAAGTAAGTCTTTTAACTCGGAGAGAAAATTAAAGGCTCTGTTAAAAACAAAACAAGGAGGTGTTTTCTCCGACGGGAAGTGGGTGGCTCTAGAGAAATGGCGTGGCAGTAGTCACTTAAACATTTTCATCCTCTACTTATAATTAATATATATATATATATATATATATATATATATATATATATATATATATATATATATATATATATATATATGTATATAGAATAAAGAGAAATTGATACAAAGAGACGCATCTTCTTCCAATTTCACAAGTTCTATCATTATTTATATATATATATTGAAATAATCAAAGAAGATATTGCCACTAAGTGAATACGATAGAACCGCAGTAGTGATAATGAATGAAAGAATTTATGAACAGAAAAGGAATGCATAATTAGAAAAGAGTGAAGTCTTATTCATCTAATGATGAATAACAATAATAACGGAAGTGATGATAGCAAAAAGCGATAAGTTAGGAAAGACGTAAATTATAGATAAAATGACAACTATAAAGGAAGTGATAAACGGAAGGGGAGACGATGAGAGGAATAATGACGAATGGGAGGATGAATATATATGAATGGAATGATGAAAAAAGAGGAAATGAATAAAGTAGAGGGAAAATGAAGAGTCTGGATAAAAAGCAATAAAAAAAACAACGAAATGAGTACAGGAAAGTTTAACAAGAAATAAATAAAAAATGAAGAAGAGACGAATAAATAAAAACGACGATAAACAAAAATGAAAAAGATAATATTCACGAAAAAATTGTTACAACTGGTCGTAAATTTTTTATGAAATAATAATAAAAAAAATTAATTGTAAGTAAACAAACCAAAATGAAGAGAAATAAAAAATAAAAAAAAGATATTATCCACGTGAAAACATAATTACGAACTGGCCATTAAAAAATGCATTTTTTAAGGGGTGTGGTCCTCCTTTTTTGCAACATTCGCCCTGTCCTTGACGCTGCAAAGGGCGAGTCATCTGCTTGTAAAGGGAGCCTATGATGTTTTAGGGGAAAAATAATTTCTCTCGGTTCATTTCACTAACGGAAATGTAATTGTCAGGTGTCACGCGAGGCGCCCTTTCATTATTTTCAAATGTAATTCTTTTTCGAAATATGACACGAAAGGTTCTGGTTACATTCTCGTTGGTCTTATATAAATATATGTGTAATATATATATATATATATATATATATATATATATATATATATATATATATATATATATATATATATATATATATATATACATACATGTATACATATATATATATATATATATATATATATATATATATATATATATATATATATATATACATACATATGTATGTGTGTGTGTGTGTGTGTGTGTGTGTGTATGTGTATGTGTATGTGTATGTGTGTGTATAAAACTTCTCGATTTCCAAATATTTTTTCCAATTTATATTCCACAAAAAATCCTGTTTAATCCGAATATGAAATGAAATTTTCTTCATCCCTCTGACGAGCCTTGAAGCTTTGTTTTGTTGGGAGAGAGAGAGAGAGAGAGAGAGAGAGAGAGAGAGAGAGAGAGAGAGAGAGAGAGAGAGAGAGATTCCAACTTATTCAGGATGTTAATCATATATAAAACCTAACTTTGTTTCCTTGTCATTCAGTTCGGATAAGAGAGAGAGAGAGAGAGAGAGAGAGAGAGAGAGAGAGAGAGATTCCTCACCCACTCCTCGCACGAACGCACAGCAGTACTGGCGCCGCCGCTGCAAACTGACCGTGAGGCAAGAGGGGAGAAAATTTTCGGGAGATGGCATTTGGTGGCCCTGGGCCATAGCAGAACATTCATGAGGGGGTTTCGTATGACCCGCCCCTGGCCGTAGCAGCAGCAGCAGCAGCAGCAGCGTAATTGTGGCCTGTGGTCTGTGGTCTGTGGCCTTAGCTTGAATTATAATCTTCTAATCCTTTTCATTCTCGGTTCTTCAAGTTGTGATGTACGACGTTCCTTTTTTTTTTTTTTTTTGTATGTTGTGTCTGGTAATGTGGTTTGTTCTGCGTTGCTTCGAGGACTGTGTGTAGGGAGAGATATTTGAGTGAATTTAGGGTATTATAATAATAATAATAATAATAATAATAATAATAATAATAATAATAATAATCTCATAATCACATGGAGAATCGAGCAGGCTCTTAAAAGTTCTCGTTTTGTGTGTCTATTTTAAATAATAGTAGTAGTAGTAGTAGTAGTAGTAGTAGTAGTAGTAGTAGTAGTAGCTATTTGGTTCCCGAGGTAGATTCTACATTATGATAATTATTATTTATCAACCATGGTAGGCGCCATTTGCTAAAACCACGACCCTTTATATCAAATATGTGAAGAAAAAATACATTTCAAGTGAATAAAACTTTCAATTAAAATTAAAGTTAAATTAAAATTAAAAATCTAAACAGCATCATTGCTTTTCATCTTCTTTTGTTTGGAAGTGGAAAAAAATAACGTAATTATACGCAAAATTAATTTTATTTCTGCGTTGCATCGGTAGGTAAATTGACATGCAGTTAATTATATGATCTATGGAGAAGCTCTGTTTATAATCTAGTCTCAAGAAAATTCGGTTTTTTTCGTCCATTACCTTCTAGATTTAAGTTCAGCAGTGAATTCCCTCCCAGTTAATAACCATAAATATTTGAGAATGTTGTTTCGTAGAGAAACCAGTAGGCCTAGCAGAGAATTTTTAAACATCTATCCTTCATATTTTCCACATTAGGAGAAAAAACTCTTCAGATCGCTCTTATTCCCTGAAGCCCTTCAGACAGTGGCCCATAAACATGTCACATGTCATGGACTGTTCTCAGAAGGATTACTGGAAACCTCCATAATGAAGCGATGCAAAGGATTAACAAGATATGTAATAAACAGGAGGTCGCCGGACTTAATGAAGATTGTAGCGGGAGCTATTGTAACCTAAGTTATACTTTACAGATTTTTTCATCTGTTAAAATGTGTACGAAACAAGAAGAAATAGAACCAAAAGTTTCACCCATGGGGTCTTTTTAATTTCCTGTTGAAGAAGACTATTAAGGTGGCTCTTTGTCTATTCGTCCGCCCTCAGATCTTGAAAACTACTGAGGCTAGAGGGCTGCAAATTGGTATGTTGATCATCCACCTCCAATCATCAATCATACCAAACTGCAGCCCTCTAGCCTCAGTGGTTTTTATTCTGTTTAAAGTTAAAGTTGGCCATGATCTTGCGTCTGGCACCGCCATAGGTGCCAACAACACAGGTGGCTAAAAGTTTTGTTTGACCCCCAAAAAACACACAAGGGTATACTTACTATTTGAGCCTTTTTTCACCCGCAAAAAGAGAAATATATATGAGAGAAAGGATTAGAAAGTTCAAGTAGCTAGTAAAGATAAAATATTGTTCTTAAAGCACATACTGTAGGTATTAGCCTCATATTGCCACTACTTCATATATAATAAATTCTCTGTCTCAAAGATTAAAAATAATAATATACACACACACTCATTGCTCACTAATGATGTCAGAGTATTTTTCCCTTTTTCATTCTTATAGTTGGTGATTGAATCATTGTTAACAAAATATTTCTGACGAAAAAGAAAAAGAAAAAAAGAAAAAATCTGAAAAGAATCCCTGAAATTTTGGGCATTTCGGAAAAACGTCAAACAGCAACGCATAAATTGGAGGAATATCACACCGTTACGTCATTTTAGGCGGGAAATTTGCTGTCCTCTTATTGGCTGCCGATGACATCATCAACTTCGCCTGCTGCCTGCTTCGAAATCGTTGCCATGTGGCACTGTGCTTGTGACTATAATCCATCATTTATTGAGACATATCTCGTCTTTGCATATTAAACTATTGTCACAGAGTCTTAAGTTCTATATAAAATATTTTCAATTAGACTCGACATAAAGATATGTTCTTGAAGGACTAATTATTCGATACTTTTCTTCTTTGAAGAGTAGCCAATTTTTGTTTATTAAAAAGTGTTTGCTTAACCAAGGAGTCTTGAGTCATAAGCAAAGAACTAAATAAATTGTTTAAACAATTAAAGCTATAAAATCTAATTTCCTTATTTAATGCCTTCTTACCTTATTACTTAATCTTTTAAATAATCACTATGTGAGATGAACAATAATAAATGGTGCAAAACTTTCATTTCAGTAAGAATTAAAGTGCACCCAAATGGCTACAATGGCTGGAGGTAGTAGCGTCTCCATGATTGTTGAAAAAAAGACTAGTTGGTTACCTTTTAAGTTTGGAAATATAAAGACTACTATGTATGGAGGCCAAGAGCATATATCATTAATCCTCTAGTGATTCTTTACCTTTAATAGCTACCACGTTGCAAGAGCAGACACTCCTAAAATGGATGTTTTTGGAGACTTAAATATGTTATTTTTAAATAGTGGCACCTGGCAACTATGTCAATACTTAAACAGAGAGAATGGAAGATCGTCTGTTATATATGGTTGATGACGTCAGCAAAAATAGTAAACAAAACATTGCACATCTAGGACAAAAATATAAACACGAGGGCTTATTGTTAATTGCTTTACTTACATCTATTGCTGTTTCGTATATATGACATACAAATTAATATCTTGATATATAAATTTCAAGGCTCAGGCTTATATTTTGATGAGAGTATGCCCTACTAGATAATAATAATAATAATAATAATAATAATAATAATAATAATAATAATAATAATAATAATAATAATAATAATAATCTTAAAATTCTGGAATTCCTTCTACTTAATCATTTAAAAAACACTATTATTAGTTTATTTAAGGTCTAGGAGAGGCCCACATCGACAGGAAATTTTATTAATCTCTTCAGTAGTTTCAGTTATTCAACTTAGCCTATCGACTGAAGAACAAAATAGTAAGTTTTTCAGTAAATGAGGCTGAGAAGATTATGAAAAAGATAGTTTGAGCAGACTAGTAGAGAATGTCGTTTTAAGAATTTATACATTAAAGATGATGATGACGTTTAGAATAAAATAATTGAAGTAAATTGAACAGAGTTCTTTAGCATGCAGTTATCAGCTTAATAAGGATATTATTCTTATATACTTCTCTGTCTCAAAGCATAAAACTGATATACTAATAAACACATGCTCAGTAAAAAAAAAAAAAAAAGTACATAGCCCATCTTATCACTTCCGCTTTTTATTTTTATATTTAGTGATTAAAACATTATTGATAAAACATCATCTACATTAATCATATATACACCATGAAAATAAAAAAAATTAAAAATAACAGAAATTACGAATCCTCGGAAATTTTGGGCGTTTTGGAAAATTGTCAAACAGCAGCGCATAAACTTGAGGAACCCCACGAAGTTACTTCTGTTTAGGCGGGAAATATGCTGTCTTCTTATTGGCTGTCAATGACATCATCAACTGCTACTGGGGCCTACGTCAAGGAATCGTCGCAGTTGTTGCTATATAACACCATCTTCCTAACTCGCAACCATCATTTATTTAAAAACATTCCGCCTGTGTGTTTATGTCCATTGTCACAAAGTCTTAAATTCTATATAAAACATTTTGAGATAGATTTTAAATAAATAAAGCGCTTGATGTATTAATTATTCGATATTTTTCTTCTTTGCAGAGTAGCCACCTTTTGTTTTTAATGGCTTAAAGAGTGTTTGCTTATCCAAGGAGTCTAGAGTTATAAGCAAAGAACTATATACAATTTTCAATAAACTGAAGCTATAAAATCCAATTTTCTTTTTTAACGAACTCTTGTCTCATTAAATAACTTTTGCAATAATTGTTATGAGAGATGAACAACAATTAAGGATGATAAAGCAAAATTTTTGTAAGAACTGGAGTTAACCCAAATGGCTACAATGGCGGAAGGTAACGTCTGCAGAAGTAACGAAAAAGACTAGTCGGTTACCTTTTAGGTTTGGAAATACAGAGAATATTACGTATGGAGGCCAAGAGCAGATGTCATTATACTTCCAGTGATTCCAGTCCTTTAATAGCTACTACGATACAAGAACAGACGCCCCCTAAAGTGAATATTTATCGAAACCTAAATCTGTTATTTTTGAATAGTGACTCTTGGCAACTATTTGAATTTTTTAAAGAAAGAGAACGGAAAATCGTCTGTATCCCCATTCATAATTATGGCTGATGACGTCAACAGATATAGTAAACAAAAACGCCAATCATGCAGGGATATTGTTAGTTGCTTTTAGTTACTGATGTTCCTTTCTGTCTACTGTTATTTTGTAGTTAATACATGCAAATTAATTTCCTGATATATTATATTTTAAACTGGGGCTCTTATCTTGTGGAAGCTTCCAGGCTATAGATTATAAGCATCAGGTTTATCAGCAATATTGATAATAAATAAGCTTTGAAATCGGAAAATACTTATCATTAAAGAAAACATTACCCTCAGTTTTACATACATATAATAAAGAGAGACTCATGACGGTTATACAATATTGCCTGTCTTGTTTCAAGACCAAAAAAATTAAAACTGTTTCAGTGAAAATGCTGAGAAAATTGTCATGAGAAAAAATGTCTCATGAGAAAGAAAGGATTATTAGTAAAGAAAGTCTGTTCAAGAATTGTATACACTTAAAAATGACGAAATCGTTTAACAAGAAATCAATACAAAGATAAACTAAACTCTTGAAAGTATGCATTTATCAGTTTAATAATGTTACTATGCCATATACAGTACGATTCTCTTCCTCAAAGAATAAAATTTATACACAGGCACGCACTTTCTCAACTAAGAAATTACATACCCTTTCTTCACTTGCTAACATTTTTATTTTTATTTTTTGTGATTAAATCATTATTACTAATGAAACACTATCTATATTTAACCTATACACACCGTGGAAAAGAGAAAATTAAATCTAGCAAAAACGGCGAATCTTCGAAAATTTTGGGCATTCTGAAAAAACCTCAAACAGCAGCGCATAAGGTGGAGGAACCCCACAAAGTCACTTCTGTTTAGGCGGGAAATTTGCTCTCTTCTTATTGGCTGTCGATGACATCATCAGCTGCTACTGGGGCCTACGTCAAGGAATCGTCGGAATTGTTGCTATATAACACCATCTTTCTAACTCACAACCATCATTTATTTAAACACAATTTCGCGTGTGTGTTTGTGCCCATTGTCACAAAGTCTTAAATCCTATATAAAACATTTTGAGATAGATTTGAAATAAATAAAGTCGCTTGATGTATTAATTATTCGATATTTTTCTTCTTTGCAGAGTAGCCACCTTTTGTTTTTAATGGCGTAAAGAGTGTTTGCTTATCCAAGGATTCTAGAGTTATAAGCAAAGAACTATATACAATTTTCAATTAACTGAAGCTATAAAATCCAATTTTCTTTTTTAACGAACTCTTGTCTCATTAAATAACTTTTCAAATAATTGTTATGAGAGATGAACAACAATCAAGGATGCTAAATCAAAATTTTTGTAAGAATTGGAGTTAACCCAAATGGCTACAATGGCGGAAGGTAGCGTCTGCAGAAGTAACGAAAAAGACTAGTCGGTTACCTTCTTGGTTGGGAAATGCAGAGAATATTACGTATGGTGGCCAAGAGCATATGTCATTATACCTCCAGTGATTCCAGTCCTTTAATAGCTACCACGATACAAGAACAGACGCCCCTAAAGTGAATATTTATCTAAACCTAAATCTGTTATTTTTGAATAGTGACTCTTGGCAACTATTTTAATTTTTTAAAGAAAGAGAACGGAAAATCGTCTGTATCCCTATTCATAATTATGGCTGATGACGTCAACAGATATAGTAAACAAAAACGCCAATCTTGCAGGGATATTGTTAGTTGCTTTTAGTTACTGATGTTCCTTTCTGTCTACTTATTTTGTAGATAATACATGCAAATTAATTTCCTGATATATTATAGTTTAAACTGGGGCTCTTATCTTGTGGAAGCTTCCAGGCTATAGATTATAAGCATCAGGTTTATCAGCAATATTAATAATAAGTAAGCTTTGAAATCGGAAAATACTTATCATTTAAGAAAACATTACCCTCAGTTTTACATACATATAATAAAGAGAGACTCATGACGGTTATACAATATTGCCTTTCTTGTTTGAAGACCAAAAAAATTAAAACTGTTTCAGTGAAAATGCTGAGAAAAAATGTCTCATGAGAAAGAAAGGATTATTAGTAAAGAAAGTCTGTTCAAGAATTGTATACACTTAAAAATGACGAAATCGTTTAACAAGAAATCAATACAAAGATAAACTAAACTCTTGAAAGCATGCAGTTATCAATTTAATAATGTTACTATGTCATATACAGTGCGATTCTCTTCCTCAAAGAATAAAATTTATACACAGACAATTTCTCAACTAAGAAATTACATACCCTCTTATCACTTGCTTACCATTTTTACCATTTTTATTTTCATATTTTGTTATTAAATCATTATTACTGATGAAACACCATCTATATTAAACCTATACACACCATGGAAAAGAAAAAATTAAATCTAACAAAAACGGCGAATCTTCGAAAATTTTGGGCATTCTGAAAAAACCTCAAACAGCAGTGCATAAACTGGAGGAACCCCACAAAGTTACTTCTGTTTAGGCGGGAAATTTGCTCTCTTCTTATTGGCTGTCGATGACATCATCAGCTACTCCTGGGGCCTACGTCAAGGAATCGTCGGAATTGTTGCTATATAACACCATCTTTCTAACTCACAACCTTCATTTATTTAAACACATTTCGTCTGTGTTTTATGTCCATTGTCACAAAGTCTTAAATCCTATATAAAACATTTTGAGATAGATTTGAAATAAATAAAGTCGCTTGAAGTATTAATTATTCGATATTTTTCTTCTTTGAAGAGTAGCCAGCTTTTGTTTTTAATGGCTTAAAGAGTGTTTGCTTATCCAAGGAGTCTAGAGTTATAAGCAAAGAACTATATACAATTTTCAATAAACTGAAGCTATAAAATCCAATTTTCTTTTTTAACGAACTCTTGTCTCATTAAATAACTTTTCAATAATTGTTATGAGAGATGAACAGCAATTAACGATGCACAATCAACATTTTTGTAAGAATTGGAGTTAACCCAAATGGCTACAATGGCGGAAGGTAGCGTCTGCAGAAGTAACGAAAAAGACTAGTCGGTTACCTTTTAGGTTGGGAAATACAGAGAATATTACGTATGGGGGCCAAGAGCATACGTCATTATACCTCCAGTGATTCCAGTTCTTTCATAGTCACCACGATACAAGAGCAGACATCCCTAAAGTGAATATTTATCTAAACCTAAATCTGTTATTTTTGAAAAGTGACTCTTGGCAACTATATGAATTTTTTAAAGAAAGAGAACGGAAAATCGTCTGCGTCCCCATTCATAATTGTGGCTGATGACGTCAACAGATATAGTCAACAAAAACGCCAATCTTGCAGGGATATTGTTAGTTGCTTTTAGTTACTGATGTTCCTTTCTGTCTACTGTTACTTTGTAGTTAATACATGCAAATTAATTTTCTGATCTATATATTTTAAGCTGGGACTCTTATCTTGTGGAAGCTTACCAGACTAGACTATAAGCATCAGGTTTATCAGCAATATTGATAATAAATAAGCTTTGAAATGGGAAAATACTTATCATATAAGAAAACATTACCATCAGTTTTACATACATATAATAAAGAGAGACTCATGTTTACATGAAATTATATTCATATCTTCTCTCTACAAATAGTGATGGTTATACAATATTGCCTGTCTTGTTTGAAGACCAAAAAATTAACACTTATTCAGTGAAAACGCTGAGAAAATTGTAACGAGAAAAAATGTCTCATATGAGAAAGAAAGGATTAGAAAAGGAAGTCTGTTCAAGAATTTGTATGCACTTCAAAATGACGAAATCGTTTAACAAAAAATTAATACAAAGATAAACTAAACTCTTGAAAGCATGCAGTTATCAATTTAATAATGTTACTACGTCATATACAGTACGATACCCTTCCTCAAAGAATAAAATTTATACAAGAAATTACATACCCTCTTATCACTTGCTTACCATTTTTACCATTTTTATTTTCATATTTTGTGATTAAATCATTATTACTGATGAAACACCATCTATATTAAACCTATACACACCATTGAAAAGAAAAAATTAAATCTAACAAAAACGGCGAATCTCCGAAAATTTTGGGCATTCTGAAAAAACCTCAAACAGCAACGCATAAACTGGAGGAACCCCACAAAGTTACTTCTGTTTAGGCGGGAAATTTGCTCTCTTCTTATTGGCTGTTGATGACATCATCAGCTGCTCCTGGGGCCTACGTCAAGGAATCGTCGGAATTGTTGCTATATAACACCATCTTTCTAATTCACAACCATCATTTATTTAAACACATTTCGTCTGTGTTTTATGTCCATTGTCACAAAGTCTTAAATTCTATATAAAACATTTTGAGGTAGATTTTAAATAAATAAAGGCGCTTGATGTATTAATTATTCGATATTTTTCTTCTTTGAAGAGTAGCCAGCTTTTGTTTTTAATGGCTTAAAGAGTTTTTGCTTATCCAAGGAGTCTAGAGTTATAAGCAAAGAACTATGTGTAGTTTTCAATCAACTGAAGCTATAAAATCCAATTTTCTTTTTTAACGAACTCTTGTCTCATTAAATACCTTTTCCAATAATTGTCATGAGAGATGAACAGCAATTAACGATGCACAATCAACATTTTTGTAAGAATTGGAGTTAACCCAAATGGCTACAATGGCGGAAGGTAGCGTCTGCAGTAGTAACGAAAAAGACTAGTCGGTTACCTTTTAAGTTGGGAAATGCAGAGAATATTACTTATGGGGGCCAAAAGCATATGTCATTATACCTCCAGTGATTCCAGTCCTTTAATAGCTACTACGATACAAGAGCAGACGCCCCTAAAGTGAATATTTATCTAAACCTAAATCTGTTATTTTTGAATAGTGACTCCTGGCAACTATTTTAATTTTTTAAAGAAAGAGAACGGAAAATCGTCTGTATCCCCATTCATAATTATGGTTGATGACGTCAACAGATATAGTAAACAAAAACGCCAGTCATGCAGGGATATTGTTAGTTGCTTTTAGTTACTAATGTTCCTTTCTGTCTACTTATTTTGTAGATAATACATGCAAATTAATTTCCTGATATATTATAGTTTAAACTGGGGCTCTTATCTTGTGGAAGCTTCCAGGCTATAGATTATAAGCATCAGGTTTATCAGCAATATTAATAATAAATAAGCTTTGAAATCGGAAAATACTTATCATTTAAGAAAACATTACCCTCAGTTTTACATGCATATAATAAAGAGAGACTCATGACGGTTATACAATATTGCCTGTCTTGTTTGAAGACCAAAAAAATTAAAACTGTTTCAGTGAAAACGCTGAGAAAATTGTCATGAGAAAAAATGTCTCATGAGAAAGAAAGGATTATTAGTAAAGAAAGTCTGTTCAAGAATTTGTATGCACTTCAAAATGACGAAATCGTTTAACAAAAAATTAATACAAAGATAAACTAAACTCTTGAAAGTATGCAGTTATCAGTTTAATAATGTTACTATGTCATATACAGTGCGATTCTCTTCCTCAAAGAATAAAATTTATACACAGACAATTTCTCAACTAAGAAATTACACACCCTCTTATCACTTGCTTACCATTTTTACCATTTTTATTTTCATATTTTGTTATTAAGTCATTATTGCTGATGAAACACCATCTATATTAAATCTATACACACCGTGGAAAAGAGAAAATTAAATCTAGCAAAAACGGCGAATCTTCGAAAATTTTGGGCATTCTGAAAAAACCTCAAACAGCAGTGCATAAACTGGAGGAACCCCACAAAGTTACTTCTGTTTAGGCGGGAAATTTGCTGTCTTCTTATTGGCTGTCGATGACATCATCAGCTGCTACTGGGGCCTACGTCAAGGAATCGTCGGAATTGTTGCTATATAACTCCATCTTTCTAATTCACAACCTTCATTTATTTAAACACATTTCGTCTGTGTTTTATGTCCATTGTCACAAAGTCTTAAATCCTATATAAAACATTTTGAGATAGATTTGAAATAAATAAAGTCGCTTGAAGTATTAATTATTCGATATTTTTCTTCTTTGAAGAGTAGCCAGCTTTTGTTTTTAATGGCTTAAATAGTTTTTGCTTATCCAAGGATTCTAGAGTTATAAGCAAAGAACTATATACAATTTTCAATAAACTGAAGCTATAAAATCCAATTTTCTTTTTTAACGAACTCTTGTCTCATTAAATAACTTTTCAAATAATTGTTATGAGAGATGAACAGCAATTAACGATGCACAATCAACATTTTTGTAAGAACTGGAGTTAACTCAAATGGCTACAATGGCGGAAGGTAACGTCTGCAGAAGGAACGAAAAAGACTAGTCGGTTACATTTTAGGTTGGGAAATGCAGAGAATATTACGTATGGGGGGCCAAGAGCATATGTCATTATACCTCCAGTGATTCCAGTTCTTTAATAGCTACCACGATACAAGAACAGACACTCCTAAAGTGAATATTTATCGAAACCTAAAGCTGTTGTTTTTGAAAAGTGACTCCTGGCAACTATTTTAATTTTTTCAAAGAGAACGGAAAATCGTCTGTATCCCCATTCATAATTATGGCTGATGACGTCAACAGATATAGCAAACTAAAACGCCAATCATGCAGGGATATTGTTAGTTGCTATTAGTTACTGATATTCCTTTCTGTCTACTGTTATTTTGTAGTTAATACATGCAAATTAATTTCCTGATTGTTATCTTGTGGAAGCTTGCCAGGCTAGATTATAAGCATCAGATTTATCAGCAATATTGATAATAAATAAGCTCTGAAACCGAAAAATATTTATTTAAGAAAGCATTACCCTCAGTTTTACATACATATAACAGAGAGAGACTCATGACGGTTATACAATATTGCCTGTCTTGTTTGAAGACCAAAAAAAAAAATTAAAACTGTTTCAGTGAAAATGCTGAGAAATTTGTTATGAGAAAAAATGTCTCATATGAGAAAGAAAGGATTAGAAAAGAAAGTCTGTTCAAGAATTTGTATACATTAAAAATGACAAAATCGTTTAACAAGAATATAATACGAAGATAAATTTAAACTCTTGAAAACATGCAGTTATCAATTTAATAATGTTACTATGCCATATACAGTACGATTCTCTTCCTCAAAGAATAAAATTTAGACAAGAAATTACATACCCTCTTATCACTTGCTTACCATTTTTACCATTTTTATTTTCATATTTTGTGATTAAATCATTATTACTGATGAAACACCATCTATATTAAACCTATACACACCATGGAAAAGAAAAAATTAAATCTAACAAAAACGGCGAATCTTCGAAAATTTTGGGCATTCTGAAAAAACCTCAAACAGCAAGTGCATAAACTGGAGGAACCCCACAAAGTTACTTCTGTTTAGGCGGGAAATTTGCTCTCTTCTTATTGGCTGTCGATGACATCATCAGCTGCTACTGCGGCCTTCGTCATGGAATCGTTGCCATATGACACTATCATGCTAACTCGAAAGCATCATTTATTTATACATATCTCGTCTTCGTGTATTGGACCATCGTCAGAGAGTGTTAAATTCTATATTAAATGTTTTCAGCTGGAGTTGAATTGAAGAAATGCTGTTTAAGTGCTGATTTTTCAATATTTTTCTTCGTTGAAGTTGCCAGTTTTGTTTTTGATGGCCTGAAGAATGAATGTATATCCAAGGAGTCTAGAGTGATATAAGGAAAGAACTAAAGCATTTTTTTCATCACTTGCAATTATAAAATCTAATTCCCTCTTTAATGCCTTCTTATCTAATTATAAAACTTTTCAAATGATCATTGCAAGATATGAACAACGGTTAATGAAGCAAAACCAACATTCTCGACAGAACTAGAGTCACGTAGATGGCTACAATGGAAGAAGGTAGCGTCTGCACAAGTGACGAAAAAGACTAATCGTCCACCTTCTTGGCTGAGAAATACGAAGAATACCACGTAAGGAGGTCAAGAGCATATATATCTTTGCACCTCCTTTGATTCCATACCTTTAATAGCTGGCCCGATGCAAGAGCAGACCCACATAAACTGAATAGTTATAGAAAGTTAAATTTGTTAATTTGGAGTAGAGGCACCTGGCAACTTTTTCTCTACTCAATCAGGGAGAATGGAAAATCGTCTGTAGGCCCATTCATAAATATGGTTGATGACGTCATAGTTGCAGTAAACAAAAACATACCCAATCGTAGAAGATTATTACACGTCCGTTTATTATTATAACCTTTTAATTGTTGATAACCTTTGTTTACTGTTATTTTTTACTGATTTCATACAAATTCGTTTCCTGATACATATTCCAAGGCGGGGACGTCTGTTATGTGGGAGCACGCCTTATAGGAAATTAGACATATGTAAATGATTGATAATCCTTGAATTCGGAAACACACCTTCTTGATCATTTAAGAAAACATTATTTACTTTTAGTTTATATATGAGGTTAAGGTGAGACCAATGAATACAGATAATTGTATTCATATCTTCCCTTGACACAGTAGTGATTATTATATTAATACTGCTTCCTAGTCTGGAGAATAAAAATAATAAGTTTTTCAATATAAGAGGCTGAGAAAATTGTAATGGAAGAGAAAAAGGGTTTATGAGAGAAAGTTTCAGGAGACGAGAAGAGATCGTCACTCAAGAATGAGGAAAGTCACCTAACAAGAAAATAATGATATAAAAAACAAATATCTTAAAACTACATTTATCAGAGTTATCAGTTTAATCGTGGCATTATTTCATATGTAATTCCCTGTTTCTCCAAGAATAATAAAAATATTTGTATAATATTCTGTGATTAAATCAATATTAACGAAATGTTTCTGATTAAAAAAAAATGAAAAAGAAAATCCTTGAAAAATTTGGCCATTTTGGAAAATTGTCAAACAGCAACGCATAAACTGGAGGAACTCCACACCGTTAATTCCTTTTGGGCGGGAAATTTGCCGGCTTCTTATTGGCTGTCGATGACATCATCATCCTCGAAATTTGCTGGCTTCTTATTGGCTGTCGATGACATCATAATCCTCGCCTGCTGCCTGCTTCGTGAAATCGTTGCCGTGTATCACTGTACTTCTAACTCCAAACTGTCATTTCTTTAAACATTTTTCCTTTTTGTTTATAAATATATTGTCACAAAGGCTTAAATTCTATACAAAATCTTTTGAATTACCTTTGAATTAAAGAAATGTTCTTTAAGTGTGAATTACTCGATTTGTTTCGTTATCGAAGAGTAATCAGTTTGTATTTTTAATGACAGAAGGTACACTTATCCGAGGAGTCTAGAGTGATAAACAAATAACTATTTAAATTTTTGACACAATTAAAGCTATAAAATCTAATCTCGTTCTTTAATGGCTTATTGTCATATTATATAGCTTCTCTGATAATTATTGTTAGAGACGAACAGCAATTAACGATGTGAAAACAACATTTTTGTAAGAATTAAGGTTTATCTAAATGGCTACACTGGATGGAGGTGGCGTCTGCATAAATACAGAAGATTAGTTGGTTACCTTCCAGTTTAAGGTATAATTAAGAATATTATGTATGGAGGCCAATTGCATATTCCATTACACTTTTAATGATACTTTTAATAGCTACCACGATGCAAGAGCAGACACCCCGAAAGTAAATATTTGTTCAAAACTTAAATCTCTTATTCTTAAACAGCAACACCTGGCAACTATTTCACTACTTAAACAAGGAGAATGGAAGTTCGTCTGCAGCCCCCATTCACAATCATGGCTGATGACGTCAACATATACAGTAAACAAAAACGTTCCTTTCACGGAGTGATGTAATGCGAGAGTTTATTAAGAGTTGTTTTTAATTACCTATATCCCGTTCTGTCAATTGTTAATGTGTACTTATTACACAAAATTAAAGAATATGAAGGCTAACTGTGATGAGAAAATATGTAAAACTGTAAGGCAGGTGGTTTAGTTATAGCTCTCCGATCCCATCACATCCTTTAAACTGAAGTTTCCCTTCTTCTCTTAGACCCAGTCAACTATAAACTGATCAACCTCGGCCTCTGCTTAGTAGACAGAGGGAGTGTCTGGTCTTATACACTTATACAAAAAAGTTGTGGATACTTAACGTAAGGAGAAAACCCTCTCACACTGCTTTATGTGGAAGAAAGCAGTGAGTTTGACAGAGCAACTCAAGCCTCTGTCAACATCTGTGTCACAAACAGAGTAACTCAAGAGTAAGTCAAATCGTCCCCAGATAACCAGTGCCAAGAACCTTCCACTGCGAGAAATTAGGGCAACGAAGAAGTAACATTATTCGTATACCAAAATAGAAGTTACCTTCATTCATACGAAGATATGACGACCATACATACCTTATCTCTCTCTGTATTTATACAGTACTGTCATGAAGTCTAAATATACATTCAAAAAAGATTTGCTAATGTTAAATGAAAAAATACCTTGTTTTGTTATCACTGGCGTATGGGGCGCATTCTTATCCAAGGAGTCTCGAGCCATAACCAGAAAACAATTTCAACTTATCGTATAAAACTTAAACGATTCAAGTTCATTCAAGTTTTTAAACGATCTCCACCCCTCCCTGAGCAAACCCTGTGTCCCTACACATCCCGATATCTAAACAAACACCTACACACTCTCACTCGCTTCACGATGATCAGAGCGATGTTAGAGATGAATAGAAATAAATAAAACGAAGCGCTCAATATTTCAGGAAAATCTTAAAATTGAAAGTGGGAAAGTTAGGCTTGGCCAAGTCCTATGTTGTGCAAAATTGCTTCTTCTGTTCTTAATTTGGCTTTCGCGAAGAAAAATCTTCTTCTTAAGGATCACAGAAAGGAAAAATATGCCTCAGTTCCGGGGAAAGTAGACTAAGGAAGACGGTGGCCTGTGTAAAAAGTCGTCTTTGCCTGAAGGACAGGTATTCAAGAGGGGTCCCGAGTTACTTGTTGACATTTATCGATGCATGAATAAACACCCAGCCCGACCAATATGCGACAATCACTCAGTTCACACACCTGAACCCGTTGTACTGCTTGCCCGGGCCCAGCTCAAGACCACAACAGAACAGGAGGCAGACTTACGAACAAGCCAGCTGACGAGAGCGCTCACAAACTTCCGTCACCATCACGAGTTCCTTCCTCCCTCCCTCCCATCACCGTTTTTCTTATCCCTCCCTCCCATCGATGTTTTCCTCCCTCCCTCCCATTGACGTTTTCCTCCCTCCCTCCCATCGCTGTTTTCCTCCCATCGACGTTTTCCTCCCTTCCTCCCATCGACGTTTTCTCGACGTTTTCCTCCCTCCCTCCCATCGACGTTTTCCTCCCTTCCTCCCATCGACGTTTTCCTCCCTTCCTCCCATCGACGTTTTCCTCCCTCCCTCCCTTCCTCCCATCGACGTTTTCCTCCCTCCCTCCCTTCCTCCCATCGACGTTTTCCTCCTCCCTCCCTTCCTCCCATCGACGTTTCCTCCCCCTCCCTTCCTCCCATCACGTTTTCCTCCTCCCTCCCTTCCTCCCATCGATGTTTTCCTCCTCCTCCCATCACCGTTTTCCTCCCCTCCCCATCACCATCGATTTCCTCCTCCTCCCTCCTCCCTCCCATCAACATTTTCCTCCTCCTCCCTCCCTCCCATCAACGTTTTCCTCCTCCCTCCCTTCCTCCCATCGACGTTTTCCTCCTCCCTCCCTCCCATCATCATTTTCCTCCTCCCTCCCATCACCATTTTCCTCCTCCCTCCCATCAACCTCCTCCTCCCTTCCTCCCATCGACGTTTTCCTCCTCCCTCCCTCCCTCCCATCAACGTTTTCCTCATCCCTCCCTCCCTCCCATCACCGTTTTCCTCATCCCTCCCTCCCATCACCGTTTTCCTAACTACCGTCTGCGTACGTCTTACGACGTCACAACAGCAACCACTGCGCCGCCCCAAACAGAATGAGAGGACTGGCTTAACAAAAACACCCAATAAAACTAACTGCCTACTTTGTCTACACTTCTCAAATAATCATGCAATATTAAACACAAGTAGAAAATGCGCCGAAGAAACGAGTCTTCTGCACAGCGTATAATCAAGGCCACCGAAAATATATCTATCTTTCGGTGGTCTCGGTATAATGCTGTATGAGCCGCGCCCCACGAAACTTTAACCACGGCCCGGTGGTGGCCTGCTTATATCGTTTCCAGAAGCTCGATTATGGATAACTTTAACCTTAAATAAAATAAAAACTACCGAGGCTAGAAGGCTGCAATTTGGTATGTTTGATGATTAGAGGGTGGATGATCAATATACCAATTTGCAGCCCTCCAGCCTCAGTAGTTTTTAAGATCTGAAGGCGGACAGAAAAAGTGCAGACATACACAAAGCCGTAAAAGTTTTCTTTTACAGAAAACTAAAAATGTGTGGAATTAATTTCCTTTCTTCTTATTAAGATATGACGAGTGAGAAACACTGAATATTACGTAAAATGAAAAGACTTGGATTTGATATAATTTCCTAAACTACTACTGAGAGTCCGAGTCAGTATTCCGTGAAAATTAAATCACATAAATTAACAAAAAGGTGCTTAAGCACAGAGGATGTGAAGCAATTAAATATGCCATAAAATAAAACCGAAATTACTAGAAATGGCATCTAAATACTAATTTTATGAAGTAATAAATAGTTAGTAAAAAGCAAGTATTAAAAATCTACGACAATTAAATAAGATTAACGACCTTCTTATGATAATATTTCATAGATTTAAACTACGTGAAAAACAGTAAAAATAGCATAAAATACTAAGCTTTCGACATATGAAATCAAGGCACGAACAGCTCAAATATATATTTACACATCTGATCACAGCGGTAGAGGCTGATGACATGACTGATAGCTTTTTAATGACGTTACATTTTCCAAAAATAGAAAAAATATCTCTAAAATATAGAGGCTGAATATCACGTGTCTTTCCAAAAAAAAAAGATATTGAAACCGGAAATGATGATTACGAAGAAGAAGAAAATGAAACATGTGAGATTAAGCTCATTGATTTTTAGCATGATATGATTCTCTCTCTCTCTCTCTCTCTCTCTCTCTCTCTCTCTCTCTCTAAAGGCATGTGAGAGTAAACCTCATAGATTTGGGAGTACAATTCTCTCTATCTCTCTCTCTCTCTCTCTCTCTCTCTCTCTGTAAAGGCATGCGAGAGTAAACCTCATAGATTTGAGAGTACGATTTTCTCTCTCTCTCTCTCTCTCTCTCTCTCTCTCTCTCTCTCTGTAAAGGCATGTGAGAGTAAACCTCATAGATTTGAGAGTACGATTTTTCTCTCTCTCTCTCTCTCTCTCTCTCTCTCTCTCTCTGTAAAGGCATGTGAGAGTAAACCTCATAGATTTGAGAGTACGATTTTCTCTCTCTCTTACTCTCTCTCTCTCTCTCTCTCTCTCTCTCTCTCTCTCTCTCTCTCTCTCTCTCTCTCTGTAAAGGCACGCGAGAGTAAACCTCATAGATTTGAGGGTACAATTCTCTCTCTCTCTCTCTCTCTCTCTCCCTGTAAAGGCATGTAAGAGTAAACCTCATAGATTTGAGGGTACAATTCTCTCTCTCTCTCTCTCTCTCTCTCCCTGTAAAGGCATGTAAGAGTAAACCTCATAGATTTGAGGGTACAATTCTCTCTCTCTCTCTCTCCCTGTAAAGGCATGTAAGAGTAAACCTCATAGATTTGAGGGTACAATTCTCTCTCTCTCTCTCTCTCTCTCTCCTGTAAAGGCATGTAAGAGTAAACCTCATAGATTTGAGGTACAATTCTCTCTCTCTCTCTCTCTCTCTCCCTGTAAAGGCATGTAAGAGTAAACCTCATAGATTTGAGGGTACAATTCTCTCTCTCTCTCTCTCTCTCCCTGTAAAGGCATGTAAGAGTAAACCTCATAGATTTGAGAGTACGATTCTCTCTCTCTCGCCTTCTATATTTACCTCGTTTTTCCGCTCAAAATAGCGCCTTCTCTTCCCCCTCGCAGACACATACAGACAGACACTCAGACAGACAGACTGACGCCAAAGACGTTTCGAGTGACTCACGACTTCTGACGTCAAGGTCGAGATGCGGATGCTGTTGAGAGAGATTGAGATATAAATGCTGTTCAGAGAGAGATGCTGTTAAGAAAGACATGCTGTTGTATGGAACGGTGTTAAGAAGAATGTGCTGTTCAGTGAGAGGTGCTGTTATCTGAGATGCTGTTCAGAGAGAGGTGCTGTTATTTGAGATGCTGTTCAGAAAGGTGCTGTTATGTGGTTCAGAAAGGTGCTGTTATTTGAGATGCTGTTCAGAAAGGTGCTGTTGTCTGAGATGCTGTTCAGAGAGAGGTGCTGTTATCTGAGATGCTGTTCAGAGAGAGATGCTGTTATCTGAGATGCTGTTCAGAAAGGTGCTGTTATGTGTGATGCTGTTCAGAAAGGTGCTGTTATCTGAGATGCTGTTCAGAAGAGAGATGCTGTTCAGAAAGGTGCTGTTATGTGTGATGCTGTTCAGAAAGGTGCTGTTATCTGAGATGCTGTTCAGAGAGAGGTGCTGTTATCTGTGATGCTGTTCAGAGAGAGGTGCTGTTATGTGTGATGCTGTTCAGAAAGGTGCTGTTATCTGAGATGCTGTTCAGAGAGAGGTGCTGTTATCTGAGATGCTGTTCAGAGAGAGGTGCTGTTATCTAAGATGCTGTTCAGAAAGGTGCTGTTATCTGAGATGCTGTTCAGAGAGAGATGCTGTTATGTGTGATGCTGTTCAGATAGATATGGTGTTGAATGAGATTCTGCCTAGACTAGAGAGAAGTGCTGTTAACAGGGAGATGCTGTTAAGAAAGACATGCTGTTGTATGAGATGCTGTTAAGAGACAAATATCGTCAGTAGAGGCTCTGGGAAAAGAAAAGGAAGAGAATTAATAATTATTCTATAGGAAATATTCAGAAAAAAATTATAAATGAAAAAGAAAAAGAATAAGAAAGAGTTATTTATTATTATTATTATTATTATTATTATTATTATTATTATTATTATTATTATTATTATTATTATTATTATTATTATTATTATTGTCGTGCAATTGGAAATTCAGAAGTTCAAGCGAAAATGCAATGCATTACTACCCTAATACTATTTTTCTTGCATTTTAATACTTTTTATCTATTTATCTATTTATTAATTTATTTTATTTCTTTTTTTTAATAAGTGAGGTCTCTTCCTTCTATATTTCCCTTTACTTCCTCTTACATCTTCCTAATGAACACAATAATATTCTCTGGAAGCTTGAATTTCAAGTCAATGGCGCCTTTGGTGGGCTTCTTCCATAAGAATGGGTTTCACCTACTGCATTATTATTATTATTATTATTATTATTATTATTATTATTATTATTATTATTATTATTATTATTATTATTATTATCATCTTTTCCTCTGTCATGACCAGAAACATAAGACTGAAAAAGAAACCGCAAAACCCAGGCTGGAAATTCGTCCGTATCAAATTCCGCCAAATATCATCAGTTTTCTAGTCATTAATCAATACACACTTCAATTCTTTTATTTTTCTTTCCACTGTCAGTCTCGCTTTGTAATGGTGCGTCTCATGTTTCATATTTTTTTATTCCTCAATCATTCTTTGCTTGTTTATTTAATTTTTCTTTTTTTTTTTTTTTTGCTTCTCTCTCAACACCAATTATGTATTTTTAGGTTCGCGCTAACAAGATGTTTTTCTTGTCGGTGTTTATACGTGGATATAAATACATACGTTGCTTGGAGGTTTCATACAGTGCGCATGTGTGTGCGCGTGCATACACACTCACACTATATATATATATATATATATATATATATATATATATATATATATATATATATATATATATATATATATGTGTGTGTGTGTGTGTATATAAATAAATATGTATGTATATATATTTATATATATGTATATATTATATTTATATTTGTATATATAAGGGCACTTACTAACACACATGAAATTTATACTGTATTTCATAATGAAAAATGCAAAAAAAAAAATAATAATAATTTACATTACATGTAGCAGAGAACCCCCAAAGCAAACTAATATCTAATTATGCAACGTGGTATAATAATAATAATAATAATAATAATAATAATAATAATAATAATAATAATAATAATAATAATAATAATCATAATAATAATAATAATAATAATCTTGATTTTATTGTTCCAAGTGTTCCTCCCCTTTGTTCCCCGTGGACAAAGGACCGAAATAAAAAAAAAAAAAAAAAAAAGAGAAAAATGAATCGAGAATATTCCTGTCTTTTCCACTCAGCTATTTATGGACGCTCAAAAGAGGTTCCGTGTCGTGAACAAGTGCGCGAACTGTTCGTCATTTCGGGCGTGGTTTAACGACCACGGGTTCACTCAGGTGTCCCTGTATCAAGTGAACCCAAATAAACCGATAAACCGAAAATAAACCGCTGTTTGTTTTAGATTCGCCCGATGCGTCACTAAGGCTTCTTGGTCCTCCGTGGGTGGGACTGTATTTGGAGGTCCGAAGGGAGGAGAGAAAAATGGCTTGAGTGCCGTGGTGGTATTGAGAGAGAGAGAGAGAGAGAGAGAGAGAGAGAGTAAGGGGGTGGAGGGGAGGGGGGTTCCAGGGTGGTTTTAGGTAACTGTAAAAGGAGAAAAGCATGTTCCATATAAATGGGGAGAAGAGAGAGAGAGAGAGAGAGAGAGAGAGAGAGAGAGAGAGAGAGAGAGAGAGAGAGAGAGAGAGTTTCAGGTGGGGGAGGGTTAAAAGGTGGTTTATATTTTATATGAAAAGGAGGAAATTATATTTTATAGAGAGAGAGAGAGAGAGAGAGAGAGGGGACGTTTTAAGTAATATTAAAAGCATGGACGTTTTATATAATATTAAAAGTATGAGGACGTTTTAAGTAATATTATTACATCAAGAGAGAGAGAGAGAGAGAGAGAGAGAGAGAGAGAGAGAGAGAGAGAGAGGTGCTAGGGCGTTTTAGGTAATATTAAGAGACAGAAAGCAAGAAGTATGAAGTTGCATTACAGGCAAATCTTATGTCAATGAAGAGAGAGAGAGAGAGAGAGCGGTCTTGAATCTGTTCGTGGATCTGTGTATTTATTACCATGAGAGAGAGAGAGAGAGAGAGAGAGAGAGAGAGAGAGAGAGAGAGAGAGAGAGAGAGAGAGAGAGAGATCCTGAATCCGTTCGTGCCTTTGCATACACTTTACCATGTGAGAGAGAGAGAGAGAGAGAGAGAGAGATCCTGAATCCGTTCGTGCCTTTGCATACACTTTACCATGAGAGAGAGAGAGAGAGAGAGAGAGAGAGAGAGAGATCTTGAATCCGTTCGTGGATTTGTGTATGCACTGTCATGAGAGAGAGACAGGCTGACAGACAAACAACAGAGAAAGGTTTTAATACTGTAACATTAAGAGAAAAGAATCACGAAATACAGAGAGAGAGAGAGAGAGAGAGAGAGAGAGAGAGAGAGAGAGAGAGAGAGAGAGAGAGAGAGAGAGATTCGCAGCAGCAGCAGCAGCAGCAGCAACATCCACGGGTTGAATAATGGAAAAGACAAACATATTCCACATCTACGTGAGATTTCCAAGATTCCCCGCGAGACGGATGTCACTGACTAAACTCCACACATCCGGGTCCTTTGATCTGTTTTAGGGACGAACTTGGAGATTTTCTCTGTGATGGCGTTTCCATTCGGCAAGGGAGAAGGAGAGAGAGAGAGAGAGAGAATTGCATACATATCAGTGGAGAGAGAGAGATATCTTGAATCCATTCATGAATTTGTATATTACTTACCCTTAGAGAGAGAGAGAGAGAGAGAGAGAGAGAGAGAGAGAGAGAGAGAGAGAGAGAGCAATCTTGAATCCATTCATGAATTTGTATATTCCTACCATAGAGAGAGAGAGAGAGAGAGAGAGAGAGAGAGAGAGAGAGAGAGAGAGAGAGAGAGAGAGAGTTGTTGCTAGGGTGTTTTAGGTAACATAAAGGAAAGAAATCATGGAATACAGAGTTGCAGATATATCAGAGAGAGAGAGAGAGAGAGAGAGAGAGAGAGAGAGGTAAACACATGAAGTTGATATCATGATCAATACAAATCGTCAGCTATAATGAAAAACCTTAAGCTATACTTTTTTTGCTAATTTGTGAAGTTGTTTTATTATTATTATTATTATTATTATTATTATTATTATTATTATTATTATTATTATTATTTACTGAGCCTCTACGTCACACGTCGTTGGAAGCGATGATGATAATAATAATGATTATTTTCTGATGAAAAATTTATTATTATCATTATTATTATTATTATTATTATTATTATTATCCCAGCCATTATCATTATTACAATCACATGCCTCCCTTCTCATCCGTATTTTTCTTTCTATTTTCCTTTTTCCTAACCCCATTCATTAAGAAATATCTCAATGGCACTTAACGCAACGGCGCTTTCAAGCAATTACCGGCCTTAACTGGAGGCCCCATAAGGGCCACTTTGCTTTGCACATGAGCAGGAAGTCTGGCTTGCTAATCAGGTGAAAGTTCTAGATGAATCAGCTTCATGTACTTGGTACAGCCGACAAAGAAATTCTCTTGTGTGTGTGTGTGTGTGTGTGTGTGTGTGTGTATGTGTTCTTGCTTGCTTGCTTGCTTTCCCGACCAGTCGCTGTTTTTGTTGCTGTTTTTGTCATGTTGTTGCGCCATGATCGTCGGTGTTGTTCTGCTGCTTCGGTGTTTTTCTTAATAAGAACAGGATGGTGATATTGTCGTATTCTTGAGGGTAATGTAAGTGTTTATTTGATTTGTATGAAATTGTTTGTTAGCTCATTATTATTATTATTATTATTATTATTATTATTATTATTATTATTATTATTGGTGAAGAAATCCACAATGGTGCAAATGTAAATATATATTATTGTTTACAACAATTTGGATGTCTTCACCATTTCAGTGACTCATGCTATTATTATTATTATTATTATTATTATTATTATTATTATTATTATTATTATTTATAAAATCTCATAACATAAGTCAATAAAATGACAAAGAAATCCACAATGACGTCAGTGTAAATATATATTAAAAAAAAATATATATGAAATATTTATATATATATATATATATATATATATATATATATATATATATATATAATTTATATATACATATATATATTTATATATTGACATCATTGTGGATTTCTTCTGTATATATATTGTATATATTTATTGACATTATTATTTCTTTATTATTATTATTATTATTTATTATTATTATTATTATTATTATTATTATTATTATTATTATTATTGCAGTTCCTCATTGAACAGGTTGGTATTGTTCTCAGCTAGCACTCTGCTGGGCCCGCGTTCGATTCTCCGACCGGCCAATGAAGAATTAGAGAAATTTACCTCTGGTGATAGAAATTCATTCCTCGTTATAATGTGGTTAGGATTCCACAATAAGCTGTAGGTCCCGTTGCTAGGTAACCAACTGGTTCTTAGCCACGTAAAATAAATCTAATCCTTCGAGCCAGCCCTAGGAGAGCTGTTAATCAGCTCAGTGGTCTGGTTAAACTAAACAGGCCTTTAAATAACACCTCCATCTAAGTTCATTAACAAAATGAAAGTAATCTAGTTCCGGTAAACTTATCACTTAGAAACGCTACTTACAATCTACTTTACATAATTATGTGAAAGAAGATATTTTCCTTAACTATTCCCTTATATTTCTATTGCTCACTGAAGTGACGTCACTCCTCCGTCAGAATCATTCATCGAGTCCTACTGTCGTGAATGAAATGAATGACTGAATTAAACTGAATGGACGTCGCAAAAGTAGGGGTCATCTTCGCCCGAGGGTCTGCCGTCAGAATCTTTCATTGAGTTCTACTGTCGTGAATGAAATGAATGATTGAATTAAACTGAGTAAGAAGGGGATATAGAATGATTATATCAGAGGGTCTGCCCCTCTTATATTTTACTTCTTTTCATAATTACCCTAACCTTTTCATTTATGAAGACAAATAGAAAAAAAGAAAAAAAGGGATTATAATCTGCACTGCTTCCTTTCGTGAAAGCTCGTTTGCGCGTGCGCGCACGCATCGTTATTTGCGTATGCAAGTTTGTATAATTGTGCATATTTGCAAAGAATAAATTCTTCACTGCGTTTCCTCTTCGGATTTTTAGGCCAAGCACTGGGACCTATGAGGTCATTCAGCGCTGGAGAGGAAACTGAGAGTAGGTAGGTCTGACAGGTGTAACAGGGGGAAAACCTCAAAGCAGTTGCACTATGAAACAACTGTTAGGAGAGGGTGGAAAGTAAGATGGAAGAAAGAGAATATGAACGGAGGTACAGTAAAAGGAATGAAAAGGTTTGCAGCTAGGGGCCGAAGGGACGCTACATAGAACCTTAATTAATGCCTACAGTGCGCCGCATGAGGTGCACTGACGGCACTGCCCTCCCTACGGGAAGAATTGCATTGCATTAAAGTGACAATCTTATATCGGCCGAGCGGTACTGTTATGTGCATATGTAAAGGAGTGTTTATATTTTAAATAAAGCCGTGAAGCAATGTTACCAGCTTTGTAAAGTGCTTTTGTAAAGTAATGTGGGTATGAACCACTGGCGGATCCAGGGAGGGGGGAGCACCTGGGCACGTGGACCCCCCATGAAAAAAAATGACAAAAAATAATATTGAAGATTTAGATAATAACATAAATGAGAAATAATATTCTGAAGGCGAGTAAATACTTTAGATATCAACCACTGAATTCTAAATAAAATGCATGCATTGTCCCTCTCTCTCTCTCTCTCTTTCTTTATATATTTTATATATAGATATGTACAGTATAGATATATAAATATATATATATATATATATATATATATATATATATATATATATATATATATATATGTGTGTGTGTGTGTGTGTGTGTATATATATATATATGTATACATACATATACATATGTATGGATCCGCTAGTAGTATGAACGGATGTGCACACGCTCTGTCGTTATATATAAAAGCGTGCGAGTGTTGCGTTGACTCTGTACCAAAACACACGTTTGTAAACAAGGCCGAGTTTATCACATCTGCAAACTTCGCCTGATCCTTATCTTAATAAGTTTGAGTTTCTCTTTTTTATCCTTCTTCTTCTTCTTCTTCTTCTTCTTCTTCTTCTTCTTCTTCTTCTTCTTCTTCTTCTCTTCAGGATGTTGGAATGTGATGTTTTCATTATGATGTGATATTCGTTATCAGTGACAAATTGGTGTTAATTTATTTTCCATGTTTAGTGGGATCACGCTGAGGAATGATTAAAAAAAACCTTTATCCTTGGAAAGCCTTCAAGGACAATTTGATTAAATAAAATTAAATTAAGAACGTTGGTGCTTCTGTTGTGCTTATTCATACAATCAAAATACCACAAATAAAGGAGCAGAGGAATTTAAAATAGATTGCGCGAGTCTAGTTACTATCATGCATAAATTTTCCCCTGTTAATTTCATTTTCATTACTGGGCTGACAAACAATTTACAGTTTTTTTATCCCTTTCTAGTTCACTGTCAAAGAAAACTATTGTGCCGGATTTGTCTGTCCGTCCGCGCTTTTTTCTGTCCGCACTTTTTCTGTCCGCCCTCAGATCTTAAAAACTACTGAGGCTAGAGGGCTGCAAATTGGTATGTTGATCATCCACCCCCCAATCATCAAACATACCTAATTGCAGCCCTCTAGCCTCAGTAGTTTTCATTTTATTAAAGGTTAAAGTTAGCCATAATCGTGCATCTGGCAACGGTATAGGATAGGCCACCACCAGGCCCTGGTTAAAGTTTCATGGGCCGCGGCTCATACAGCATTACACCGAGACCACCGAAAGACACATCTATTTTCGGTGGCTTTGGTCATATGCGGTAGCGGCTGTACAGGAAACTCGATTGCGCCGGAGAAACTTCGGCGCATTGTTTTTTTTTTTTTTTTTTCGGGAACCAATCAGTCCCGGGAAGGAGGTGCGTTAGAGTCGGCGAAAACAAAAGGTTCGTTTAAACAAATCTCGCGTCAATCAATACTTTGTACCCGGAAGTAACAAGTCTCTCGATCGTGGTTTCGTCTAACGCGGCACTCGTGGACCATTTACCAAATGGAGGTCACCCTGGAATGGCACCACGAATAACAAGTGTCCCCTTCGGATAGCTTCAAAAGTTTCCCCTGATTCATTAGGAATGGTTAGTCCTAAAGACGACTGTAATTCATTGTTATTCGTGGATCCCTGAACAGTGCTTTTTCAACTTCCCCGTTGTGTTGATCTTGTTTGGACGTCACATTACATTTCCATTGTGCCATTTTCAACGTTCACCATCAGTTGTTTTCACTCCTGGCATTTTCAGCTGTTTTGCACTCTGTTATTTTCAGCATCTACCAACGCCTGTTTTTCACGCCGTTATTTTCCATTCTGCCATTTTTACCTGTTTTCCATTCTGCCATATTCAACATTCACCAGCCATTCATCTCACTTTTGCCATTTTCAGCATCCACCGTCAGCTGTTTTCAGTCCTGTTATTCCAAGCAACCACCAATGGCTGTTTTCCCTTCTTCCATTTTCAGCATCCACCCATTCCTGCCTTTTTCAGCATTTGCCCAAGGCTCTTTTTACTTTTCCCCTGCCATTTTCAGCATCTACCAACGGTTTTCCTTCCAACCTCAGCTGTTTTCACTATTTTCAGCGTCCACTAAAGGCTCTTTTCCCTTCTGCCATTTTCAGCATCTACCAACGACTGTTTTCCTTTCTGCCATTTTCGGCATCCAACCTCAGCTGTGTTCAGTCCTGCTATTTTCAGCGTCCAATAAAGGCTGTTTTTCCTTCTGCCATTTTCAGCATCTACCAACGACTGTTTTCCTTTCTGCCATTTTCGGAATCCAACCTCAGCTGTTTCCAGTTCTGCTATTTTCAGCGTCCACTAAAGGCTGTTTTTCCTTCTGCCATTTTCAGCATCCACCAACAGCTCTTTTCATTCGTCATTTTCAGTGTCCACGAACCACCATTTTCCATTCTGCCATTTTCAGCGCAGCCAACAACGGCTGTTTTCTCTTCTGCCATTTTCAGCATCCACTGTCAGCTGTTTTCCTTCCTGCCATGTTCAGCTATTTTCCATCCAGCTGTTTTCAGCATCTACCAACAGTTGTTTTTCCACACACACCATTTTCAGCATCTACCAGAGACTGTTTTCCATTCTGCCATTTTCAGCATCTACCAACAGTTACTTTCTACTCTGCCATTTTCAGCATCCGCCATCATCTGTTTTCACTTCTGTCATTTTCAGCAACCTCTAACGGCTCTTTTCATTCCTGCTATTTTCAGTATCCACCGTCAACCGTTTTCACTCCTGCCATTTTTAGCAACCACTAACAGCTCTTTTCATTCCTGCTATTTTCAGCATCCAACGTCACCTGTTTTCCACCATACTATTCTCAGTAACCACTAAGAGCTGTTTTCATTCTGTCATTTTCAGCACTCACCATCAGCTGTTTTCACACCTGCTATTTTCAGCATCCACCAACGGCTTTTTCTCTCTGCCATTTTCTGCATCCACCAGCCGATATTTTCATTTATGCCACTTGCAGCAGCCATGAACAGCTGTCTGCCCTTCTGTCCTTCTCGTCCTACACCAACAGCTGTTTCCCATTCTGCAATTTTCAGCATCTACTCATCAATTATGCTACTTTTAGTAACAGAAGAACCTGTGTTTTCACTCCTTTGATTACAAGGTTTCTTGCCATTTTCAGCCTCACTGGATTACTGCCATACTTAAAATGTCAGCAAACAGACCAATAATTCTAAATTCCTTTACTTTGCCATCTTCTTAAGGTTAAATTCTGTCTTATAAACGGTGACATTAATCCCTTTTGTTTGTGTGACAGGCACAAACACCTGAAAAAAAAGAGTAAATGCATGCGTCATCTTCTTCTAACTTGAGGACAGGGAAAGCGGTAATTATCTAATCTCAGTCAGTCACCACACAAATTAGCCCCAGCTATGAGGAGTAATTGCCATTAATTGATAGCAGTAGTGCTATTATGCTGTTGTTGCGGGTCATTACGCAGTAATTATGCTTCGTATCATAATAGCGATCAAGCTTTGCTTATTGCGGTATAAAGTTCCATGATTTAGCGTTATTAGTTTTTCGCGTTTTATCTAGTGATTAGGATTGATCGTGAAATAATACTGAAATGTTCTGAATATAAATATATTTATATATGTATATATATATATATATATATATATATATATATATATATATATATATATATATATATATATATATATATATATATATATATATATATATGCATATATGAGTGTGTCAAATAAGACATATATTTTGTGACGATTTCGTTCCGGCCACGACAGCTTTTTACGTTGCTCTCTCTCTCTCTCTCTCTCTCTCTCTCTCTCTCTCTCTCTCTCTCTCTCTCTCTCTCTGTGGAAAAAAAGTCCTGCCCAAGTTTACATTCGGAAGTGACGTACTGATTACCTCATGTTTTTTTTTTTTTTTATCCCCTTTGTTGAAGTTTGCTCTGCCCGAGTGAATCTCATTCCTCCAACGCTTTGGGTATCTTTCAACTCTGTGTTCCTTTTTCATTTTTACTTTTTTCACTCGAATCAGGGTAATATTATCGATCGGAGCTATTTCAAAGCGAAGGAGTTGATTGAAGCGATTCGGAGCTGGGGTGGGAGTGGAAACATGGTGTGTTCGATGAAGCGTAAGGAGACTTTCCAAAAAGGGGTTTTCTTCGGAAAAGGAAAAAGTGATATGCGCTGGAAAATTAAAATATTATCGAGGCTTTTTTAACTGTTTTAGTAGAATATAGAATGTAGAATTTAGGCTATAGGCTTAGCGCTGGGGCCTATGAGGTCATTCAGTTGCTGAAACGGAAATTGACAGTAAGGAGGTTTGAAAGGTGTAGCAGGAGGAAAACCTTGCAGCTGCATTATGAAACAAATGAAGGTGGAAAGTCAGATTGAAGAAAGAGAATATGAACGGAGGTACAGTAAAAAGGAATGAAAGAGGTTGCAGCTAGGGGTCGAAGGGACGCTGCAAAGACACTTAAGTAATGCCTACAGTGCACCATGTGAGGTGCACTGACGGCACCATCGCCCTACGGGGTTAACTGTTTCAGTGATGTGGGTTAAGTTGCCTGTGAACAAAATGGCCGTCAACTGTTGTAAACCAAGTTGACTTCTTGGATGAACAAAATGGTCTCTGCATGAAGGAGACTAACTGCCAAATGACTGAGGCAAACAAGATGGCCGCCCCTTGGTGTAAGCAACATTTCTGGGATAAACAAAACGGTACCTGCATGAAGGAGACTAAACAAAATTGACTTCCGGGATAAAGAAAACGGTTTTTGCATGAAGTAGATGAAGTGCCAGGTGAGAGAGTTAAACAAAATGGCTGATACTTGAAGAAGCAAAATACTGTACCAGGCAATCTTGAATGAACAAAATATCAGTCATTTAGAGACAAAAAAAAAAAAAAAGTCCCGTCGTTCGGAACTCTTGACAGACTACATTAAAGCGTTGCTTGAATAAGCAAAATCTCTGTCATTGGTGACAACTAAAAGGCCTGTAGTTTAAAACAAAATAATATAACCTGTAAGATTCCTGTTATTTAGAATAAAGAATAATCGCATCTTGAACAGTCAGAATTCCGGTCTTTGATACTAACAAAATTTCTGTAGTGTAGGGCAATCAAATCAAATGGCTGTCACTTGAAATTCCTGTCGTTTGAAACAAACAAATTGGCTGTCACTTGAGTTGACAAATTGAATTCCTGTCATTTGAAACAAAATGGCTGTCTCCTGCGTGGACAAAATGGCAACTACATTAAGTAAACAGGATAAAACGAAATTATCAGCCATAGGGATGAATAGAGTAAAATACAAATGTTATGGAATCAAGAGAATTAACCATTCTACATAGCCAAACAAATCCTTGATTTCCAGGACCTACGCTGAGAGTCCTTGTTTTCCAGGACCTATGCTGAAAGTCCTTGACTTCCAGGGCCTTTGTTGAGGACAAAAGTCCCGAGGTGTTTACGCAGGTGTGTAAACACCCGCAATGTTGACCGTGCATGAAGATGTAGTGAAGGTCAAGTTGCAAAGTCTGCCAAGTTAACTCAGTCACAGAGAGCTGGTTACCTAACACCTCGGCTACTGACGGAAAATCTCACTTTGCGTCCTCTCAAGGCCTCTCATTCTTTTCATCTTTGGGATTCCTGTTCCTATTCCAGTTAATGTGCATTCCTGTTACAATTCCTATACTCTTTCTGTTGCTTTCCTCTGAATGAAGCCATAATGTAGCTAGAACTAGTCTGCCGGAAGAGGCACTGGGTAGCCTACTTCATCAGCCTATGGTTGAAAATAACCAGTGAGCTCATAAGGAAGAAACCCCTTATCTTGATTTACCCTAGAAAATATTGGACATGTACTTCGCCCAATCGCTTGGAGAATAGCTCGTGATAGTGTCAGCTGGGTTCCTACACGCAACAAAAGAGTTGGAAGACCCAGACCACCTTTGTTGAATACTATGAGAAAGGGGCCTGGGGATGAGTGGAGATTTGTGAATGATAACACACAAGAAAGACGTGAGTGGCAGGATTTCATAGAGGACCTTTGAATTGCGCGGCGTTTAGGCAATGACGAAAATAACAAAATACTGAATATATTCACTCATTTATGGCTGGTTGTGTTTCTGACACTCACTTGGTGAGTTACAAAAGGAGTGACTGACCTTTCTACCCACATGAAAACAGATACAAGAGATGTCTGATAAAGAAGGAATAAAATATCAGACAAAACCGTGTTGTCTTCTTCATGTTAGGAGTGAAACCCATGTCAGGAAAAAAAAATCCAACATTTTAAGAAGAATTTGGGGTTAGGAGGATCCTTGATCAGAAGACTCATGACCCTTCTTCGAAGAAACAAAACCTAACCTAACCTAACCTAACCTAAACTAACTTTACTTGATATCACTGCCAATGTGTATACAAGGGAAAATAAGTATTAGCAAATTTCTCTACAGGTTTGCGTAGCAGATATAACAACAAGGTACTTTTCACTTTCTCCATCAATAATTCTTGTGCTAACGTGAAAAGGGCAAGTGGCTTAATTCTGGAGACTAATGGGAAAACTAATCTTTTAAAACAATTTATACAATGTCTCTCAGAAGTTTCTCTCTCTCTCTCTCTCTCTTTTACACACACACAATTTATACAATGCTTGCTCAATCAGAAGTTTCTTGATCTCTCTCTCTCTCTCTCTCTCTCTCTCTCTCTCTCTCTCTCTCTCTACACTCAATTTATACAATGCTTGCTCAACAGAACACTCAATTCTCTCTCAATGCTTGCTCAATCATACACACACACAATTTCTCAATCTGCTCTCTCAAGTTCTCTCTCTCTCTCTCTCTCTCTCTCTCTCTCTCTCAAGCGCTTCCCTAAGTGAAAGATGTAGGACCATAATCCGGGGTTTCCCCTTCCTTGCCTCGCTGACGTCATCACGGGAAAAGGGTCAGTGTAGTGAAAGTTTTGAGGTTGGGGGGGGGGACCCGACCCTGACCCTGGCTAACATGACATTTCGTCTCTCCCCTCTCTCTCTCTATTGTCTTTCTCCCTCCCTTCCCTCCTGCCCCTACCTCCCTACCTACCCTTACTTAACCTAACCACCTCCTACCTCTCGTTCTCCCTCCCTTTACCTTCCGTTCGCTCTTTCCCGTTTACTGTCAAGTCCTGCTGGCTGTCTGTGACTGCGCCGTCATAAGGCCATCTTCACAAAACAGTTGCGACTGTAAGGTTGTCTGAATTCAACGACATAGGCCTAACAGAGCCCTATCCTGATTTTACTATTTTGCAAATCACTCGTATTTTGACCTCTTCTACTTTTAATTTACATTAAGAATTGCATTTTCTTCAACGTGCAACATAGGCCTACATCTATGTATGTTTAAACAATTTTTTTCCATGCAACATTCTTGGTATCTATGATGCAGTCAATCCAGAATGTGAGGACCGTTAAAAGTCTGCATAACGTCATCTTTCTACTGACGAGACTGACTCTCCCTTGACAGAAGAAGGAAAATAAAAGGGGGGCAAGGGCGAAGGACTGGGAACGTCGAAGCCAGTTTCTCGAGTACACAAAGTTACTTACCGCGTCCCGTGTCGTTTAAATGTCTGCAGATCTAACTTTAAACTAATCAACGCCATATTCTGTATTGTCCCCCAACGAGAAATATCACGGAGAATGTAGCTCTTCCATCGTATACGATAATGATGCTATGTAAATGAATGAAATCAATAAACACGAGAAAATGATAGTTTGTCACTTATAGAAGGCTAGTAATAGTAGTAATAGTCGGGCTATGCATTGAAAACGGCTCCTCAACTCATTTCAGTTCGGAGGTACTCGGAGGTATGTTGCCTTTGCAACGGCCCCTCCTGACCGCCATACTCTTCTCTTTTTTAGCTCTTTTAGTTTCTAGTTCGACGCAAAAGGAACCATTATCATTTTTCCAAGAATGGGAAAACTCAGTGGTCTGGTTAAACTGCTTTAATAATAATAATAACCAGAATGTACGACTCCCCTAATAATTTCGAGATGTTTTGGAAAGGTGCTCTCTAGACTGCGTGACTTAGTGTTTTTCCTTGGCCATGATTCAGCAGGGGAAGGATCAGCTAACCGACCTCTGGAGTCCGTTCCTTTTTTTCTTTTACCATAATAGACCTTTCAGGAGGCTGCGAATTTTTGCATACCTCTCTCTCTCTCTCTCTCTCTCTCTCTCTCACGGATTCCACGCTATGGAGAGGAATGGTATGTGGGCGTTTCTTTAAGAAGTCAGTATGCTTCTGTTGACCTAGAGAATGAATTATGTTTCTGGCGTATTAGAGTGCTGAAGGCTGTAGCTGAGGTGCAGAGAGAGAGAGAGAGAGAGAGAGAGAGAGAGAGAGAGAGAGAGAGAGAGAGAGAGAGAGAGAGAGAGAGAGAGAGAGAGAGAGAAATGAATAAATGAGAGTGATTTTTATTCTGTCAAAATATACACCATTGGAAAAAGCTCGAAGAGTACTTTCCTCTCTCCAGGGTGAAACTGTTCGCGAGATAGTTATTTATAAGATTGTCTCTCTCTCTCTCTCTCTCTCTCTCTCTCTCTCTCTCTCTCTCTCTCTCTCTCTCTCTCTCTCTCTTCTCGTGTGTTATCTCAGTTGCAAAGGCTTTCTTTTCCAGTTTTGTTTTGACATTTACTCTTTCCTTTCTTTTCTAAGATCGTACGTAGTGAAAATTTAGCACGATTACACAAAATTGTTTGCGTGAATCTTCACAAAAATTTGACCAAAGGTGTCCCACGTGAACGACGGTAGACGATCAGATTTTGAGAGCAATAGGAATGTCACATTTGTGCATACTCATGGAACCTTTAAAACGAAAGAGGATTATTCTACGCCCACACAAACCTTGAAGAGTTCCACAGTCACCTGGGATTTCATTTGTAATCAACTGCAGGAAAACATTCCTGTTTTGCTCAATCTGTAACTTTTTTAAAGTCGCTTTCCTTTAACGATCTGGAATTTCCCCCTTTGACCCTTTGTTTCCATTTTGTTGAGAAAGAGGAAGATGAATAAGGCCTCGAGAATTGTCGAGTTTATGGCCGTGTTTGTACTTATTGTTTTTTTTTTTTATAGGTTTACTGTTGAGTTTATGGCCGTGTTTTTATTCCTCTCTCTCTCTCTCTCTCTCTTTTTTTTTTTTATAGGTTTATCATATTACCGAACGGATTCTCCTCTCTCTCTCTCTCTCTCTCTCTCTCAGTCTAGTTATCAGTCTTACATATGCATGAGCTGTTAACTATTTTTATTCCTCTCTCTCTCTCTCTCTCTCTCTCTCTCTCTCAGTAAAGAATATACAGCACATATTACCGAACGGATTCTCTCTCTCTCTCTCTCTCTCTCTCTCTCTCTCTCTCTCTCTCTCTCTCTCTCTCTCTCAGGTCTGATGTATAAGAAAGCAAAGTCAAACAAATAATAAAATCCCTCTATGTGTCCTCAGTCAGTGAACAGAACCGTGGACCAACCTTGTTAACAACTGACAATAACCACTGACTCTTTACTGAAGGAAACAGTATTCAAGAAAATAAAATGACCTTCCACTTCCCATACAATTTCTTGCTTGAGCGACAATCAATTTCTTTGTGGCAAGAGTCTGCTGAAGATTCGAAAACGTACACAGTCCAGGAAATGTCGCCGAAGATGGAGGTGCTCTGACGTCATTCGGAAAACCGACGATGATTGCAAACGAAGATTCGGTCCGCTGACCCGCCGTGACGTACCGTCTTACCTCCGAAGATGCTTTCATAACAATGACGCCGTTTCGGGTAGGCACGTTATCCTTTGTGGGAGAAAGGAAGAGATTTAAAGTTGTCTTTGTAGAAGAAAGACAACTTTATTTGTCTTTGTAGGAGAAAGGGAGAGATTTAAAGTTGTCTTTGTAGAAGAAAGACAACTGTATTTGTCTTTGTAGAAGAAAGGGAGAGATTTAAAGTTGTCTTTATAGGAGAAAGGAAGAGATTTTAAAGTGGTCTTTTTAGTAGAGAGGGAGAGATTGAAAGTTGTCTTTGTAGAAGAAAATATGAGATTTAAAATTATCTTTGTAGGAGAAAGGAAGATATTTTAAAGTTATCTTTTTAGTAGAAGGGGAGAGATTTAAAGTTGTCTTTGTAGAAGGAAGCGAGAGATTTTAAACGTTATACGTTTATTCAGGGGAAAAAAGAAAGCTGGGAGGGTGCGTTCACCCCTAAGAAAGAAATCTTAGATTTTAGGCATATTTTACTCTGGGGGGGAGGGAAAGAGGGAGGGGTTAGAGAGGTAAATAACCCCCTACCCACACCCTCAAAAAATACGTATACTGACAGTCTCCGGGACTGCTTACGTAATCACTCCCAGATCATACGCAAATAAAAGAAAGTTTCTCCTCCATTCTGTGCCGAATTCCAGAAAGGGGCGAAAGCAGGAGGTAAAATAAATTGCAATAGAGAAGACAGCGGGTCAGACCCATTTGTATGACCTTTCCATATCTTTTCCAGGACTTCTTTCTTTCAGTCCCTTTAAAAAAAAAATTTTTTTTAATCAATATAGAAGCAAATGTTATGAGTTTTATTTCCAACCCACGGCGCATAAGTGGCTTAAAAAAACAGACGTTTGAGGAGGTCTTATAAACCCAGAAATACATAGGTTTTAAAAAATCGATCCAGTCGTCAGAAATACCAGGATTTTGAAGAGTCCTGCGTCATCTATCTCCTCTTCCCTGAAGAAGGATGCAACCACCACGTCTATTTCGTCATCTTCTCCTCCTCCTTCTTCTCCTTCTTCTGTAAATTGAGTTCGTAAACAGCCGAAGCCGATTAACCAGAGCTGAAATTGCCTTTCTCCTTAAACACTGATTACTTCCGGCGCGCTGGCTACGAAGGTCGTGGTTCTGAGCTTCAAGATGTCGACACGAGCGAAATAAGTCTTTGATCTCTTTTTTTTTTTTTTTTATAATACATGCTTCTAAGAAATTGAAACGTATGCAGCGTTGCAGATTGGTTGTCACTGGCAGGTTTGCGCGATTCGGCTATGTGTTTGAGAAAAACGTCTGCGCAATCCGACAATCTTATTGAGAAAGTATCTGCGCAGTCCAGCTATCTAAAATCTGAGAAAATGTCTTTGCAGTTCGGCAATCCAACTGAGAAAAATGTCTGCACAGTCCGGTAATCTACTTGAGAAAATGTCTGCGCAATCCGGCATTCTAATTGATGAAAAAGTCTGGGCAATCCAGCATTCTAATTAAGAAAAATGTCTGCGCAATCCGGCAATTTAATTGAGAAAAATGTCTACGCAATCCGGCAATCTAAATGAGAAAAATGTCTGCGCAATCCAGCAGTCTAATTGAGAAAAATGTCTACGCAATCCGGCAATCTAATTAAGGAAAATGTCTGCGCAATCCGGCAATCTAATTAAGAAAAATGTCTGCGCAATCCAGCAGTCTAATTGAGAAAAATGTCTACGCAATCCGGCAGTCTAATTGAGAAAAATGTTTGCGCAATCCGGCAATTTAGAAATCGTGCAAAATAGCCGAAGTAATGATTCGTTTTTATAAACGTCATATTTTCATCCGTGATGTGCAATTTAGTTTCGTGAAAAACTGGCCTTGTTAAAATGAACTTGAAACGCATAAGGTCAAGGTCGCTGGATTGATAGAATAATGTATTTAAGCAGTTAGCATTAGCGAGTCAGTACACAATGGAAATTCCGTATGAAGCGTTGAATTGGTCGTTAGAAAAATGACTTATTATTTTGAATATGCAGTTCATGAAAGTAAAGGACATTTATCGAAGATATTTGGTTCGATCTGTGCATACATTAATACACAATTAACTCTTAACTGATATTAGTATTGGTTAATTCTCATGGGACAGTTAGAGAAGAAATTTCAGTACAAATAAAAAAAAATACGAATTTTATCCTCTATAGAAATGAATATTGTCGATAAAGTTTTTTCTGCAGAATTTGACACTGACATTCAAATACCGGAGAATTCGTGAGATACGGTATTTTAAAAGTGTAAACAAAACACGCAAATATGCTACAAGGTATAATTTAGTAAAATTAATAAAAGAAAGATGCTATTACAGTATAAACTGTTATAGTAAATTACATTATTGAATATATATGGCTACTTTATTGAGATTTTCTCTTCAGGTATAAGTTATTCCTTAGAAGAAACTAACCACTGTCACAAAGACTTAACCATTGTCAGTCAAAGAGCTATGCAGTGTCATTCAAAAATTTAACCACTATCAAGCAGAATTAACCATTACCAGGCAGAAGTAACCAGTTTCATTCAAATATCTAACCAATACCAAGCAGATTTAACCATTATCAGGCAGAAGTAACCAGTGTCACTCAAATATCTAAGCAATATCGAGCAAAACTAACCATTATCAGGCAGAATAACCAGTGTCATTCTTAAGTTTAACCAATACCAAGCAGAATTAACCAATATCAGACAGAAGTAACCAGTTTCATTCAAGTATCTAACCAATATCAAGCAGAACTAACCATTCTCATGCAGAGGTCACCAGGATCTCTCAGAAATTTAGCCAGTGCATTAAAAGGAAATAAATAAATAATGGATTTTTACATTTCGAATTCAGTCCAGCGGAAATTACGCTAAGAATATTTTTTCTTTGTTTTTCGAGGGCAATTCATCTACATTATTCCATTCTTTAAGTAAACTCTTTGCCTTCTAAAAAGTTAAGTATATCTTAGTTTAACCAGACCACTGAGCTGATTAACAGCTCTCCTAGGGCTGGCCCGAAGGATTAAATTTATTTTACGTGGTTAAGAACCAATTCTAAAAACTACAGTTACGAAGTCGAAGGAAATTGCTTATTAAGTATCATTTATTCTTACATTCCCGTTCATGAGACTGAAGCGAGTTCTCAGCGAGGTTGTAAGAAGTTGTAAGGAAAGTATTCTACATTTCTGATGATGAATGGAAAGTGAAAGTGAAGGAGGTGAGGGTGAATGAGGTTGTGTATAAGACTGAAACACGTTCCTTACACGAGTCAGAAAAATGCTATTTTTAGAAATGACTGAGATTGGAGGATACATCTTTTGAGACTGAATAAAATTAATGGGGTCACGGATGAAACTGAATAAAACTGAATTATCAGTGATGTTATGATACTGCGAAAGCCATCAGTAAAGATTATATGATGCTTTACGTAACACTAAAATAATTATTCACGAGTCATTGGTCAAAGACAAACAGCAAATATAAACAAGTAAAAAATGCGCCGAAGTTTCTTCGGCGCAATCGGGTTTCCTGTACAGCCCTATAGCGCATAATCAGGGCCACCGAAAATACTGTAGGTCTATCTTTCGGTGGTCTTGATATAATGCTGCATGAACTGCGCCCCATGAAACTTTAACCAGGGCCTATCCTATATCGTTGCCAGAAGCACGATTATGGCTAACTTTAACCTTAAATAAAATCAAAACTTCTGAGGCTAGAGGGCTGCAATTTGGTATTTTTGATGATTGGAGGGTGGATGATCAACATACCGATTTGCAGTCCTCTAGCCTCAGTGGTTTTTAAGATCTAAGGGCGGACAGAATAAAGTGCGGACGGACAGACAAAGCCTGCTCAATAGTTTTCCTTTACAGAAAACTAAAAATTATATGATTTTTAGAACGATTTAAAGGAATTATCAATGAGATCAAGACATCAGACGAATGAGGAATAAGAAAATTCATCCTCAAAAGATCGCTGAGTTCAGTGAACATTAAAATGGCGAAGCAGGTCATTGTTCGAGAGATGTGCCTCTGAATATGTTGCCAGAGACTCTGCTCTGTAGCGTTTCGGCACGTAAATCTAATTAGGTTAGTGGTTCAAGGTGGGACGGACATCTTTGAAAACCGGATCTTTTCCTATAAGAAAACTTCACTGGAAGATTGTGAAGTTTGTCTACTGTAACTTCAGTCAGTAAATTAACGAATCTATTGTCTTCAAATCTCGGCAAATTCCATTTCCTGTCTTGTGGAGAGAAGAGTACTGACACTGTCATTTTCTTTCTAGTCCAGAACCCCAGAACCAAGAGAAATCATTCATATTGTTCCTCATTTGCATACGCTCGCCTGGAACGACTCAGTAGGCCTCTAAGCATTGTAAGAATAGAATAGAAAGAACAATTTAGGCCGAAGTCCAAGCGCTGAGACTTATGAGGCCATTCAGCGCTGAAAGAAAAATGGAAAGTAGTCTTCAAAGGTGTACCAGGAGGAAAACCTCGCAGTTGCACGATGAAACAATTGTTAGAAGAAGATGGGAAGTAGGCTGGAAGAAAGAACATGAATGGAATTACAGTAAAAGGAATGAAAGGGGTTGCAGCTAGGGGTCGAAGAACCTCAAGTAATGCCTACAGTGTGCCGCGCTTGAGGTGCAATGACGGCAGTATCCCCCCCTACGGGGCTAAGCATGGAAAAGTAAGCTTTCGAAAACCTGGATGCCCAAACGTATATATGGCAAGTAAGAGACCTTCCTCGCTACCTGGAATGTCCTAAAGCCTCCCAAACCCCGAGCTAAAAGAAGTTACATGAAATACTGGAATTTCCAGGTTTCCTCGTGGGGGACCTACGTCACAATGCGGATTATTTCGTGGGTTGCTTCCGTTAGAAAGTGAGAGTGTGCGGGTCTGTGCGCGTAACTCCGTGTTTGATCGTAATAAGTAAGAGAAATCTTTATGCTAATGAAATAAAGACTCTCTCTCTCTCTCTCTCTCTCTCTCTCTCTCTCTCTCTCTCTCTCTCTCTCTCTCTCTAAAATCTAGATTATATTTTTTGTAATTCTGTCTAATAAAGACTCTCTCTCTCTCTCTCTCTCTCTCTCTCTCTCTCTCTCTCTCTCTCTCTCTATCTAAAATCTAGATTATATTTTTGTAATTCTGTCTAATAAAGACTCTCTCTCTCTCTCTCTCTCTCTCTCTCTCTCTCTCTCTCTCTCTCTAACCTAATTCTGCCTGATAAAGACTCTCTCTCTCTCTCTCTCTCTCTCTAACCTAGCTTACATTTTTGTAATTCTATCTGATAAAGACTCTCTCTCTCTCTCTCTCTCTCTCTCTCTCTCTCTCTCTCTCTCTCTCTCTCTCTCTCTCTCTCAGCAACGCACGAGTCACGGGTATTTCAGTGGCTCTTTCTCAATCGTATTTTCCCTTAAACAAACACTTTTAATTAGAATGGAATGGAACATAAACTTTAGGCCAAAGACCATCCCCTGGGACCTATGAGGTCATTCAACGCTGAAAGAAAAACTCAGAGTAAAAAACCTCACAGTTGCACAATGAATCATCGTTAGGAGAGGGGGGTGGGAAGTAAGGCGGAAGAAAGAGAATATGAACGGAGGTATAGTAAAAGGAATGAAAGGGGTTGCAGCAAGGGGTCGAAGGGACGCTACAAAAAAGCCTCATGAGAGGAAATAGCCGAAGATCAACGGAAAGAGAAGACAATAAAGAAAGAGGTTACTAGAAAGAACTGGTTTTCCAGCTGCCCGTAAAAGCAGACTGGATTTAGGGAGAGGAGAGAGAGAGAGAGAGAGAGAGAGAGAGAGAGAGAGAGAGAGAGAGAGAGAGAGAGAGAGAATCAGATTACGATGGGAAAAGGTTATCCTTGACACGGATAAACTTACGTAAGAGGTCTGAACGCTTGTCGTACCCTTAGTACGAATGAAGTGTGTTGGGGGTTTATTATAATAATAATAATAATAATAATAATAATAATAATAATAATAATAATAATAATAATAAAAAGAAAGAAGTAGAAAGAATTCTCTGTCTCCTGTATCGACTGGAAAGCTGTTGAGTTTTTTTTTTTTTTTTTTTGCTCCATCGCCTGACCTTTCATCGGCTCGGGCCACCTGACCTATTTTGTATTCACTGGCTACTGACCACAGATCCCTCAAGTTCCTTTTCTCTCTCTCTCTCTCTCTCTCTCTCTCTCTCTCTCTCTCTCACACACACACACACACACACACACAGTTCATTACCTTGAAGCACATATTTCAAAAGGGGAGGTTTTGTAAAGCCTCTTATACTCACTACTTCTACTACTACTACTACTACTACTACTACTACTACTACTACTACTGGTGTGATATTTTTAGGCCTACTTCTTTAGTTGAAAAGACAATAATAACTATTTTTATTTCGTTTCCATTATAAATAATTTACGAAAATGTGGATGTCGTTCAGAATAATGATTTATAGATCTAATTTTTTTTTTTATTGTCATCATAAACAATTTGCTAAAAGGTGGATGATGTCCTTCAGATAATGATTTACCCCACGGCTACGCACAGTTAGTCGTATCCTTAATAGGACTACTGCTAACTACAGCCAATACGGACCAGTAACCCCACCCCACCCCCACCCCTTCCCCAACAACATTTCATTGACAATGTCAAAAGTGTCCTACAAAGGGTGCTAGCTTTTGTCAGTACACTGTACACACAGTTTTACTTTCAGTGAGACCAAAACAGAGTCCGGGTCAATCCTGAATATGGTTTGATATGTAAATTTGTGATATTCCATCTTTAAATTAGGGTATATTGAAATTTAGGGCAAAGTCATTCGGCGCTGCAACGGAGATGGAGAGTAAAAAGGTTTGAAAGGTGTAACAGGAGGAAAACCTCGCTATTGCTTAATAAAACGATTGTTAGAAGAAGGTGGAAAGTAAGATGTACTGGCAAAAAAGTGAAAGGATTTCCAGCTAGGGGACGAAAGGACGCTGCAAAGAACCTTAAGTAATGCTGACAGTTCACCGCGTGAAGTTCACTGACGGCACACCTACGGGGATGGGGGTGTATTGGAGATTGTAGTCAATAATGAGGACTGTTTTTGGAATCGTTTACATCACAAGACTGATATCTTACTAATGATTAATGTGCTTATATAGACCCAGAATTCTTCTTCTCTATAAACAGTGCCTATAAAATTTCAGTGTATCAATAAGTGGTTTCATAGATCTCTAATATAGGTTTGTTTTGTTTGTCTCTACTAATATCCTATCTGAAATCTAGTTCCAATAATTGCCACCAGGACTACAACCTGTCGTCTGCTAATGCTAGTCTTGCTTCAAGCCATTTACCATGAAAAATAAGAAAATCGTATAAAATATATAGAATACAAATGAAAGCTGAATGAATAATGTCTTACTTTAGGTTACTTTAGATTCCAGTGCTTCTGGATCCCAGATTCTTGCCGTCTTGAGCTGGAATGAAGAGATAAACAAACACTAGTACAGTAACTGTGCGCATGCGCCGATTTGTCAGTGACGCGCATGCGCTGTACTTATCCAGCAGAATTCACAGCATCGAGTGGTGTCTCTGAAATGACTGTTATTTAAGGCTTGGTCACATGAGACTGAATTTTTTCAAAGCAGCCAAATGTTAGTGGAAAAAATGAATTCGAATATGTTCATTCTTGTATTAAAAAAACTTATATTGGCTAAAATTGTTGTAATCGAGTTCATTCAGGCTACATGATGTAATAGAAAAGTATGACACTTACTACTAAGTGTAATGGAAGATACAGGTTACAGGTTACTTGGTATAACAAGGAAAATACTACCTGCTTGGTGTGATGGAGAAAAAAGTGCAAGTGATGAAACTCGGAGGCGTCCATAGAACATCCATTTAAAATGACATCAGTTTTAGTGACTCCATTAGACAGCTTTCCCAAAATATCAGCCTTTAAAAGAATTTTGAACTGAATTGAATATAGAATTTTCGGCCAAAGGCCAAGCTCTGGGACCTATGAGGTCATTCAACTCTGAAACAGAAATTGACAGCAGAAGGTTTGAAAGGTGTAACAGGAGGAAAACCTCGCAGTTGCACTATGAATAGTTAGGAGAGGGTGGAGAGTAAGATGGAAGAAAGAGAATATGAAAGGAGGTACAGTAAAAGGAACGAAAGGCGTTTAGAAGAATGTTATCGATTCGTTCCTCAATGATAGATCGGTCTTTCGGAAATCTTCCGCAACAAACAAATAATATCCCGTTTCACCCCTCATGACGTATTATAAGTTACACTTATCCTTTGATACTTTCATCCGCAATGCATTTACGGAAGCCGATATTCTTTGGCTTGAAAACTTCCATTAGATTTATGACGAAATAACCCAATACGTACAGAGCCACCTACCTCCCTTGAATAATTAATAATTAATCAACACTTGCCTTCACTTCTCTCTTTCTTCATGAACCACTGTCCAATCAATGCTTATTTGGATGAATCTTTTGCGTTTCTAATCTTCCAGGTGTATTTTCATCGCTTTTTTTAAACCTTCCATTCTAAATTTCTAATGTATTTTTATCCATTCATTTTTATCTTTTATATTTCTTTATCCTTTCTGTAACATTCTTCTCCGTGACACACTACCAACTTGAATTTGTACGGCGAACAAAATCACAGACTTGAGATTCAAGTGTTACCTTCAAAATTTAACTTAGATCGAGTAGGGTAGAACAGAGCCAGTCTCCCTGTCCAAAGGCAGCGGGCGGAAACTTACCAGGAAGTCAGGGTGGGAAAATGGAAAGAGTAAGGTAGAGAGAGAGAGAGAGAGAGAGAGAGAGAGAGAGAGAGAGAGAGAGAGAGAGAGAGAGAGAGATTCAGAACAAACGGAGGACGAGAAAAAAGAGAAAGAGAGAGAATGGAAAATCGTAAGAGAAAGTAAGGAAGAGATTAAAGCAGAACGTAAGAGAAAGAAAGAGATTCAGATAGAGCAGAGAGAGAGAGAAGAGAGAGAGAGAGAGAGAGAGAGAGAGAGAGAATGTTTTAGAATGGGTATGTTAAAGGAAGGAAAAAGTTGTCCTGCCCACCGCATTTACGGACCGTTGGTGTGACTGGCCAAGTTTTTTCCCCTCCTTTGGTGCGCGATTTAATTCAAACTTGCCTTAGTACTGCTTTTTACAGCGACAAATGGATTCTGCAAAACACTAGCACACTTAAGTAAAGACGTGTACGTACGAAACACACACACACACACACACACACACACACACACACACACATATATATATATATATATATATATATATATATATATATATATATATATATATATATATATATTATTAGTATAAATGAGAAAGTACAAACAAAAAGATGTACTTTGTTAATTTCAAGACGAGTGCAGAAGAGGCCTCTTACAAGAATGACAGAAAAGAAACACATTAGATAATTCACTAAATAATCAGTTTATTCTCACTAGAATTCCACCTCGTGGGAAACAATATAAAGCCTGAATTACATAACTAACAAGAGAAGCATTTCTCAAAAAAAAGTCTAATTTAATCAGAGAAGCATTTCTTAAAAAGTCTAATCCTCTACACCAGTGGTTCTCGACCAGGGTGGGAATTGTGACCACAAATTGGCAGGTTCAAACTGGCTCTAGAACCACACAAAACGCAGTGTGCACCGGTCCACACTACTGAGAGGTCACGCTGGACTTTCTCTCCGCTAGTTTGTGTGTTTGTGTTAGTATTTTGTTGCATGTTATTTAGAATCCACCTTTTGATGCAGTCAGTTTTGGAAAAGGTGGGGTGTTGGGGTGGGGGGGAAATGACATTCTGACATATGGTGAAAGGGTGCAGGGGCCAAAAAAAGGACTGAGAACCACTGCTCTACTCTATACGCAAAGTAGGAATAATAAACAGGTATGGTCAGGTAATTATGAATCAAGAATTGTGTAACTATATCTCGTTTAACTTGTTTTCGGCATAATTTAACGAATTATCGCCATCCGTCGTTTTCTTTGCGTGTTTGTTTTCGTTCAGGGACCCCTCTCTCGTTTTAGCTTCATGTAAAAGAAAACTATTCAGAAGGCTTTGTCTGTCCGTCAGCAATTTTTCTGTCCGTCCTCAGATCTTAAAAACTACTGAGGCTAGAGGGCTGCTAATTGGTATGTTGATCTTCCACCCTCTAGTCATCAAACATACCAAATTGCAGCCCTCTAGCCTTAGTATTTTTGATTTTATTTAAGGTTAAAGTTAGCCATAAGCGTAATTCTGGCATCATTGCTATAGGTACCAACAAAACAGGCCACCATCGAACCGTGGCTGAAAGTTTCACTGGCCGCGACTAAGAGTTGCATGGGCTGTGGCTGAAAGTTTCATACAGCAATATACAATGTGCAGAACACTCTATTGCACCAAAGAAACTTCGGCGCATTTTTCATTTATATAGAAAAATACTTGACAAATTAACATTTAATTTCATAAAAAGTTTCTAAAGGAATCACAGTTGTATTTTTAAGTAAAACTATGTATATTTAAGCAGTTTAAAAACCCATTTCTGTATAATTCAACGTTTTTAATTAAAGAGCGCTCCAATATCTAGAGCGTTTGAAAGGCCATTTGACGAAATTCGAGCAGGTTCTTTAAACAGCATTCCATAAACCTAGGAAGCACCCTCATTGGCGGGAAAGCTCTGAATTCTTATTGGCTACATCGTACTCACTTGTGATTGGCTGTTGTTTAAGTTGACGCACAGACGTTTACTATTTCAGATGGTGACGTCATTTATATAGTTGTCATAGATTGCATTCTAATCCCAAAAGATTATTTAAATATCAAGTGATATTCTTCTATTGTGGAAGCTATAATAATTCTTTATTTAATATTCTAAATAGTTACTCATACATATATCGCTTTATACTCAACGAGGCAGTATGACAGAAATAAAACATTCTTGATAAAAATATCTGGCAATACATTAACCTCGTTTATTTTCATGAATGAAGAAACTTTCGTAAAAGTAGTGAAATATCTATATGGATATTCCCTGTAGGATAAACATTAAAATATAATAATATATAAATAAGACTTATAACTAAATTCTATTTTATTTTAAATAAATTAGGCGCATAGAAAAAAGAAAGTAATCGAATTACATATAATTTTTGAAAAGGAATGCTTCACTGCATTTTGGCTACAATGCCAGATGTCGTCTGCTGAGCAAGAAATGGCAACAGTTCTGTACAGATGATTATTTAATTTCTATTAATAAAAGGTACTAGATTATTCTTTTTTCGTTTTAAAGTCATGGGAATATGTCCTAATGTCTTCTGATAAGGGACAAAGACGGCATAAGTCGACTAATTAAAATATAGCAGGATTAAAAATGTTTGTTGTTTGGTGACTTCTGGCAACACCATGTGACGTAAGGAGCTGCAGCTGGAAGGCGTCATATTCATTCATGGATAAGCGGGTACAACGACCAATCAGGGGACGAGTCTGACAGCCAATGAGAGGACAGATATTTCCCGCTTCTTTTTTTTTATTTGAGATTCAAACGCTCTAGCTAAAGGATATTTTTGTCGCTTTTTCTCAATTGAGTTTCAGACGCTTTAGCTAAAGGATATTTTTGTTGTTTTTTCTCATTTCAGTTTCAAACGCTTTAGCTAAAGGATATTTTTTGGCTTTTTCTCATTTAAGTTTCAAACGCTCTAGCTAAAGGATATTGTTTTGCTTTTTCTTATTTGACTTTCAAACGCTCTAGCTAAAGGATATTGTTTGGCTTTTTCTTATTTGACTTTCAAACGCTCTAGCTAAAGGATATTGTTTTGCTTTTTCTCATTTGACTTTCAAACGCTCTAGATAAAGGATATTTTTTTTGCTTTTTCTTTTGCTTTTTCTAGCTAAAGGATATTGTTTTTGACTTTCAAACGCTCTAGCTAAAGGATATTTTTTTACTTTTTCTTATTTGACTTTCAAACGCTCTAGCTAAAGGATATTTTTGGCTTTTTCTTATTTGACTTTCAAACGCTCTAGCTAAAGGATATTTTTTGGCTTTTTCTTATTTAAGTTTAAAACAAATTTGAGTTTCAAACCTAAAGGATATTGTTTTGCTTTTTCTCATTTGATTTTCAAACGCTCTAGCTAAAGGATATTTTTGCTTTTTCTCATTTGTGTTTCTCTAGCTAAAGGATACTGTTTTGCTTTTCTCATTTGTTTCAAACGCTCTCTAAAGGATATTTTTTTTGTTTTTTCTTATTTGAGTTTCAAACGCTCTAGCTAAAGGATATTGTTTTGCTTTTTCTTATACAAGTTTCAAACGCTCTAGCTAAAGGATATTGTTTTGCTTTTTCTTATTTAATTTTCAAACGCTCCAGCTAAAGGATACGCTCTAGCTAAAGGATTGTTTTGCTTTTTCTCATTTGAGTTTCAAACGCTCCAGCTAAAAGATATTGTTTGGCTTTTTCTCATTTAAGTTTCAAACGCTCTAGCTAAAGGATATTGTTTGGCTTTTTCTCATTTGAGTTTCAAACGCTCCAGCTAAAGGATATTGTTTTGCTTTTTTATTTGATTCAAACGTTAGCTAAAATATTGTTTTGCTTTTTCTTATTTGACTTTCAAACGCTCTAGCTAAAGGATATTGTTTTGCTTTTTCTCATTTAAGTTTCAAACGCTCTAGCTAAAGGATATTGCTTTTTTTTGCTTTTTCTTATTTGACTTTCAAACGCTCTAGCTAAAGGATATTTTTTGCTTTTTCTTATTTGACTTTCAAACGCTCTAGCTAAAGGATATTGTTTTGCTTTTTCATTTGACTTTGACTTTCTAGCTAAAAACGCTCATTTGAGCTCTAAAGGATATTGTTTTGCTTTTTCTCATTTGACTTTCAAACGCTCTAGCTAAAGGATATTTTTTGGCTTTTTCTCAATTGACTTTCAAACGCTCTAGCTAAACGATATTTTTTGGCTTTTTCTCATTTGACTTTCAAACGCTCTAGCTAAAGGATATTTTTTGGCATTTTTTCAATTGACTTTCAAACGCTCTAGCTAAAGGATATTGTTTGGCTTTTTCTCATTTGACTTTCAAACGCTCTAGCTAAAGGATTTTTTTTGCTTTTCTTATTTGACTTTCAAACGCTCCAGCTAAAGGATATTTTTTTGCTTTTCTCATTTGAGTTTCAAGCGCTCTAGCTAAAGAATATTTTTGTTGCTTTTTTCATTTGAGATTCAAACGCTCTGGCTAATGGATATTTTCGTTGCTTTTTCTCAATTAATGATTCCCGTAGTTTGCCGTTAAACTTTTTCTATTTATATTTTGCATTTCATTGTAAATGAATTAATATTTGCTGTAGAAAATAGATGTGGCAATACCTATTTCCAGTTTACGCAATAAAATGAACGAAAATAAGTTGAATAAACGAAAAAAGGTTGGCTATGTGTAATAGCAAGTAAGATGCCTGGTGGAGCCCTCTGATTCTTTCATCAAGCAGAAACATCAAGCATAAGAGTTACTTAATAAATATGAATTTGTGCTTTTGCCTTCAAATTTTAGTTTTCTGTAAAGCAAACTACTGAGATGGCGGTTTGTCTGTCCATCCGCACTTTTTCTGTCCGCCCTCAGGTCTTAAAAACTACTGAGGCTAGAGGGCTGTAAATTGGTATGTTGATCATCCACCCTTCAATCATCAAACATACCAAATTGCAGCCCTCTAGCCTCGGTAGTTTTTATTTTATTTAAGATTAAATTTAGCCATGATCATGCGTCTGGCTCCGCTATAGGTGCCAATAACACATGCCACCACCGGGCCGTGGTTAAAAGTTTCTTGGGCCGCGGCTGAGAGTTTCATGGGCCATGGCCGAAAGTTTCATACAGCATTATATTCTGTACAGAAAACTCGATTGCGCCGAAGAAACTTCGGCGCGTTTTTTACTTGTTTATTTCGTTAAATTGGCGTGGCAGCGCTTAAGGTCAACGGGGCTATTCATCCAAAACGTGAATTTACATTTGGGTTAATTTAACTCCTTAAGGTACACGTGAAAGGTTTTAAAAATGATACTGTACACACACACACACACACACACACACACACATATATATATATATATATATATATATATATATATATATATATATATATATATATATATATATATATATATATATATATATATATATATATATATATATACACATACATATGTATATATATATGTATACACACATATGTATATGCATACTATATATATATATATATATATATATATATATATATATATATATATATATATATACATATATATATATATATATATATATATATATGAATATAAAAGGCCCATAAAACACTATTTAAATGTTGAAACCATATATTTCGGGCACTAGCTTTTGTGCCCCTGTTCACTGGTAGAATATTCTACCAGTGAACAGGGAACATATAGTGCCCGAAATATATGGTTTCAATGTTTAAATAGTGTTTTATGGGCCTTCTATATTATATTACACTGTAGTATTACAGGAAAAGATATTATATATATATATATATATATATATATATATATATATATATATATATATATATATATATATATATATATATATATATATATATATATACACTACCCCTATAAGTTGGACCTGGATAATCATAAAATTACGTAATATTTCCTCTCAAAAATAAGGTTTCTTAACATGCAGAAGAACGATCTCAAGACTTGTAAAGAAGCTTTATTAAGGAAGATATGAAAAAAAATTCATCTCTTTTAATCACTGCGAGTAACTTCCGGTCTGGGGGAACAACAACAAAGATATCAAATGAGACCGGAAGTTGTTCTTCGACCCAGCAACAACAACGAAGCTTTGTGAAGATTTGGGCAATATTTTCTCCTGATAAATGAAGGCTTGATATGAGATATGGAATTTAAAAACAGCAGTTCCGTAGTCTGCCCAATATAAAGGCACGAAGGAAATGGATAAATATAAGAAACAAAAGCAATAAAGATAATCGGATCGATTCCCTTCCGCGTCCAGTAAGGACAAAGTGTCAAACATCTGGTTTCCTGAGTGGCCGTGTGAATTGTTACCCAATTTGTAGGCCTACCCGTGTGGTCGGGCCTACTTTTGTTGAATAACGCGGAAGTTGACTTTAAGCTGAGTAAAGTTGTTTTTATATGCTCTCTCTCTCTCTCTCTCTCTCTCTCTCTCTCTCTCTCTCTCTCTCTCTCTCTCAACAAAGCAATATTAGTTTTATTCTCTCTCTCTCTCTCTCTCTCTCTCTCTCTCTCTCTCTCTCTCTCTCTCTCTCTCTCTCTGTGTGTGCGTAAGTCTCGTCTCTATTTCCCTCTGTCTCCCCTGTGCTATTGCTGAGTTTCCCCTTCCTGCGGCCTCCACTTTTAAAAGAATGACTGTAAACTCATTAAGTTTTATATATATATATATATATATATATATATATATATATATATATATATATAGATATATATATATATTCCGTTTGTAAAGAAAGACAACGTGACGACTGAAAACTGATCAGTGAGAGAGAGAGAGAGAGAGAGAGAGAGAGAGAGAGAGAGAGAGAGAGAGAGAGAGGCTTCCGATAATGTTATTCCGAAGGGCAGAGACTTCTTTGCCCCCCGAAGTTTCTCCTCGGGCGGGATGGAACGTCGATGGGTTACGTATATAAGGAAGGGATGTTCCCTTTTGAATAATAAAAAAATAAAAAAGGTTCCTAAACGGTCACAAAAGGAAGTGACTTTTTTTTTTTTAAAAGGTGGCCTTGTGACAGTGCGGGCACTCGTTTTGCTGCTCCCTTTTAGACGACCCTATTTTTTTTATACATTCTCTCTCTCTCTCTCTCTCTCTCTCTCTCTCTCTCTCTCTCTCTCTCTCTCTCTCTCTCTCTAATATATATATATATATATATATATATATATATATATATATATATATATATATATATATATATATATATATATATATATATATATATATATATATATATATTATATATACATATATTTATAAATATATACATATATACAGTATGTATTATATGATGTATATATGTATTTATGTATGTATGTATGCAGTCACAATACAGGACAAGAGGTCCCGACCATCTTATTCTCCTAATCTCCTTTACTTTCCATTTTTCATCTTTTATCCTCTTTCTATATTTCCTGTCATCTACTCCAATTTCTTTTAAATAAACAAATTTTATCGGAAGCTTGACAACATTCTCTTTCCCACCAACCTGATCTTGGACTTGTTTAACGGAATAAACAAAAGAAAAATGAACGCACTTTACACGATTCATTAATAGTAGGAACGGAATGGAATACAGAATTTAGGCCAAGGGCCAAGCACTGCGACCTACGGGGTCATTCAGCGCTTGAAAGGAAAACTGAGAGTAAGTAGGTTTGAAAGGTGTAACAGGAGGAAAATCTCAAAGCAGTTGTGCTATGAAATAAATTGTAAGGAGAGGGTGGATAACAAGATGGAAGAAAGATATGAACGGAGGTACAGTAAAAGGAATGAAAGGGGCTGCAGCTGAGGGCCGAAGGGACGCCGCAAAGAACCTTTAGGAATGTCTACAGTGCACACCCCGTGAGACGCACAGATGGCAGTAACTCCCTACGGGGAATGCACTACTAGTAAATAGTTAATATAGTTATATATATATATATATATATATATATATATATATATATATATATATATATATATATATATATATATATATATATATATATATATTTTTTTTTTTTTTTTTTTTTTTTTTAAGAATTCGCTTTATTATCTTTAAAGGCCAATCGACCATTCTCGCAGGCAGTGATCTATGAAGGCTGAAGCGGAACTGAAAGATCACTCAGCCCGGCACGTACTTAGGAAGGGAACGTTTGTTCGTTTGGTCTTATCAGGAAAAAAAAATAAAACTTCATTATTCGTCAGTTTCCGACCTTCATGAATATTGAGAATCCTAAGGCGATGTCGACGCCTATAATTCAAATCATTATGATGTTTCTATCGTCTTATTCAAATCATTATGATATTTATAGTCTTATTCAAATCATCATAATGTTTATAGTCTTATTATTATAGTGTTTACATAGTCTTATTCAAGTCATTATAATGTTTATATAGTCTTATTCAAGTCATTATAATGTCTATATAGTCTTATTCATATCATCATAATGTTTATAGTCTTATTATAGTTTTACATAGTCATTATAATGTTTATATAGTCTTATTCGAATCATTGTAAGTTTATATTGTATTATTCAAATCATTATAATGTTTCTAACGTCTTATTCAAATCATTGTAATGTTTATATAGTCTCATTCAACTCATTATGTTTATATTGTCTTATTCAAATCATTATAAAGTTAATGTTATTCAGATCATTATAACGTTTATAATCATAGTCGTACTCGAATCATGATAGTGCTTACGCAACTTGAGAACAGGAATTGTCACAACGCTCGATCGCTTTCCAGACTTATCCAAATTTAACATTTACGTCCTTGCATTCCCCCACCTTTATAAAATAAAGACACACGAAGGTACACAATACAGAAACCCACAAGTATCAACACCCTACGACACACTTCGGGTCATACATTCTTTTACTTCCCCCGAAAGGTAAGTCTATCATGCATGAGAGAGAGACGCCAGTATAGCCTACGTCAATCGCCAACCTCTGATCTAGAGAATTCAAGGCAGATCAGTTTTTGCGCGGTTTAGTGACCCTCCTGGGCCCTTCCCAATGCGACTCTGAGTAGCGCAATTAGCTCGCTTTTTTTATTCCCCCTTCTTCTTCTCCTTTTTCTTCACAATGCACTTACGTGTGTGCGTTGTGTAATGCCCATGTGCTACGGAGGTGGGTGGTTGGTCAGCTAGGGGGCGCCCGAAGTGGCAAGGTCAATAGGTAGATTTGTCCGCTGGTTAGATGCTGCGTTGGCGGTTAAATCATTTGTGGTATTCAGGACGTGTGAAGCCTGCCTGGGTCATGCTGGTGTAAATGGGTCACTTAGGACACGGAGAGAGAGAGAGAGAGAGAGAGAGAGAGAGAGAGAGAGAGAACCTTCAGGGTAGAGACAAAGGCTTTCAATGAGAGAGAGAGAGAGAGAGAGAGAGAGAGAGAGAGAGAGAGAGAGAGAGAGAGAGAGAGAGGCATACAACTTATAGAAGCATACGCTTTGAGAAAAAGGTAGGAAGAGACAGAGAGAGAGAGATAAAGAGTGAATGAGAGACAGAAACACACGACAAGTAGAAACAGACGGTTTGAGAACGAGATAAAAAGAGAGAAAGAGAAACAGTGAACGGGAGACAGAAAGAAGCATTCAGCTAACAGAAGCGTACGCTTTTAGAAAGGAGAGAGAGAGAGAGAGAGAGAGAGAGAGAGAGAGAGAGAGAGAGAGAGAGAGCCAAGCATAAACACACTAATAATGGTAAGAGAGATATTCGCTCTGAGAAATTAGCTTTACATAATTTCGACGCCATCCGCATCATTATGAGACGACTTTAAAAAAAATCGTCAATTCTTATCAACCTTCAACAGATTTGACGGGTCGCCCCGTTACCGCCCCGATGCCAAAAGAGCAGATGTTCGAGGCTAGGTCTCTCAAACTGATACGAGAAGATCCAGATTATATTCTAACTAGGATCTGTCACATTCGCGAATGATTCCCGATTTCCTTTTCCTGCCGGGAGTAACCACGTTTGCTGAACAGCAGCACCAATATGCTGTAAAATTTCGCTGTCCAACTTCTCAGTTCCAGAGGTCCTTTATTCCTCACACCGTTGGACTACGTAACAGCTTCCCTGAGGATATCGGGCAATTGGAACACGAAAGTTCAAGCGAAGATGCAATGCATTACTACCCGAATAAAATTCTCCTTTTATATTAGTAATTTACTTACATTTTTATTTATTTATTTATTTATTTATTAGTTAATTTATCTGTTTTTCTAATAACTGATCTCTTCTTTCTGTAATTCCCATTACCTTCCGTTATTTCCTTCGAATGAACATATTCTCTGGAGGCTTGAATTTCAAGTCAGTGGCCCTTATGACCTTGTTCCATGTAAATAGAGCTCATCTCCTTAATGATGATAATAATAATAATCAGACGCCACATCCGTCGTCCGTTCCTAGGAGCGTCGTTGCTCACAGGTGGTGAAGTATTCCAGAAAATATTCCTGCAAGACGCACGCCTGTGGTTGCGTAAGTTTCTCGCGTCTTGGCTGGATGTACAAAGCGCTTTCTTACCTCTTGCCTATTTGAAAACCGGATTGCCGATTGACGTCATCGCTACCACGTGTTTGCAGTTGCCAGATTCCGACGGATAATCTTTTGTCCTTTCAGATTTTCATCGATGATTCGCGCCGGACGTTTGCACAGAGGTCGTAGACGGCTTATTTTAGAGTTAGCTTAGCTGTTCACAAGGGGTAACTCCTTCAAATTCGTTTTAAAAACGATGCCAATTGACAACTAACCTTGTTCTGGATGTTGGTGAAGGGGCAACTCTGCTGGAAGTGTTACCCAAGGAACTTGCCCACAAAAAAAAGCCAGATGACAAAACACGAAATACCGAGGCACAGTTGTGCCCTACTGAACTGCATCGCTTCAGAAGTCTTTCTGAATTTGTAACCTGACCTGCAAGAGTAAGCGAGAGACTGTATTCCAGTCTTCTGTAGAATACAGAGAAGGCCTCCAGGAGATAAAATGAGCCTTTGATTTTTGGACCCGACGGCACT
>NC_089769.1:5942083-6047083 GCF_040412425.1 Macrobrachium rosenbergii | reverse complement strand
GACTATTGTTCCCAGATGTATGACTATTTTTGCCCTCATAACCGAAAGACTATTGCAGTGACTATCGTTCCCATGCGTATAACATATTCTTGACCTTGTAGTCCAAAAACTGTTGCTGTGACTATTATATTCCCAGGTATCAAACATATTCTTGCCCTCGGAACCTAAAGACTAGTGCTGAGAATATTGTTCTTAGTTGTAAAACTAATCTTGCCCTTACTGCCTAAAGACTATTGCTGGGACTATTATTCCTAGGTGTACGACTATTCTTGCCTCTTTAACCTAAAGACCGTTGCTGAGACTATTGTTCCCAGGTGTAAGAATATTGTTGCCTTTACTACCTAAAGACTATTGCTTAGTAGACTAGCGTCCTCAACGTCCTCAGGCACTTTGACCCAAAGACTATCGAAGAGACTATTGTTCCCAGGTGCAAGACTATTCGTGCCTTAAGACTACTGCTTAGACTATTGTTCCCAGGTGCAAGACTATTGTTGCCTAAACACTACTGCTTAGACTATTGCTCCCAGGTGCAAGACTATTCTTTCTAAGGACTACTGCTAGGACTATTGCTCCCAGGTGCAAGACTATTCTTGCCTTTTGAACCTAAAGACTATTGTTCCCAGTCCCATGTGACACACAGACTATTGCTGAGAATATTGTTCCCAGGTGTAAGACCATTCTTGACCGTGACCCAGCTAAGACTATTGTTCTCAGGCCCTTGCAACCCAAAGAATAATGCTGGGACTATTGTTCCAAGGTGTAAGACTTATTTTGGCCAGAATGACACAAGAAACTATTGCTGGGACTATTGTTACCAGGCGTTAAACCTACTTTTAGCCCAAGTGACTCAAAAACTATTGCTTGGACTATCGTTCCCAGGTGTAAAACCTATTTTGACCCATGTGACTCAGAAACTATTGCTGGGACTATTGTTCCCAGGTGTAAAACTTATTTTGACCGATGTGACCCAGGGACTATTGCTGTGAATATTGTCACCATTGTTACTAGGCATAAGACTAAACTATTGCCAACGACTATGGTAAACTATTGCCTCCTGGATGACGACTATTGTCTCTTGCAGAATCTGGTCGAGTTGTCGCTGGCGACGCCGCTACACGACCACACGGTCTGTCGTGTACCTCTGGAGCTGGCTTCGTCTATCCTCACTACGGTAAGCATTTATTTATCTGTTTATTAAAATAAATCAATTACTTAAGTTTTATTGATTTATTTATTGTAAAGACTGTTTATGTACTAATTTACTCATTTATTGATATATGGCTTATTCACATATTTATGATAAAGGGGTAGAGAATATTTATATACAGAAATGGAATAATTTCATTTTTATACTCACTTCTTTATGGTAAAGTGGTAAAGATTATTTATCTACTGTATTGAAACCATTTTTTATTTATTTTTTATAAATTTTATGGTAAAGTTTAAAAGACTATATATATATATATATATAGAGAGAGAGAGAGAGAGAGAGAGAGAGAGAGAGAGAGAGAGAGAGAGAGAGAGAGAGAGAGAGAGAAAGTATTCCAAACCTTCCCCTTTCCCACGAAATCCCAGACAGGGCTCTTCACAGAACCCTCGGTTTCTGCAGAAGAGAGAACGCCTCTCTTCTAGCAAGAAAGCAAATGAACAGCACCGCCCACGCCTCTGCTCCTTTGTTTATCTTTGCTTTGCGTCACGTAGATTGCTTTGTAGAATGTCTTTCTCACCTCCTAGGCGCTGGGGACTATATTTTACATGTATATATTCTCTCGTTAGCGTGATAAAATAGTTGACTGGTCTCTGTGTTAGAGTTACAAACAGACTAAATTTTTCCATCTTGGTCGGTGAAGACTATATGAAAAAGATATTGGTGTGAATAACATATTATGATAATGCACTTTATATTATCTGGGTCGTAAATTCTTTATTGATATTCGGTGCGATTTATATGCATATATAATATACATATGCACGTCGTATTATCACTGACATTACTCATTACATATTTATACTCTTTATCAAGGTCAAGGCCACTTATCATACATAATTCTTTCCGGGTACAAGTTATTCCCAAGGTATAAAGAATTCGATAATATCACTGGGCTATTTTCGGCTTAATATTTGAATGCAGATGCACGGAACCCCAAGGATGACCTTCGACTTAATATCAGTACGTTTAACGTACTCTTAAAAACCCTAAATAACAGTACGTCTAACGCACCCTAGATAATCCTAAATAACAGTACGTCTAACGTACCATAGACAACCCGAAATAACAGCGTGTCTAACGTATCTTAAATAACGGTACGTCCAACGTACCCTCAAAGAACCCTATATAACAGTGCATCTAACTTACCCTAAATAGCAGTACGTCTAATGTACCCTAAATAACAGTGCGTCTGATGTACACTACATAACCCTAAATAACAGTACGTCTAACGTAACCTAGATAATACTAAATAACAGTACGTCTAACGTACCTTAGACAACCCTATATACCAGTATGTCTAACATACCCTAAATAACAATACGTCTATCGTACCCTAGATAACCTTAAATAACCGTACGTCTAACGTACCGTAAATAACAGTACTTCTAACGTACCATAAATAACAGTGCGTCTAACGTACCATAAATAACAGTACGTCTGACATGCCCTAAGTAATAGCATATCTGACGTACCCTAATAACAGTTCGTCTCACGTACCCTAAATAACAGTACGTTTGACGTACCCTAAGTTTCTTTTCCCTTATCAATTGATAAAGATAAGCAAAATCTATATCAAATCTCACAGGTTTTGTTGTTCTGATAATAAGATATTTCTGACTGAATTAAGATAAAAAAAGAGAGGATATTCTTTTATCATATTCTGTTAGTTACGATCTTTCTTCTTTCCCTTCTTCCTCTTCTTCTTCTTCTTCTTCTTCTTCTTCTTCTTCTTCTTCTTCTTCTTCTTCTTCTCCTTCTCGCTGTTCTTTGCGTGGACCGGGAAAGTGACGAAATCGATTAGAACAGAATTGCGGTTGACGCTGTTCCAGAGTGGGTGTTGCTGCATCGAAAGACGCTTCCCTGCTGCAGGTATTCTGCTGCAGCACTGGTGATATCGGTCAATTGCTCGCCTTATCATAGTGGCTCTCTCTCTCTCTCTCTCTCTCTCTCTCAGACACATACATTTCCTCTACTTGATATACTAGTTGATTTTTTGTCTTCTCCATTCTTTAAGATGCCTTTTCCATATTACGTCTTCTCTCTCTCTCTCTCTCTCTCTCTCTCTCTCTCTCTCTCTCTCTCTCTCTCTCTCATATACCCACAGACACACACACATAAATACATTTCCATTAACGTACCTTTTTTTCATTCTCTCTCTCTCTCTCTCTCTCTCTCTCTCTCTCTCTCTCTCTCTCTCTCTCTCTCTCTTATACACACAGACACACACACCTACATAAATTTCCGTTGCTTGAGAAAAAGATTCTTTTTTGTCTTCTTCGTTCCTTAACATACCTTTTTCCTCTCTCTCTCTCTCTCTCTCTCTCTCTCTCTCTCTCTCTCTCTCTCTCTCTCTCTCTCTCTCTCTCTCTCTCTCTTCACCGAATATTAAACAGAGAGATGGTCTATCAACTTTAATTTTGTCGGGATGATAGGTAAGAGTAAAGGGGACCGACGGAGGTGTTCATCCGCGCGCATGCTCAGTCTCACGCGCGCACGCACGCACACATATAAACGCACACACACACACGTGGCAGATACAGACTGATACACAGTCATTATTTACCAAACAAAAGCATGATAAATTCTGTACCGCCATGTTGGTTCAGTTCAGGCTTCTCGTAGCCTATGCAAAACTGAGAGAGAGAGAGAGAGAGAGAGAGAGAGAGAGAGAGAGAGAGAGAATAAAAAAGGTGTGTTAATGGAAATGTATGTATGTGTGTGTCTGTGGGTATATGAGAGAGAGAGAGAGAAGAGAGAGAGAGAGAGAGATGGGGTCATACGGGATAGGATACTGTTACGTAACCTTATTGTTCTATTTTTTTTTTTTGGGGGGGGGCCGAGCAGCTTTGATCAGTTTGTTGTGTTAGAGCATCAGTCATTTACAGAGTGCATAGTGGTGACAGTCCGAAGAATGTATGAAGGTAAGAGAGAGAGAGAGAGAGAGAGAGAGAGAGAGAGAGAGAGAGAGAGAGAGATTGTTAAGTAATTTACGATAACATAAATAAAATTACTTTTTTTAACTCAGTAAGTCTTTATTCTCTCTCTCTCTCTCTCTCTCTCTCTCTCTCTCTCTCTCTCTCTCTCTCCATTACCTTCATACATTCTATAAACTTTTTCATCAATTTTCAGCTTTCCTTAAATTTTATTAATGACGAAAATATAAATAAATAAAAGAAATGTCTTATGCACACTGCTTTAACAAAGAAAAAATCAAATATTTCATATTCTCGTGTGTATGCCTCGTTAAAGATTGAAAGAAGATTGGGAGAGTATTTTTTTCATATTTTTTGTAGAATTTTTCTTTTCATTTCTTCCGTTAAATCATGTATTCATATATTCATTCTCATTATATACTTCCGCAAATGGAAAATGTCCTTGTGACGTCATCGCGCGCCCTTCCAGTAAAACGGTGTTCAATATTCATCAGGAGGTGGCCTGCGAACTTTTCAGAGAGAGAGAGAGAGAGAGAGAGAGAGAGAGAGAGAGAGAGAGAGAGAGAGAGAGAGAGAGAGGGGGCAATATTCATCAGGTAGCCTTTTTAGAGAGAGAGAGAGAGAGAGAGAGAGAGAGAGAGAGAGAGAGAGAGAGAGAGAGAGAGAGAAGCAATATTCATCAGGTAGCCTTTTTAGAGAGAGAGAGAGAGAGAAGCAATATTCATCAGGTAGCCTTTTTAGAGAGAGAGAGAGAGAGAGAGAGAGAGAGAGAGAGAGAGAGAGAGAGAGAGAGAGAGAGAAGCAGTATTCATCAGGTAGCCTTTTGAGAGAGAGAGAGAGAGAGAGAGAGAGAGAGAGATAGAGAGAGAGAGATTTAATACGGCGTTGCATACATAACAGAATATCTTTTGGTGATACCATTATTGTCTTTCTAACACAATAATGTTCACGACTTCATATACAATAATATTTAATGGATTTTTCATTCCAAAAACATTTCTCGTTTTGCGAGAAATACATTTTCCCTCATTCTGAACAATATTTTTTGTTTCTTTTTTTTCAGACGAAATACATTTTCTTTTTTAGAAAAAAAAGGCGTATTTCATTTTCATTGAACAAAGGGTTTTTTTCGTCATTCGGAATAAAACTTTTTTGCCTATTTTGAAATATATAGTTTTGTTCTGCATCAACAGGAGCTGTTTTCGCGATTAAAAATAAAAAAAAATTATTTTTACTTTCTTATAAAAACACATATTTTTTTCTCTTTGTAACTATGTTCTCGCTGTCAAAGTGAATATTATTATAACGAAATTTTTTTAATCCTTTGTAGTTAAACCAGCAAAAGATGATTTTGTTTAATGGTTTTTAAAATTGAGTTTAATACCTGTATTATGAATCTCGGTTTCATAGTTATTTTTATTAAATATTTCCTGTAAACTTACTTAATGATTTGAATTGGTGTATAGAGAGAGAGAGAGAGAGAGAGAGAGAGAGAGAGAGAGAGAGAGAGAGAGAGAGAGAATAAAAAGGTGAATATAAACAGTACTGTCAAAACGAATAACCGTCAAAATTATCATAATTAAAAACCAGAAAAAAATCATTCATGATATACTCAGTCAATGCTGAATAATTATCAAGTTTTTAAAATCAATTTCTGCAATTTTTTCCCGAAAATGAGGTCACGTTTCTCATCTGATCTCCTAATTTTTTTTTTTTTTTTGTTATATCACTCAAAAGACTATATGTTGATTATTATGTAAATTTCACCAAAGGTGGGCCACATGATTAGATTTTGGGCGAGACTTCCGGAACTGGATAAGGGATTTTTGTTTTTGGGGGGGTGGGTGGCGGCCCAGGATTGATTACTCAGACTTGGCGGAGGGTTGCGGATTCTGGACGTTGCTGTTTAGTTATTGGCTTTTCCAGTTGTCTCAGCTAAATGAATTTTAGATTTTTTTATTTTATTTTATTTATTGTCCATCTTAAATAGCTCTCATTTACATAATTTCTTTCAATTTTTACTAAATTTCTCGTTTTCATCAAATATCCCCTCCATTTCCTTCAACCGAAGGACCTTCTATCATTTTAAGTATGTTTATTTTATCATCATTTAATGCATTTTCCAGTTGCTCCAGTCGATAACTCCCTCCTCTTTGTTCCCCAGGGCGAGAAGTGGCTCAGCCGACAGATGACTGAGGAGATCATCGTCACTCTGGCACCCCTGCTAGAGAACAACCAGCCCTCTCCCGAAATCTGTCAGTTTTTTAGTCAGCACTGCACGGACAATCCCAGGTCCTGTCTCGTCATAGACATGTTCACGCCGATCATCAAACGCATCCTCAAGCACAATGTGGTCAGTGGTTTGAGTTTGAGGTTGACAGGAGCTTTTTCTGCTTTTTCCAGGGCTTTTTTTTTTTACTGTAGTGTGGTTGTGGAACCCTTGGTTGGTCGGTAGTTTGAGTTTTTGCCCGGTTTTTGAGTTTTTTCCGTTATTGTAAGGGTTTTTTTCTGTAGTGTGGTTGTGGAACCCTTGGTTGGTGGGTAGTTTGAGTTTTTGCCCGTTTTTGAGTTTTTTTTCCATTATTGTAAGGGTTTTTTCCTGTAGTGTGGTTGTGGAACCCTTGGTTGGTGGGTAGTTTGAGTTTTCCCCTTTTTTTTCTAGAGTGTTGTGGAACCATTGGTTGGTGGGTTCAGAAATTTGGGTTAGTGTGAAAATTAATATGATGAAATACTGTAACAATGAATGAGAGATATATTTAAAAAGAATTATTTATGTCAGTTTCTCTAGTCTGTAAAAATATGATGAATAACTCTAAAAACCGATGAGATCTTTAAAAGAAATTGTTTTGTCATGTCTTAATTAAAAAAAAGAAATATGTCTGTCTCCTCTGTAGAGATATGATGAAATACTCTAAAAAATAAATGAGAGATTTGATATATTTTAAAAAATTATGCCAGTTTTTTTTTTAAATATGATCTTTCAAAAGATATTGCCAGTTTGTCTAGAGTGTAGAAACATGATGAATTGCCCTAAAAAATGAATGAGAAGTTTGATATCTTTCAAAAAAAATATGTCAGTTTGACTGTTCTTCAAAAGTATGATGAATTACTCCAAAAAAAGAATGAGAGATCTGATAAATTTAAAAAAAGGATATACGTCACTTTGTCTAGTCTGTAAAAATATGATAAATCGATTTGAAAAATTAATGAGAAACATACATTTAAAATAAAATCTTATTTCGTCAATGAATGTTAAACAACTCCCACGAGCTCTTTGTGACGCCAGTTATAGCAGCTGCAAATCAATCAGTGAACCCACACGCCCTTTCCACAGGATTTCGGCAAGTACCCCTACGTCAGAAGATTCGTGCAGAACTACATCCAGGCCCTCAACAGCCAAAACGACGGCCGAAGGGTCGTGCACCAGTTCGTGGACAGCATGCACGGCCCGACCAGCACGTGCCCTCACCTGCGCGTGCTGCCCAATTTGGTGTCCGTGTGCACGGCGGCCGTTTGTGGTCTTCTGGAGGACCACAGGAGTCAGGAACGCCTTAATACCCTGCACCACTCGAACGAGGACACTGTGCAGCACCTGAATTGTTACCTCAGCGTCCTCTCAAAAATGTGAGTTGCTCTCTCTCTCTCTCTCTCTCTCTCTCTCTCTCTCTCTCTCTCTCTCTTACGGGCTGCTCTTTGAGCAATAGGCCGTGCTGGCATAGCGCTAGTTCAATCAGTCAGTAACGACAAGTATCTCTCTCTCTCTCCCTCTCTCTCTCTCTCTCTCTCTCTCTCTCTCTCTCTCTCTCTCTCTCTCTCTCTCTCTCTCTCTCTCTGTAATTGAAAAGGTCCGAATATGTTGCTCTTACATTTTGAATTTATCGTAGCATTTTTTTGAGCAAATTTAATTTAATGGTTATCTTGAAATTTTCCACAGCTAGTCACTGATATTATTATCATTATTATTATTATTATTATTATTATTATTATTATTATTATTATTATTATTATTATTATTATTATTATTATTATTATTGCCTGTTTTCTTGCAGATGTGAATACGACGATTGGAGACCCGGTTTAGCCCAACTTCTTCAGCCAATTCCTTTCCCAGATGTAGCTTTAGCCGACGAAGAATTTATCAGGTAAAGAAACTAATTTGATTACAGTTAGAACTTGATTACAGGTAAAACTTGAATCCAGATAAAACTTAAATCCAAATAGAACTTAATCACAGGTGGAACTTTATTACAGGTAGAACTTGAATCCAAGGAGAACTTGATCACAGGTGGAACTTGATTACAGGTAGAACTTGATTATAGGTAGAACTTAATCACGTAGAATTTGATTACAGGTGGAACTTGATCACAGGTAGAACTTGATCACAGGTAATACTTGATTACAGGTAGAACTTGATTACATACAGAACATGATCAGAAGTAGAACTTGATCACAGGTAATACTTGATTACAGCTAGAACTTGATTACAGGTAGAACTTCCCTCACCCCACCCCCTTTGCAATAAGTTCTCTTTAGTTAAGATCTGTATAAGCTGTAGTTTAAGGCTGAACTACTGCACATTTGTAGAATCAGTTAGTACAAATTTTAGTGTAGTTATAAGCCTTGGTTAACATCTGCATAAGTTAAGTGTAGGTAAACTGTTCCCATAACTAACTTGGAATAAGTTTCAGAGTAAGTTAAAAAGTAACACCGGAACTTTGGAAGATTTTGCACAAGTGCTTCATCCTCGAGTCAGTAGGAGTCAGTAGTCAGAGGCTGGAAACTGCCCCTCATTTGTTTTTCGTACTAAAAATTACTAAAATACTAAAATAGTTGGTGTGAGGATTTGCCATATGGCTTTGATAGTCACTGAATGTGGCAATCTTCTTACGAGGGACAAATCATGATTGATTCACGTATTTGAGAGTCATGAAATCTCAGTCTTTCTTCGACTAATCAAACCTGACAGAGTCACTTCTTTGAGAGTCAGTGAATATGTTAAACTTTTCTCGACCGATAAATTATGATTGAGATTCACTTATTCGAAAGTCACAGAATGTTTTAATTTGCTTCTGACAGAAAAATAATGACTGAGACTCATTTCTTTGAGTCACTAAATGTTGTGATTTTCTCTCGATAGACAATTCTTGCCCGTAGTTGAGAAGATTGAGAGTCACTTATCTGAGAGTCACTGAATGTTTTAATCTGTTTTCCACAGATAAATATGATTAAGACTCACTCATTCGAGAGTTACTGGATGTCTGAATCTTTTTTCAATAGCTACACACGATTAAAAATCACTTATCCGAGAGTCACTGAATGTAATAATCTTCTCTCGACAGACAAATATGATTAAAAATCACTCATTCGAGAGTCACTGAATGTTTAAATCTTCTTTCAGCATACGAATATGCCTAAAAATCACTTATCTGAGAGTCACTGAATGTAATAATCTTCTCTCGACAGACAAATATGATTAAAAATCACTCATTCGAGAATCACTGAATGTTTAAATCTTCTGTCGACAGACAAATATGATTAAAAATCACTCATTCGAGAGTCACTGAACGTTTATATCTTCTTTCGACATACGAATATGATTAAAAATTACTTATTCGAGAATCACTGATGTAAATTTCTTTCAACAGGCAAATATGATTAAAAATCACTCATTCGAGAGTCACTGAATGTTTAAATCCTCTTTCAACATACGAATATGACTAAAAATCACTTATTCGAGAACCACTGATGTTGTAATCTTCTGTCGACAGACAAATCATGCCCGTAGTGGAGAAGATAGGGACGGACTCTCGGTGCGACGTCCATCAGATGGTGCTGGGTACTCGGGATGACAAGGAGGGTTGGCTCAACGTCATATGCCCTTCCTCTTTAGCCTGCGTGGACGAAGGCTCGGCCTGGGCCGCTATTGTAAGTGTGGGCCGTGGGTACTTGGCACTTGGTGGCATCGTCGTTTGTCACCTGTAGGGCTTTCTTTTTATTTTCTTTCTTAATTTTTTCTTTCTTTCTCTTTTTGCTTTCTTTGTTTCTTTGTTGCTCTCTTTCTTTCTTTTTCTTGTTGCTTAGTTTTTTATTTTCTTGCTTTCTCTCTGACTTTCTTTCTTCCTTTCTCTCTTACTTTCTTTCTTTCTTACTTTTTCCTTCTTTTCTCTCATACTTTCTTACTTTTTCCTTCCTTTCTCTCTTACTTTCTTCTTTCCTTTCTCTCTTACTGTCTTTCTTTCTTACTTTTTCCTTCCTTTCTCTCTTACTTTCTATTTTTCTTTCTTTCTTCCTTCCTTTCTCTCTTACTTTCTTTCTCTCTTACTTTTTTCCTTCCTTTCTCTCTTACTTTCTTTCTTTCTTCCTTCCTTCCTTTCTCTCTTACTTTCCTCCGTCCTTTCTCTCTTACTTTCTTTCTTTCTTTCTTCTTTCCTTCCTTTCTCTCTTACTTTCCTTCTTTCTTACTTTTTTCCTTACTTTCTCTCTTTCTTTCTTCCTTCCTTCCTTTCTCCCTTACTTTCTTTCTTTCTTCCTTCCTTCCTTTCTCTCTTTCTTTCTTTCTTTCTTTCTTCCTTCCTTTCTCCCTTACTTTCTTTTCAGTCTTTTTTCTTCCGTTTTTTTAATCTTCCTGGATTCCTTATTGCTTTTCCAGATCTAATTCAACTTTTGTTTTTTCTTTACTTTTTTGCATTTTTCAACAGGACCTCACATTTAAACACAATTCTCATCCTCTTATTTTTTTATCTTTTCATGATTTCATTTGAACTCAATTTCTTTAAGAAACAGCTTTGATTTTTGAAAATCTGGGCTCATTTGTTTGTTTGAAATGTAATCATTTAAGAATATGCTTAGCTTTTGAAATTTCCCGCCAATGTATTTTTATGTGAATATCTTACACTATACAGTTTTTATTTGAATATCTTAAACTATACAATTTTTTATGTGAATACCTTAAACTATACATTTTTTATGTGAATATCTTAAACTATACATTTTTTATTTGAATATCTTAAACTGTATATTTTTTATGTGAATATCTTTAACTATACATTTTTTCATGTGAATATCTTAAACTATACATTTTTTATATGAATATCTTAAACTATACATTTTTTCATGTGAATATCTTAAACTATACATTTTTTATGTGAATATCTTAAACTATACATTTTTTATATGAATATCTTAAACTATATATTTTTTATGCGAATATCTTAAACCATACATTTTTTATGTGAATATCTTAAACTACATTTTTTATGTGAATATCTTAAACTATACATTTTTTATGTGAATATCTTAAACTATGCATTTTTTATATGAATATCTTAAACTATACATTTTTTATGTGAATATCTTAAAAACCATATATTTTTTATGTGAATATCTTAAACTATACATTTTTTATGTGAACATCTTAAACTATACATTTTTTATGTGAATATCTTAAACTGTGCATTTTTATATGAATATCTTAAAATATACATTTTTACATGAATATCTTAAACTATACATTTTTTATATGAATATCTTAAACTACACATTTTTTATGTGAATATCTTAAACTACACATTTTTATGTGACTATCTTAAACTATACATTTTTCAAAATCTGATCCCCGAACTGAAATACCAGAAAATAAAGTTAGATTCTATGAATAACATCCGTGATCAAAATCGCAATCTCTCTCTCTCTCTCTCTCTCTCTCTCTCTCTCTCTCTCTCTCTCTCTCTCACGAACTCTTTATAGTCCGAACTGAAGTTCTGTTAAGAAAACAAAGTTAGGCTTGTCAAATCTTAGGTGCCTGTATGCTTTTGGATCAGCATCAGGATGTAAGCATCAGTATTATTATTATTATTATTATTATTATTATTATTATTATTATTCTCTCTCTTATCAGAATTCTCTCAAAATCTGAAAATCTCTCTTAGGAAAAAATTGTAATATTTCAAATTATTATTCTCTATTATTATTATTATTCTCTTATTCTCTTATTACGAACTCATTTATTTTATCAATTATTAGTTGCTAGAAAACCAAAATATCAAGTTGCTGTTGCAAGAAAAAACTAATATTTCAAATTATTATTATTAGGATTATTTGTCAAATATTAGGTGCCTTATTATTATTATTATTTTGGCACTAAAACCAAAAAACATTACAATGCTCAGGAAAAAAATTTAATATTTCAAATTATTATTATTATTATTATTATTATTATTATTATTATTATTATTATTATTATTATTATTATTATTATTATTATTATTTTGGTGATTATGAGAAATTGCTAAAACTAAAACCAAAATCTGAAAATAATATTTCAAAATTATTAGGAAAATTATATTGTAATATTTTAAATTATTTATTTATTATTATGGTACAATAGTTATTATTTATTATTATTATTATTATTATTATTATTATTATTATTATTATTATTATTATTATTATTATTTTGGTATTTGTGAGAATAACGTAAAACCAAAATCATCAGGACGATACGATGTTTAGAGAAAAAATTGTAATATTTCAAATTATTATTATTATTATTATTATTATTATTATTATTATTATTATTATTATTATTATTATTATTATTATTACAGAGTCTTTTGTAAGCGCCTTATAACCTTCTATTCATCAGCGTATAGCGGTTACATTAGGTTTCCTAATATCAGCTATAGATTTGCGAAGATCGGGCAGACCCAGTAAATTTTGCCAGGATCGATCCTATTAGAGTTTGCCAAAACTGAACCCAAAAGATTTTGCCAGGGTCGAACCCAGTAGATTTTGGCGAAATCGACCCATTAGATTTGTCAAGATTGGACCCGTTAGATTTGCCAGGATCGAACCCCCTTAGATTTTGTCGAGATAGAACGGAGCCATTAGATTTTGTTGAGATCGAACCCATTAGCTTTTGCCAAAATCAAACCTATTAGGTGTTGTCAAGGATCGAACCCCTTAGATTTTGTCGAGATAGAACGGACCCATCAGATTTTGTTGAGATCGAACCCATTAGATTTGACAAAATCAAACCCATTAGATTTGCCAGGATCGAACCCCTTAGATTTTGTCGAGATAGAACGGACCCATCAGATTTTGTTGAGATCGAATCCATTAGATTTTGCCAAAATCAAACCCATTAGAATTGCCAGGATCGAACCCCTTAGATTTTGTCGAGATAGAACGGACCCATCAGATTTTGTTGAGATCGAATCCATTAGCCAAAATTTGTTGTCAGGGATCAAAATCAACGGACCCATTATATTTTGTTGAGATCGAACCCATTAGATTTGCCAAAATCAAACCTATTAGGTGTTGTCAGGATCGAACCTCTTAGATTTTGTCGAGATAGAACGGACCCATTAGATTTTGCTGAGATCGAACCCATTAGATTTTGCCAAAATCAAACCATTAGACCAGATCACCTCTTAGATTTTGTCGAGATAGAACGGACCCATTATATTTTGTTGAGATCGAACCCATTAGAGCTTGCCAAAATCAAACCTATTAGGTGTTGTCAGGGATCGAACCTCTTAGATTTTGTCGAGATAGAACGGACCCATTAGATTTTGTTGAGATCGAACCCATTAGATTTTGCCAAAATCAAACCTATTAGGTGTTGTCAAGGATGGAACCCCTTAGATTTTGTCGAGATAGAACGGACCCATCAGATTTTGTTGAGATCGAACCCATTAGATTTGCCAAAATCAAACCTATTAGGTGTTGCCAAGATCGGACAGATCCATTAGAGTATGCTAGGGATCAAGCCCATTAAATTTTGCCAAAATGGACCCCCATTAGAGTCCACACTGAAGGCAAAGTCTGCTCAATGAACTTTGCCCTTGATGTAGGCCCTTTTAGCATTAAACCCAAATACACCTTGTACACCTCCTCCTCCTCCTTCTCTGCAGGTTCTGTGTCTCATGCTCGAGTGGGAGTTGATAGACGGAGCCGACCAGAGTCTACAGGTCGTCACTACTCTGCAGTCGACGCCCACGGGCAAGAGACGGTACCAGGCTCTGTGCGACCACCAGATGCATCTCAGGGAATTGGTAGGACGCCAAGCTGCTGTGCTGTGCTGTGCTTTTGATGCAGTCTTCTTGACCTGTTTGTGAATGTATACGTAACAATGTATATGTATGTATGTATATATATATATATATATATATATATATATATATATATATATATATATATATATATACATATATATATATATATATATATATATATATATATATATATATATATATATATATATATATATATATATATATATATATATGTATATTTGAATATATATATGTACATATATATATATATATATATATATATATATATATATACATATATATGTATGTATGTATTTATATACATATATATATACAGTATACATTCATACATACAGGTTTATCTCACATAATCTGTCAGAGCTATGCTACATAAATATTATCCTTAACATAAATAAAACCTTACTTAGCAAGGCTTCCTTGCTCACTTCTCTCCCAGAGAATAAGAAGGAAAGGAATATGTGCAATCCATGGTTTTATCATTCACAGCTGTAAAGTGAAATCATCTTAGGAGGTTGGGTTCAACCCTGAGGAAAGGGAAGCCTTTTCTCTAATATTTTATAGGTAGATCACTCTTCCCAATTGCTGTTATAGACATCTGGGAGCTTAAACGTGAGCGTAATTCATACATCTTCCGTAGGCCTATCTTGAGTCTATAAAACGATGTAGGTTGTAAACAACGCTTTGGTAAACACAGCTCATAGGATCGGAAATATATAAAATGACATTGAAGAGATGAATGTATTCACTGTTTCTGTTTTGCGAGATTGCTTGAAAAGAACATCATAGATGCCTACACAACAAACCGTTCAAAATAACGTGTATTTCACAGCCTTATGAATTAGCCTTTGCTGACGTCATTCTTGGAAAGGTTACAGACACAAGCCTTAGAAAGGCTGCTTAATTTAGTCTTAAAGAGTTGCATTTTTACGAGAGAAATAATAAATAGATTGATCGATTTGTATTCTACGGTTCCTCTTCAGTATTTAAGCATAATTCTAGTCTTTGAAAAAATGAAGTAAGCGATGAGCATTTGAGATACGAATCCTTTACCTCAAGGAATTGGTTTCACACTGTCGTCTGATTTTCTTAACCATGAAAAGGTTTAAATGTCATGTAATTTATATATATATATATATATATATATATATATATATATATATATATATATATTGTGTATATATCTACACATATATAAGTTATTTTCCACTAAGCTGTTGGTAATTATTACAATGGATTGGATGTCAAAGGACAAATTTTATCCCCTTGCAATTCTCTCTATATTTGCTGAATTGGTTACCATGGAAACCATACTTATCATGTATCCTCATGTCCGGGGAAATGTAATGTTATCAATCACATCAAGAAGAGTGTTATTAATTTTTCATGACCGTTTTGAGAACCAATTCATTTAATCATATTATCCCTCTTCAAAATCTGTTAGTTAATTTACAGGTCTACTCTTTTCTGTCTAACCGCTGAAATATTGTATTTTTTTTTTCAGCGATGCCAAATTCTGTATTATTATTTTGTACCCTTATCCCCCTACCCCCCCTGCCCACAAAAATATTAATGATTTTCCCTCGACGAGGTAACCCTCACCCCACATGGGTGAAGGGTTGAAATGAGTCATTAGATAAGGAAAGATTTTAATTTTCCATTTGTCTGATACAACTGAGAATATTTTTGCTACTTCGAATTTTTTTTTTAAATCACGAAATATTATTAATTTTGAAAATGGTAGTTGTTTATGGAGTCTGGATTTTGGAGTATCAAAGGATTTGGGGACCGTTATATGCGCCATAAGGGAATGTCATAATAACACACCTTTACCCTTTTTTTAATAACCCTTCAAAATTGCACCCTTATTTTTTTTTTATTTCAGACTGAAGGACTCTTAATAATAAATCCTTTTGCTCCATCCTTTAGATAAATAATAACAGCTGTCACATCACCGGAATAATATTGTGGGTCCTAAATTTAAGTATTTTAACCCCCTGCTGGCATTTTCATCTTTTTTTATATACCTGTCAAAATTGTTTCTGCATTATTTCTTTTGTATTAAAAATCACTTTGAGTCCAAGGTATTCAATGTGCTGGCAAACGGCAGTCCTAATCACCCCCTCTCACCTGCTGTACCTGATATGACCATTTAATCTGTGTTAATTCCAACAGAATTATTGAGATATTTCCCATTATCATCACTTATTTGGGCTCTCCTTTCGTTCATTCACGCATTTACGTATTTACACGCTGCCGATATAAAATATTCTGGCAAGTAAGTGCACAGTGTATATTGTCCTGTCAATATTTGGTAGAGTGCATCCACACACCCTTGCAGATTGGCCCACTCAAATATTTTCGTCATCCGTCAAACCCATAAAGATAGTTTGATCCATGTCAACCAAACCACTACAGACTCCCTTACTAACCCCCTCCTACCCCCTGCCAGCATCAATGTTATTGACAGCCCCCGCCCCCACCCACCCTGCTCCCACTCTATTCCACCTCCACTAACCCCAACCTCCCAAATTCTCAACCTCAGTTTGATGATTATGTTATGGACGTTGTCTAACCTCACTGCAGTGGAAGGGTTCGTTTAGGCTGTAAAGAAAATTCTTGAAGTCTCTTTGACCCCAGGTTAAAGTTTCGAGAAATGACTGAAGCGAAGCTCAATCAGGTCGCAAATTCCTGAGATGAATGCTACTAGTATTGCACCAGCCCCGGTTTTTTGGCCATGCCCCTACGTTAGGTTAGGTTAATACCTCCAGTGTAATTTGGGTATGGGAAACATATTAAGATCATATACAAGAAAATTCTGTGGTTAGTTTTTAAGATATGGCGTCCCGCTTTCTTCAGGGAAAGGTCCCGGCAGTCGGTTACATCCCGGGAAAATGCAATCAGGTCACTGAAACGGAAAAGCAATCACGAATCACAAACATTCAATGAAGGTTACTTAGTAAATATCGACAGAATACTCGGAAGTGATTAGAGTAATCGCAAGTAATTCAGCTGCCGAAAAGGTACATTCCCTAAAACTGACAATTTCAAAAAGATAATCAAGTCTAGAGAAGAAAATGAATACCATTAAAACATCTTCGCTTTCTCTTTTTTTTTTTTTTTATTAAATGGGTAATGTATACGTATGTACATGAGTACATCGTCTTACGGAAAACCTCATGAAAAAAAGCCACGATCTCGACAAACTGTAATTTAAGAAATTTCTTGTATAGTAGAAAGTTTTTTATTTTTTAATGACACAAACTACATCAGCGTTACACCCACAAACACTAAGGCTTGAGTGAGGTCAGAGAGATAATAATAATAATAATAATAATAATAATAATAATAATAATAATAATAATAATAATAATAATAATAATAATAATAATAATAAATTAAAAGGAAAGTCCTTTTACTTCCTTTTGTAAAGTGAAGTTTGTTTTTGTCGAAAAAGTTATAACTATGGAATTTATTAACTGGCTGGAAGGTTGGTTCAGTTTCTCTCATTATTTCTGTATATTTATAAATATATCCATACAGATAAAATATATATATATATATATATATATATATATATATATATATATATATATATATATATATATATATATATATATATTACATCCAAAGTAAATGTTGGAAAGATGTAGAAAGTTGCCAAGTTCTTTTTAACATCCTGTTCACTTCTTCGCTAAAGGACATTGCCCCCAATCGATAACCCTACAAAGAGAATATGATTGCAATTGAAGTTTCAATTCGAAAGAGGTTCGGATCCTAACTCCCAGGTAAAACGGGATTGAAACCTTTACCACAACGCCTTTAAGAAGAATCAAAGATCAGTCTTCGCTCCTACCAATGTTAGCATGTCGTATTACGTGTTGTAGTAAGTTAAATCATCCCTATAGAGGGCGTATGACTGAAGGCGTTTAACATGTTTTTGAAATCAGAGTAAGCTAAAATAAATGGATCAGAAAACATTTCATAAATTTTTGACCTACAACTCTTCGTGAGCTTGACGAATGCCTCAGCAAATGTCATGTTATATAACTACTCGTCGCATTTTTATTCAGATTATTGTAATAATCATCTTAGATACGGCGTGATTATGTATCACCAAATGTGCAAAAGAAAGGAATGGAAGGGGTTGGTTGATCTAACAGAACAGTTTTTTGGGGGTAAAATTTCTTTACTTAGAATAATAAACAAAGTTTAAATCTTATCTCACTATGGACTGTATCTAGTGTACAATCTGTCAATCTTCCTTGAGGTTTTGTCTGAGGTTCCAGGCAGTGCCTCTTTGTTGATCTTTTCTTTGCAAATAATGATCAAGTGGCCAAATTGTAATTTGCAAACAGGATAACACTGACGTATCTCCTGCTTAGATTGACTCTCTTGAATGTTCTCAGAAGAAAGTCCCTTTGAATGTCCCACACGACTTTGACATTGCCAACGAAATCCGTGTCAAGTTCCCTCACGAAATTTGTGTAGCTGCATTTTTTCTTCTCTGTAGTAGCCATGACTGTCAAACCTGTGGTTCCCGTTGTTGATAGTATGCCTGCAACATCACTAGAGTAACTGTGTCTTTCATATGTATATGCTCTGATACGCCCCGTTCATGAAGGGACGCGTTTGGTATTAACTTCCTCATATTCTTGACGGATCCCTCTCGACTCCTTTGATTAATGAAGGCTCTCGTCTCCACAGCAACAGAAGGGTGGCCCTAGAAAGCTGACGCTTCCGAGTAGGAGCACCGACGCCGACGTGAACCGCATGCTCTCCTCCGGATCCTTCGGGAACCTCGAGTGTCTCTCCTTGGCGTTCACGAGAGTCACCAGCGCCTGCGCCGAGCAGTTGATTAAGCTGCCCACTCTCCGCTACCTCAATCTATGGGCTACACAGGTATGCGTGCGCTGAGTAGTACATTATTCAGAGGGTTCTGCTTTTACAGGATAGTGTGTACAGTAGAGCGTTAGCGGGGTAGCTTCTAGGATGAGTTACGGAGAAGTATTAGCAGGGTAGCTTCTAGGATGAGTTACACAGGAGTATTAGCAGGGTAGTTTCTAGTATGAGTTATGCAGGAGTATTAGCAGGGTAGCTTCTGGGATGATTTACGCAGGCGTATTAGCAGGGTAGCTTCTAGGATGAGTTACGCAGGAGTATTAGCAGGGTAGCCTCTAGGATGAGTTATGCAGGAGTATTAGCAGAGTAGTTTCTAGTATGAGTTACGCAGGAGTATTTGCAGGGTAGCTTCTGGGATGAGTTACGCAGGAGTATTAGCAGGGTAGCTTCTAGGATGAGTTACGCAGGAGTATTAGCAGGGTGGCTTCTAGGATGATGCACAGGAATATTAGCAGGATAGCTTCTAGGATGAGTTATGCAGGAGTAATAGCAGGGTAGCTTCTAGGATGACTTACGCAGGAGTATTAGCAGGGTAGCTTCTAGGATGAATTATGCAGGAGTATTAGCAGGGTAGTTTCTAGGATGAGTTACGCAGGAATATTAGCAGAGTAGTTTCTAGTATGAGTTACGCAGGAATATTAGCAGGATAGCTTCTAGGATGAGTTATGCAGGTGTATTTGCAGGGTAACTTCTAGTATGAGTTATGCAGGAGTATTAGCAGGGTAGCTTCTAGGATGATTTACACAGGAGTATCAGCAGGGAAGCTTCTAGGATGAGTTACGCAGGAGTATTAGCAGGGTAGCTTCTAGGATAAGTTACGCAGGAGTATTAGCAGGGTAGCTTCTAGGATGAGTTATGCAGGAGTATTTGCAGGGTAACTTCTAGGATGAGTTACAGAGGAGTATTAGCAGGGTAGCTTCCAGGATCAGTTATGCAGGAGTATTTGCAGGGTAACTTCTAGGATGAGTTATGCAGGAGTATTTGCATGTTAACTTCTAGGATGAGTTATGCAGGAGTATTTGCAGGTTAACTTCTAGGATGATTTATGCAGGAGTATTTGCAGGGTAACTTCTAGGATGAGTCATGCAGCCTTTGAAAGGTCATTAGGAAAGTCGTTCTCAGGATGACTCTGATAGCATTTAGAGGGTCTTTAATAGCGTGACTTGCACAGCATTTCTAGGATAACCAATACAATATTCATAGGTCGTTTCTAGGATAACATCTACAGCCTTAGAGGATCGTTACTACGATAACTTACAGGTATTTTTAGGATAATAAACACGTTATTCTGAGGGTATATTCTGAGGTGACTTCAGCATCCTTGAAGGGTAACTCTTGCAATGTCTTTGCACTAGCTTACACGGCAGTCAGAAGACATTTATGACTTGACTGAAACATAAGTTAACAGGTTAATTGTTACTTTTAGTGTGCCTCGCTGTCGAACTTCTCAGTTCCAAAGGTCCCATATTCCTCACCCCGTTGGTCTGTGGAACAACCTTCCAGAACAGTATTCTTCTTGCGTTTTACTAAATTTTTACCTGTTTATCAATTTATTATTCTATTTTTTTTTCTTTTTTGATAAATGAGATCTCTTCTTTCCATATTTCCCTTACTTCTTCCATATTCTTTGGAACCTTGCATTCCAAGTCAATGGCCTCTGTGGGCTTGTTCCATAAGATTAGCGTTCATCTTCTGAATAACAGTAATAATAATAATACGGTAGTTAGAGGCTCAATTCTAAAAGGCCTTTTTGTGGCCAGAGGTCCATGGCTGCAATAATGCTTGAATTATTAGAAGGCTAATTTCTAGAATGACTTGAGTAATACTTCTAGGAAAGCCAGTGCAGTTTAGAGAGACTAATAAAATCTACACCGGCTCGTTCAATAGATAAAGTTTATTGCTTTGTTAATTCATTCAGCCTCTTACAGATCTAATCAACTTTTGCGGCTCTGTTTTACTGATGAGTTAATGTCTTATACCATCAATATCTGAGCATAATTTTTTGTAAGGTTGTCCACCAGCAGAATATTGCATTTTGTAGAACTATGGCTTTTTCGTGAGCATTTTGAATGCTTTGACTTATGGAGAAGTGAGGACTGTATTTAAATTGATGGTGTCCAGCACTGTTTTGATAACTGCCTCTTTTTTGCAGTTTGGTGACGTAGGATTGCAGCTGATATCAGAGCACTTACACAAGTTGCAAGTGCTGAATTTGTGTGAAACACCAGTGACCGACAAAGGCCTGGGGTCTTTAGCAGGTAATTATGAACTCCAAAAATTTGAGTCTGTTTAAAATACATAGCATCCTAGGGATATCTACTAACCAGAAATTATTATTTTGAGTAACCAGAGTAATTGTTTTGTTTTTCCCAAGGAACAGTTAATAATAAGCTGTCTGTAAACCTCCAGACCTTTCCCGCAGAAAAACTGATTCCAATGTTTTTTTCCAGCAATCAAGAGCCTAAGAAAACTGAACTTGAATAGTACAAGCTTGTCTGTGGAGACTTTTGAAACACTGAAGGAAATGCTGCCAGCCCTGCAGGAAGTGGATGTCCGCTACACTGATGCCTGGTGACCCTCGCCTCCCTCTGCTGACACCCAGGATGTTAGCAGATCGACCACCGGACCCACCACCTTCCTCAGAAGGGTTCTGAGCCAGCTGGGGCGACGCAGGCGAGACAGAGATCGGAAGTCCGACGACTCTCTGCCCAGCGAGGAGAAGAACAACAGCCGGAGGGACTTCATGTGTCTGCCCAAATTCGACGGACGGGTCCTGTCCAAAAGGAACCAGCTGGTGAGGGCAAAGAGTGAGGAGCAGAACACTGTGAAAAGAAACCCGCTCGTGAGGGCTGTCAGTGAAGACCACACCAGACACTTCTTGGTGAGGTCCTGCAACAGGGAGCAAAGTACTCTTGTCAAAAACGTCCTGGTCAGGACCTGCAGTGACGAGAGGGGTGTCGTGAAGAAAAATGCGCTCGTCAGGGCGAACAGCGAAGGACGCACTGATAAGATCAATAACATACTCAATGAAAGTAGAAATTCCTTTGTCCTAGGAGGGTTGGGAGGGGTGGGAGGGGGAAGTGCAGGAGGAGGAGGAGGAGGAGGAATTGGAGGAGGAGGTGGTGGTAGTGCTGGCATGGGTGGTGGAGTAGGGATTGGAGGAGCGGGATTGGAAGAAGAAGAAGAGGCGAACAGAGGTGAAACAACAGAGGAAAGAGAACAGCGAATCGAGCCTTGACAGAGTGCGTTATGAGCTTTAGTGAAAACAGATGCATCTAAAATCTCTTGTAAAAACATTTTGGCTGCAAATTATTTTTCTGAAATGTGTAAAAGCTAATGTGCGGAAAGAAAGGAAAACAACAATCATTGTTCTGTAGATATTTAACCCCAATCAGTGTGTCAAATATGAATAATGTTGTGGAAATTTTTTCTATAGGCCTATACTTGTGTGTGACTTCCCTTGAAAGCGTGGAGGCAGCGTAAAAATGAACAGTTTCGTGGTGAATGTCATTATGAATGTATTTTCTATAACATACTGTAATATTTATTTCGTTGCCATTTTACTCGGCACCGGCAAAATGTATATTTACTATCCGTTCTTCTGTTGTTAGTGGTACGTAGAGAGAGAGAGAGAGAGAGAGAGAGAGAGAGAGAGAGAGAGAGAGAGAGAGAGAGAGAGAGAGAGAGAGAGAGAAGCTGTAACGTTCTAAGGAAAGGGTCGAGAATTTGGGTCAGATGTAGTAGCTGGTTAAGTTTCCACGTTTGTGTCAGGTATCTCGGAATTATTTCCATCTTTCTTAGGGCATCTCCTGAACGATACTTAATTTCTGCTTTGGTTATCGTTCTCTCGAACAACAAAAGCTTCATGGCCGCAGCAGCAGGAAAAACGAAGGCGTCTGACTTCGTTCATCTCTCTCTCCGGAAACTGACAAGGTGGACAACTCTTGGAGTCAGTGTTTTCCTTCTTCTTCTTCTTCTTCTTCTTCTTCTTGTTTTAGTTTGTAATGGAGATCCTTAATTGTGGTTCTATTCGACAACGTTACCAGGTTTTACTGAGTCAAGTGTGACTAGTGTGTAGTAGGGGGTTTCATGCTTTACCACCTGACGATGCGCCACCGCTGTACCATCTAGTACAACGTGTACATACGATGTACATACGACAAGTTTTTATCCAGTGTAAATGTTTATAGAATGTGGTATATGGTTATCATTTTCCAAAAGAACAAGACATTTATAAGCTACGAGTCACTACATATCATTTTTGCCCCCAGAAAGAGGTGCCATGACAGAGGTAGGATGTCTCGAACAGAGAAGTCGTCCCTTTTTTTTTTTTTGGTGTGAGTTTAAATGCTTAAACCAGGTTTTGTCTCTTAAAGGGATTTTATTTTTGCATGTCCATTCAAAGGACTGCATACGGATATACCACCAGTATACTGCACTTCATACTTTACCAGATCAGTATTGCCCTGAATTTGTGGCCATAAAGAATTAAACCTTTGAAATGACGAGCATTTGAGATTCCAACTGAAGGAAATAAGTACATTAAATCATTAGATATCTTGGTGAACCCTTCCAGGGCTGGTCGTGTGAGACAGTAGGTTTTATACAGAGGAATTCATCAAGGGAAATCCATTCGTTTTTGTAATATTCCATCGTTGCAGATTTCTCAAGAATTTTCTGTCATGGGGCTCATAGCATTACCTAAAACACAGAGATTTACATTCACCTGATCCTTTGGTGTTGAATGAACATATATATATCCACATACAATAGACACATTTGTACATGCTTACATACATGCACATGGGTTTGCAAGTGTGTCTGCCTCTCTTACCCATCGCGAGAATTTTATTTTTGATATGATACCATCTGCCAGTTCGCAAAGCTTTATTGCATGGAGATCTTAGGCATTTTTTTTCCTCTATTTATTATTGCTTCTTACGTTAAGCAAAGTTGTTACCAAAGTTTTTTTTTGTATGTTCCTGAAATATCAAGTCTATGTTGTAGTGGTAATATGTCCAGTTATTTTTTTTTTTTATATTTCTGTGATTGTTTTGAAATATTTGCTAAGTAAACTTGTATACGTGTATGATAAGATTTGGTCGCGTAGTCTTTGCAAGACCCGAAGTAAAGGTGGTTAATCACTTTCAATCCAAAGGTGGTTAATCGCAGCCAATCGAAAGTTCAATCACAGCAAATACAATGGAGGTTAATCACAACCAATGCAAAGGTGATTAACCACAACTAATCCACAAGGTGGTTGTCACGACCAATCACAGCATATACAAAGGATGTTAAACACAACCAATCTAACAGTGGTTAATCACAACCAATCCAAAGGTTAATCACAGTAAATACAAAGGAGCTTATTCACATCCAGTCCAAAGGTGGCTAATCACAACCAATCTAAAGGTGGTTAATCACAGCAAATACAAAGAAGGTAAATCACAGCAAAATACAATTGTTAATCACAGCAAATACAGAGGAGGTTAACCACAACCAATCCAACGGTGGTTAATCATAGCAAATACAAAGGAGGTTAATCGCAGCAAAGCCAAAGGTGGTTAATCACTACCAATATAAAGGTGGTTAATCACAGCAAATACAAAGTATGTAAATCGCAGCGAATACAAAGGTTAATCACAGCAAATAACAAAGGAGGTTAATCACAACCAATCCAGAGGTGGTTAATCACAGCAAATACAAAGGAGGTTAATCACAGCAAATCCAGAGGTGGTTAATCACAACCAATCCAACGGCGGTTAATCACAGTATCCTTATAGCACAGAAAACATTACCCATCCCTTCACTTGCGTCATTGCAAGTGCATTGGGCAGAGTCAGTTTGCATCTGATAAGGATATAAGGAAACAATATTTGTTTTTAAATGATCCAATGATTTTTTTTTTTGAAAGTCAATACTTTATGTGATCCAAATGAATACTGCTGAGGGTATTACTATTATTATTATTATTATTATTATTATCATTACTGTAATCAGCCTAGTCTTTAATATTAGTAGATTAAGCTAAATGACGATCCCTGTACCATGCTGTTTTATATTCTTCTTCTTACGAAAAAGAGAAAGGATGATTTTAGCATTAAACATTCTCCAGACTTCTCCACGCCTAAACTTTTATATATATATATTTAAAAAAAAAAAAAAGATTGTATAAGATGGAGATAAACTGAGGTGAAAAAAAAATATCATTAAAAATTAACACATTTTTTTTCTTTTTCTTTTCATAGTTCGTAATCTTCCAGACCAACTTCCCCTTCCTATGTTGTTGAGTGTCTCAACGCTACAGATGAGAGTGCCATGCCTATTATAATCATTCATACATTTCATGTGAACACGTTGTTTGTACTATAAAAAGAACGGACTTTATTAGTCTATGTTGTAAACCAAATTATGTGTCATATTTAAGTCATACTACCAAGTATTTATGTGCTCTTAGACGGTAATGTCGTGACGTCATGTCGTGACGTCACGTCGTGATGTCACTGTGGAGTTATGTTGCAATATCACAGATTATAAGCGAGTGAGGTCTGATGTCAGTTTGAGCGCTGAATAGATAATCATTAAGAACGATGCCTTTCTGAGGTTATGGCAGGGTTGGGGTGGGGAGGTTTTAGGGGTTTGTTTGGGGGCGGGGGTGGGGAAGGGGTAAATACCACGTAAGAAAAAACAAATACGAAACTACCAGATCTTAGCAAATTTGATATTTGCACTCGCTACATAATTTATTCAGTCAATTTTCTATACAAATTATCTACATTCGTATACATGCGCACATTTTTTTTTTAATTCACATTCCTCCGGTAACATGAACTAGTTATTTGTACGTGAATATGAATATTCTTTTGTATATTTTCCTTAAGGAACAGGATTTCCTGAAAGGAATGACATGGTGGTGTTTACATTCGTGCTTCAAGTGGGTGATAAACACCTGTCATGTTTTTTTCTTTCCCAGTTTTTCGGGAGTTTGTTGAAGAAAACATTACATCAGCGTCAAGTATTCACTCTTGTTAATCTCTGCATATATATATATATATATATATATATATATATATATATATATATATATATATATATATATATATATATATATATATATATATATATATACCACAATCCCATTATTTGCCATATGCAAGTAATTTGCAGTTACAGTCGATTTAGCCAGTATTAAATGACATGGTATTCTGATTCTATAATTCAGCGATGATAACATCTTTCACTAAGCTGTTCAGAACGGCAGCAAAATTGTTTGTGTACATATATAAAACATGCACGTTTCTCTTGCGTCTGCGTTTTATCATAAATTGTAACACTCTTACAAAGCCAAACCACAAATCATTGAATCGAGGTCACGTGCACTATCTTTTCAGCTACAGTCCAGGGATTCTATAAACGTACCTGAGGTGAATTCGGTCCTATATTAAGATCACAACCATCTTTTAGGCATCGAAAACTATTCTCTCATTGATCTGACAGTCGTAATGTTGCCTCAGAGTGTGAGAAGTCAATTTAAACTACAGTGAGATACTGAACATAGGCCTAAATTACCTGTAACTGGTCTAGGAGACGCGGTAATCCGTGAAGTACCTGGAACTGGGTGTATCAAGTAACTTTTAAGAGGAACTGCAGGAAATAAGAGTAAACAGGGAACAAAACCACTCGCCAAGAACTACATGTAAACACTGGCCTTTCTAAGTTTCTAGGCAATTAGTCAATTACCCATAGGCCACCACCCAGAACCAGTGACGACAAACGGTAATGATTCTCTTGTCGATCACTAATCACTGTACGAGCGTCTCTCCTCTCTCCGCTGATTTCATTTTGATTTTTTACTTAATTTTTCGATATTTTTTTATCTTCTTCGGTCTGCAGTCTGTCCATTTGTTAAAGTTCTATGAAACTGTAATTTAATCAAACAAAAAATTTCTAGTTACTCTTATTATTTTTATGAAAACAAACGGTTTTGGCCGGTTCTGTGATTAACATTTTTCAGTTTGGTGATCTGGTGAAAGTATTGGAAAGAAAATAAAATAAATGGAAATTTTTAAATGCCCAGGAATAGCTGAAAAGATAATATATATATATATATATATATATATATATATATATATATATATATATATATATATATATATATATATATATAAATATGTTTATAAAGTGCATGTTTCCGACACGCATTTCGAAGACATGAAATCTTGATATAAATATGTAGTAAAATTTACAGGGAACTCGTTCTTTGCCACAGAGATATAATGTTCCAACACCGGTCCCAATTTTCCATTGATCGCTGCATCTCATACACTATACATGTATACGTGTTTTTTGTATATTTATTTATGTGTGAATTTATGTATGCATGCATTCATTTCAGTACATAAACTGTGCATACAATGTATATGCATACAAGTATTCATACATCTGAAAGCGTATGTAATAAGCATTTTATTGACTCCGGTCACCAAGTGCTGTACTAGTGCTGTCATTAAGTGTTGCACTGGTGCTGTCATTTAGTGCTGCACTAGTGCTGCCATTAAGTACTGTACTAGTGCTGTCATTAAGTGCTGTACTAGTGCTGTCATTAAGTGCTGTACTAGTGCTGTCATTAAGTGCTGTACTAGTGCCATTATTAATTGCTGTACTTTTGCTGTAATCGGGTTTTGCACTAGTGCTGTCATTACATGCTGTATTAGTACTGTCACCAAGTGCTGTACTAGTCCTGTCAGTAAGTGCTGTGCTAGTGCTGTCACTAATGGCTGTATTAGTGCTGTCATAAGTGCTGTACTGGTGCCATCATCAAGTGCTGTACTGGTGCCATCATCAAGTGCTGTACTGGAGCCATCATCTAGTGCTGTACTAGTGCTGTCTCCAAGTACTTTACAAGCGCTGTCATCAAGTGCCGTCATCAAGTGCCGTACCAGTATCATCACTAAGTGCTGTACTAGTGCTGTCACCAAGTGCTGCACTTGTGCCGTCATTAAGTGCTGTGATCCGTATAGGACTGAGTCTGTCATTGGCAAAAGTGTGACAAAAACAAACTTATTCTGAGGTGAAGTTTTTCTTTGTTATCTTTTCCCAGGATAGATTCCCCTGATTATGATGCATTGGTAAATTATGTTTATATATATATATATATATATATATATATATATATATATATATATATATATATATATATATATATATATATATGAATACAGGAAATTACTTCCGTACTATTTGGGGGAAAATGTCGTTACTTTATCCCAAAACAAACCTACAAGTAATATAATTCCCTCTGACGCACTAGTGATCCCACAATCATTTGTACCAGCGAAGAAAATCATTGACTTGATATAATAATAATAATCATTATTAAGGAATTAAGAGACTCAGCAAGTAGGAATTAGTAGGAATTAGCACCGAGAGAGCGAAAGACCTTAATACGTTTTATATAATATTAGAAGTAGCAACGGGTGTAACAGCAGTGATGCTATTATAACATGTAAAGCCTTTTTTTTTTTTCTGAAACATCGTCTGTGATTCTAATTGCAAGTTGGTGTGTGAAGACGTGTTGCTCAACAACAATAAAATACAACAACAGTAAGAACAACAGCAGTAGTCGAGACCAAACAGCCAGTATTGATGAGAAACAATGACGACGCAATTATAGAGTAGGTCATCAATAACGGCAGGTAATTCCAGTTGAACATTTTGTACAAGTGGGTGTAATTGTTGCTTTTCAAAACATAATTACGTGGTTCGTTTTAAAAATGGCAGTCAGCCTTTAAACCTCAATTGTTTTTTTTATTATTATTATTATTTCAGTAAGACATATCTTGGTTTTATTGCTTTCCAAAAATTGTTACGTCATCGCTTTTAGAAAATGGCAGTCAGCTTTGAAACTCCATTTATTTTTGTATCAGTAAGAAATATCTCTTTGGTTGGTTTGGCCGCGTTCAGACGTCCACAACAAGCCTCGTATAACGTTCAACTTTCTGTGTGAACTATTTCAACTTCCTATTATTCACTAAATATTGTTCTTATAATTTAACTCATTTTTGAAAACTATTTTGTCTTACTATCAGTACTTGTCTGTGATTTTCATGTGAAAGGTTATTTTAATTACGACAAACGATAGAAAAATATAACAGAAGTTTAATTATCGATTATATTCACATAAGTTATACGCTTCCATCAACACCACGCAATTATCTAAAAGCAATACACAATTATTTTATCAACTTCTGAAAAGAACAAATTAAAACATTTCCTAAGTATCGCTCACTCTCTGAAAAACACAAAAAAACATTTCCCATAAATATCACGCAATTTGGGAAACTAATCAGAAAAGACACCCCACCGAATATTATTAATCTTTTATTCATCTTTACGGAGAATTAAAAATGTGAGCCTTTCACCATCTGTAAAAAAAAAAATATATATACTCGTATATATTAACACTACTCCTGAATCTACAGTCCTATTTATTTTGAGGTGACGGTAAAAATGAGCAACTGATATCACTAAGTTCATCGTGATTGGCTAACGGTCGTGTTCCTCGCCCGCTCATTGGTTAGAGTGATGTCCAGCGTCGATATTTACCGTCAGCTCCATTTACATTGCCCGCAGTCATCCTGGACTTAAGTATTTGAATGTGACTGTTTCTTAAACTGGATATAAAGTAGAAGGTAATAACAAATCTGTGCCAGTTTGTTCTCGGCTGCCGTGCTGTCAAGACTTACAAAAACCCACTCCGAAGAACAGATACATTTCCGAGGATAGGAAAGGACGTACCCACCATTATTGAAAGTCTCGTGTACGATTATTCCATTTTATATATAAAATATATCCCGATAAATGTGTGGATAGAAATATCCACACTCCAGTGTAACCTTGTACAAGGTAAGCTGTACAGTGAAATACTGCTAAATAATGTCGTTTCTATATATATATATATACTACTATCATAGCAGAGACTGTTTCTCTGGAGCGGCTCAGTACCACAAACCAAATCTTTCTTCGTCTTACATTGGATCTCTGAAGACGCTGGTCGGCCGAGAGCAGAGAAACAGCCTCGTATTTATATTAAGCCTTATCATAACTATTTATACAACTTCTAGTGTCTACTATAGTTAATTTAAATGTTCAAGTCATAGTGTTATGTCTCTGGGGAAGATATATATATATTTAAATGTATATGTATCAAACGAATGCAGGATTGTAGGATTTTGTGGTCAAAATCAAAAAGGGAGTCCTCACTGCTGTTCACCGTCCCCGAAAAAAAAAAATAAATAAAAAAAGAAGTGATGTACTGTTTGCCATTCTGATTAGAACGGGATGATGATGATGATGTTGATGATGATGATATGATGATATGATGTTGATAATGAAGAGGGAGGGAGAAGCTTTCCGTAAATGAACTTTCCATGTAAATATTGTTTCATTAACCCTTTTCGTCCACATATGTTGAATCAAGGTCATTTTTTTTTTCATGATGAAGAGAATGATAGGATGGTGTCTTAAAAATATGAAGTTATCTCATTAATAAACTTCATAAGAAATGGAAAAGGAAAATAAAAAATAAAATAAACATATATATATATATACATATATATATATATATATATTATATATATATATATATATATATATATATATATATATATATATATATATATATATATATATATATATATATATATATATATATATATATAAAATGTATGTATATACAGTATATAAACATGTATGTATGGCCTCTAAAAAATATGAAGTTATAATCTCATTAATAAACTTCATAAGAAATGGAAAAGGAAAATAAAAAAATAAAATATATTTCACATATATATACTGTACATATATATTTATATATATAATGTATGTATATATATAAACATGTATATACATTTATAATACATATATATATTTATATATGTATAATATATACATTCTATACATATATATATACTATATATATATATATATATATATATATATTATATATATATATATATATATATGTTCTCTCGTCAGGTTATACCATTTTTGTTTATTTTTTTCTTTTTTGGTATCAAGGACCAAAAATTAGGATGATAATCCTACTGGTGATGAGAAGGATAAGATCAGAGGTAATTAAAGAGAATTCTCTCTCAATCAAGATATTCAAAATTCACAGAAAACTAATAAACTAGTTAATATATATGTAATAGGGTAACATATAACATTCTATATCACTGACATTTTTTTAAAATATTTTCACAGAATACTAAACGAAAATGTTGCCACCAAACAGGCAACAGTTCATTGTCAGTTTTCCATCTATTTCCTAATGCCATCAACCTAGATTTCTGTTAAATGAAATTTTATTTGGAAAGAAAACATAAATATTATATGTATATATATATATATATATATATATATATATATATATATATATATATATATATATATATATATATATATATTTATGTATATATACAGTATATATATATACATATATGTATATATATACAGACAGTGGATAGTAAAATTAAAAATGTTTAGCAGATTTTGCACAGCACTCCAGAAAAGCATTGTAATAAGTCTCTCTTGAATGAGTATCAATATCCACAATGCTGCCAGGCAGACTGTCCCACAGCTTTGCAGTGTATGGAAAAAAGCTTTCTGAACCTAGAGAGAGAGAGAGAGAGAGAGAGAGAGAGAGAGAGAGAGAGAGTAACCTTCTTTATATCTCTCGTTACTTTGTCCACTGGGATAATAGAAAAAAATGAACAATGCAAACTGAATCATGGAGTTTATTCTTCGGCAGTAAACGAAAATAGATATATAGAATTTCACTTTCAGCCGCTAATACATTAATACACTAAGTTCGTTTTAATTTACATAATGTAATATATACACACACACAGATACACTTTGTTTAAATCACAGACTCCAGCTCATGTGTGTGTGAGGACTTCACTGGGGAATGATAAATGCAATGACCTTCATTTTTAAGGCAAAACGAAAAGTAATCTAAAGAAAAAAATGTCATACAGTTTTTAAAATGAAATAGGAACATATGCACAACAACAACAACAAAAAAACACAGAATATGGATATCTGGAGAAAATTTTATTTTTTCAAAATTATAAGAAAAATCTCAAAAACTGAGAACATAAATGCAAAAGACGACCTAAATGTGAAAATAAGGATAAGAATTACATTAAATTATAAGAAATGGAATACATAATGTCTCAAAAAAAAAGAGCAAAAGATGTTTCTTTAAAAAAAAAAATAGGAACATATTCATAATAAAAAAACAATATGTGGATCTCTGAAAAAAATTTTCATTTTTTCAAAACGATAAGAAGAGATCTAAAAAATCTATAAGAAAATAAATGCAAAAGTCTATATAAATGTGAAAATGGTATACGAATTATTAAATGATAAGAAATGGAATTTACAATGTTTTCACAAAAAAAAGCAAAAGATATTTCTTAACGTAACCGAGTCACTTCAGAATGCACACATTTATGGTAAACAGCAAAATGCACCTTCTCTGCATTCTTTAGTGCATATCTTTTATAACAGGAGAGTTCAAGGAGTTAAGAATGCAAATATTCACGGTAAACAGAAAGATGCAATTCCTCTGTTCATTCTTTTGTGCATTTCCCGCATAGCAGGCGAAATTCTTAAAGGAATAAAGAATGCACGCTTTCACGGTAAACAGGAAATGCGAATGCACTTCCCCAGTGCATTCTTTTGTGCATTTCCACCTTACCAGGAGAAAGTCTTCTTAAGAATGCACACTTTCACGGTAAACAGAAAAATGCACTTCCTCTGTGCATTTCTTTCACAATGGGATAAATTCCTGGAAGAAATTGAGAATGGCTGAGACACTTCCTTGTCTTATCCAAAAGCTGTGATAAATGGCAAAGCATGTCCCAATTTTATTACGAAGCAGGATCGAACCAGCGATCACTTGTAAAGCACTCAATAATTACGATAATGAATAAGCAATCAGTAATTGACCAAAAAATAACTAGGTGCGAATCTCTTCTCACTATAATCTCGGCAGTTGAAGGTAAGTCTGTCTTAAGTAAATGTCTTCTAGGAAATAAATGGAAATGGAATATTAAAAATGGAAATTGGTAAGTAATTGGCCTGAAACAATAAGAAAAAATAAAGTTAATTTCCTTCCTTTTGAATCAAGTTATTGTAAACATATTTCTGTGAATGCAAAGATCATTTACATTTAGAAAAATATCAATCTTATCTTTTTTATACAGGAAATTACTCTTATACCTATCTGAAACAAAATATACATAGAAATATGATCGTACGTTTTAAAAATGTACAGTATTCACACCGACTCTCCAACACAAACTTGAGAATCTTCACTTCGTCCTTGCCAGAATCTTCTTGAGAATCTCGCAAGACTCTAATAATCACTGAGCAAAAAGCTCTATTTTAGATCTTCATTCTATATATCAATGTCTCTCTCATCAAAACCTAAAGTTGCAAATCAAAAAACTGGTCTGTTAGAGATGTATTCTCCGCAGATAAAAAGAAATTATTTTTATGATGTTAGTGCCATCATCGAAGCACCTTCCACTTAACGGCACTTGCTATAGTCTGCTCTCCTGAAACGGGCGGGGTTTTCACTCCCCGCTGGGTGCTGATCCGAGCCCTTAATCCATTTTCATAATCTTTAGTGCAGAATAAAGCCAGGTACCCATAAAAGGCGTTTTCTTCGCGTCTTCAATCAGACGAACGTGACTTCATTCTATGACACCAGTTCCTTCTACTTGACTGACTTAGAGAACTCCTTGTCGATCCGTTTACTTAATTTTTTATAGGCTCGCCTATTGAGATGTCCCACTCACACACCAGAAAATAAAATAGCGTGCCTTTACTAAAATAGCCTTATTTGCAAAGAATGCCATGCACAAAGGCTCCCGGCTAACATAAACGACAGAAATGAACCTTGAAATTCAAAATTGACACACCAAGTCTCGAGAGAAAATGAGCGTCTCTGGCACAGAGTTCTTGAGTTTTTTTTTTTTTTTCTCTCTGAGGAAAATAATTATTATCCTTGGGGAACACCTGATGCTGATAAATCACTGCAGAAAGCTTGAGTCCTGGAGGGGGCCCTCTAGAAGAAGTAGCTGATCACGTTTTTGCTGAGCATGGTCGTCTTGTCCCGAGGTGCCGCTTCGAATGTGTAACTGGAAAGAAGAAGAGACAGGTGAATCAGACAGGTCATTAGTCATAAATAAAAGGAAGAGACAGCATTAGTCATGAGTCATTGAATAAAGGAATAGGCATTAGTCATGTGCATATTCATTGAATAAAGAAAAGAGACAGGTGCATTAGTCATTGAATAAAGGAATAGGCAGGTGCATATTCATTGAATAAAGGAAGAGACAGGTGCATTTGCCATTAAATCAATGTATATTTGTAGATATATGTTAGCTATTTCTATTTAGGCTTTTCTTTAAAAGATAATAACTTGTAATAAATATAATTTATATTATATATATATATATTTAGGCTTTTCTTTAAAAGATAATAACTTGTAATAAATATAATATAATATAATATAATATAATATAATATAATATAATATAATATAATATAATATAATATAATATAATATAATATAATATAATATAAGCTTTCTGTTCGTGTAAACTTTGTAACAACAATTTACTAATTTGACCTTTGTTCGAATAAGCTCTGCTGACTGAGTCTCTAAGCTTTGTTTAAAGCAATTCTGTTGTAGGAATCTGTGATCTGTGATTTCCATTATTCTTCTGAATCTAAGTTTTAGACAATTTTAACTATACGGAGTTTGGACAGAGTTTTGTTAACATAACTTCTGTTTAAATAGTTTGACAGATGAAATGGGGAATTTCATTTTCAGAAATATCCATTTCTTGCTTGATTGCTTTCAGCCACGGCACATTGTTGTTACAAAGTTCGCATGAACAGAGCCTTTATATATTTATATATATATATATATATATATATATATATATATATATATATATATATATATATATATATATATATATATATATTATATATATATATATATATAATATGAATCATTTAAGCCTTTGAGAGATGGTAATGCATCTTTCCTCTAATCAGTTAACCTGTCATTAAGCTGCATTCCAAATTGGGTCAGCTGAAATATGAAGAAATCCAACTTCTTTATATTTGCTAAATTCCAGTTGATTAGATTATCGGTGAATGACTGAGGGCTCACGAATGTTCTTTAAATAATTAAAACAAGGTTTCTAAATGTGGGACAAGGACTTTGATTAGCAAGTGCTTAAAATAAACAAAAAATGCTTGATCTGAAGAATAAAAAATCTCAAGTCAATTGAACTGCAACCAATCAAAAACAAGAATTCAAACTACCGTCAAGGATTTGGATTGACTTTCACCTTTTCTTTTCAGTTAAACTTTCTACAGATAATATTCAGATCATCTAAATCACTTGATAAAGTATCTTGCTGGTTTTATCAGCCACGTAACATTAACTTTATCACAAATTTAGTGGATAAACCGACCTACATCAAGGCCTCCAAGGACAAATAGAACTGAAGAAAAGGAAAAATCTTGTATATAAATAATAATTCTATTTTTCGTCCTTGCATAGCGTAAGCTCATAACATATTTTGTGAGAATATAAGAGAATATAATCTAAACTGAGAAGGAATAGCATCCCTCCGATTGGAATGGAATGGAATGGAATGGAATGGAATATATCAAATTTAGGCCAAATGCCAAGCGCTTTGGCCTGTGAGGTCATTCAGCGCTGAAAGGGAAAATGGGAGCAAAAAAGGCTTTAAAGGTGTAACAGGAGGAAAGCCTCGCAGTTGCACTATGAAACTATTTCAGGAGATGGAAGAAAGAGAATATGAACAGAGGTGCATCAAAAGGAATGAAGGGGGTTGCAGCTAGGGGTCTAAGGGACGCCGCAAAGAACCTTGAGTAATGATTACAGAGCGACGAGCGAGGTGCTCTAACGGCAATACCCCCAGACCTTCGAGGTAACTAAAACCAAACACGTTTTTCTCCTGGAGGATAAAAAAAATATATAGGACTATTTTTCCCCAAGATTCTAAAATAGTTTAAAGTAAATGTACCGAGGCAGGCTACGTGGGGGAGAATGTTTTAAAAGGGCTTTCAGATACTCCCACAGATAACATCACTGACTCTCCTGTATCTTATCAGTCCCGATAGAGAAATGATGTTATCAGGGTCCCTAAATAATTCCTGAATCAGATGAAATGTTGACGTCATTCGCTGTGGTGAAGAATGGCTGTGAAAACAGCTCGTTGTCGTCAGGGGAAAAATGATAATTTTAAGGATAATTACGATCTTAATTCCATAGGCCTATATGTCTTGTAAGAGGGGTAGTGAGGTCAGTGCACCTCAGGCAGCTTACTGCAGTCATTACTTAAAGTCCTTTGCAGCATTCCTTAAGGCCCCTAGCTGAAACGCCTTTCATTCCTTTTTTACAGTACCTTTGTTCATATTCTCTTTCTGCCATCTTATTTTTTTCACCCTTTCCTGTCAATTGTTTAAACATTACTTTCAGCGCTGAATGACCTCAAAGGTCCCAGTGCTTGGCATCTGGGTTAAATTTTATATTCCAATTCCTGAGGCTTATAGGTGTGTCCTAAGCAAGCAATTAATGTTATTAGTATACTACTGTAGTTTACAAGCAAGTTTTTAAAACGGCAATAATGACACAAATTAAAATTATATACATACACGTACATACTTTTATACATACACATATACACACACACATATATATATATATATATATATATACATATATATTGGCATGTTTGCTACACCTCTCGATCAGCAAAGATATGCTGGGTGTGGTCATTACTTGAATGGGTGACCATCAACAAAAGCCGGAACTTATGACTTATCAACATATAAGCCCAGTGAAATCCACGGTGCGGGGCTTCGGGCTAGCACTTATAACTCATTAACATATATAAGCCCAGTGAAATCCACGGTGCAAGGCTTGGGGCTAGCACCCTCACCCCCATGAATGCCTGTGGTAGAAAAATACCAATAGATATATAGATAGAAAGATAATAGATATACTGGAAGGCCGAAGGAAAAGGCATCTCAATGTCCTTATCAATCACATCCCTGACAACACGTACATAAATTAAAAGGACATAAAAGTAGTGCGACAGGAAATAATCCGATACACAAAAGACGGGGGAGACTTCCAAAGCCAAAAACTTACCACGTCTTGCAACCGTTATCGACCACCATGTACCCGGCAAGGTTGCCACACCTGTAGCAGTAATTGGGCGCCGAGAACACCGTCACTATTTTATCGTCGTGGCACCAAGTGTAGCCTGCGTCCTGCATCTGGTGGGCCCTCGAGACGCACTCCAGGTCGTTGCCTGCGGAAGGGACGAACTCGTCAGAAAATGATTTCGTTGTTGCGCCTCGGGTTTTGATCTCACCAGAGGCCGTGATCGCATCTATTACTGTCCTCGTACTATGCTCCTTGCATTGTAATACGTTTTTATGTTTTTATTCATTTATTATTTATTGATTTATTCATTCGTTTTTTTAATGAGAGAGATTTCTTTTTCTGTATTTTCCTTTACTTCCTCTTACTTCTTCCTAATGAACACCATATTCTTTTGGAAGCTTGACTTTCAAGTTAGTGGCACCTTTGGGCTTGTCCCATAAGAATAGGGTTCATCTTCTGCATAATAATAATAATAATAATAATAATAATAATAATAATAATAATAATATAGTACATATATTACTATGTGAAATAAACCAAAGACTTTCCAACACTTGAACGGCGTTCTTCATCGGTGTTAACGTTGGCACTGATGAGGAACGCCGTTCAAGTGTTCGAAAGTCGCTGGTTTATTTTACATAGTAATATATTTGCTATAGAATTGTGGCTTTTTATTACACAGATTGTTTTTCACGAAATTGTGAATCTCTTAATAATAATAATAATAATAATAATAATAATAATAATAATAATAATAATAATAATAATAATAATAATAATATTATGAAAAAACGAAGTAAACTGTCCTACATGTTGCACGCACACACCCCACCCCCCGTTTCCTAACACCCTTCTACACACAGCTAAAGCACTCAGTGGCCATTACTTTCACGATGCTAGATAACACCTAATCAATCAATTATTCAGTCAGTTAAGCAGCTAAAATCTAATGCAAGTTTTAATGTTTATTACAAGGGAAGATTCGTCATACTCTTTAATGTTTCCGTATTTTCCATATTAGATGAGCTTGCACTCCTAAAATTTGTGATTTTTTACAGATATATTTTCTGATGTTTAATCATAAAACGTCTAAAATAACTGACAGCATATAATAAAAAGGAAATATATCATTCTGACCGACACTTTGATGGCCGTTACTTCAAGTTTACGTAAGGCTATACAGATCTAAAACTACTTATTAAGCAGATTACATCAACCTAGTACTACTCCCACACTCACTGTAGGTGAAATCGTGCGAAACATCAGGACCCCACATGTACCCGGCGCCCCTGGCACTCAGACTCCAACCCAACCTCCGGCCGCCCTCGTCGGGATCCGACCACAGCAGATCGCACATGGCGCCATCGTGCGGCAGCTCCTGGAACCTGTCCAGCACCCGGATGTGGTCCACGGAATCCAGCGAGGGCGAGAGGCCCCCGTGCATGCACAGGATCTTGTTGTCGACGAGAGCCGTCAGCGGGAGGCAGTCGAAGACGCTCATGAACTGGGCCCACGCCTCCGACGTGTGGTAGATGCTGAGGCATTCGTCGTAGAAGCCGTAGACCTGCGTCGACTGGCGGCACTCGTGGTTGCCCCTGAGTAGGGTGACTCTCTGGGGGTGCTTTAGCTGTTCGTTGGGAGGAGGGGTAAAGAGATAGTGTTTGAGTTGTGATTAGGAAATACGCGCCATTTCGCGTGTTGCGGCTTTTTTTCTTCTTCTTCTTCCTCGAAACGAACAGATGATTGTATATGCTGTGTATTAGGTGATAGACCATCAAAAGGTTGTACCAACTGATCTGACCTCTTTAGGTTGAAGTTTATTATGTCTTAGGCCATAAAAAAGGCTACGGAAATCCTTGAATATTTTTTGTAAAACGTATTGTCTCTGAATTTTCTATAAAACGAATACGTTTTATATACAATATAGCTGTTTGGACAAAACGTTTTATAGAAAATACAGCTGGTTGGACAAAACGTTTTATAGAAAATATTCAAGGATTTCCGTAACCTTTTATGGACTAAGGTATAATCAACTTCATCTTATAGAGGTCAGATCAAGTGGTATAACCTTTTGATAGTCTATCACCTAATATACAGTATACGTTCAGCTATTCGTTTTGAGGAAGTTGTGATATAGAAATAATGGCCTACGCTATAATGAACTTCAAGTTTGAAAGGTCTGATCACGTGATATAACTTTTTGACAAAATAATAATGACTGAATACAAAACAAATTTACCTTAACATTCAATGCATTGCCACCTTCAAGATTAAAGAGATAATGAATGCATAACAAGAATTAGTCATTTTTTCAGTTTTCACAATTTTTAAAGAAAAAAACACAACGTAAATTATCATATTTTGTCAACACCCATGACAGTACTGAAGGTTTCACATTAAGAGAATAAAATGTCAGTTTTAAAAAAGTTTCAAATTAAACTAAAGTTATGAATTTGGATAGTCCAAACATCATTTAAAAAAAAGAGAGAAAACGTTCCGTAAAAAGATTTAATGTCTACTGCCATTTATAAAATGGAACAATATTGACTATCGATTATGTATCAAACTAAAGATATAAATATAATGTTCTTATTACTCAACAAAACTTCACCTGCAATAATGAAATAAGTTTGGTGCCAAGTAAACAAATTATGGATATTATTATTTCACATAAAGACAAGACGCTCTGGATGCTACTCTCTCTCTCTCTCTCTCTCTCTCTCTCTCTCTCTCTCTCTCTCTCTCTCTCTCTTACCTTGAGCGCGAGCAAGAGGGACACAACCACCACGGAGAAGTATCCCCTGTCGACGTAGTCTCCCATGAAGAGGTAATTGACGTGCGGAGGTTCTCCCGCCACCTTGAACAGCTCCATCAGATCGTAGAACTGTCCGTGCAGATCTCCGCAGATCGTGACGGGGGAAGAGACCTCCACCACGTTGTTCTCCTTCGTCAGGACCTCGCTGATCTGTTGGTGAAATGGAATAGGTTAAGTTTCGTGGGCCTGCCTTCCTCTGAGAGGTGGAGATAGAATAGTTCGAGTTCCGTAGGCCTATCTCCCTCTGAGAGGTGGAGATAGGGTTTTGTTTACATAGGCCTACCTTCCTCTGAGAGGTGGAGATAGAATGCTTTGAGTTCCATAGGCCTATCTTCCTCTGAGAGGTGGAGACAGAATGGTTTGAGTTACATAGGCCTACCTTCCCCTGAGAGGTGAGACAAAACGGTTTGAGTTACATAGACCTACCTTCCTCTGAGAGGTGGAAACGGAAGAGTTTTGGTTCCATAAGCCTACCTTCCCCAGAGAGGTGGGTTTATATCTTTCATTTGCCACTGCCGTCGCCCTCCCCGTCTCAGGTTAAAATGGGGATAGCATGGGTGGGTTTAGGCATCTCGTAGCAGTCCGTGAGAGCAGAAACAGTTGCCCAGCTGAGTGAGAACTGCAACTGGAGTATTAAATTTAGGACAAAGGCCAAGCGCTGGGACCTGCGAGGTCATTCAGCGCTGAAGCGGAAATATGAGAGCAAAAAGGTTTTAAAGGTGTAAGAGGAGGAAAACGCCGCTGTTGCATATAACACAACTGTTAGGAGAATGTGGAATGCAAGAAGGAAGAAAGAGAATATGAACGGAGGTACAGTAAAACGAATGAAAGGACGTTGCAAATAACCTTAAGTGATGCCTACAGTGCACCGCGTGAGGCAGCTGTGTGAGCGGTAGAAACGGCAGGGAACGAGAGTTTTTTCCTAAAAGATTTTAAAAAGGAGAATATTCAGCGATGAATGCAACAGGGTATCTGGTACTAATCGCTTCATTGAAAACACTCATTGCTTCGTCCCTATTATTCTAATAGTTTAAGCACATCATCGTTACATATTTCTGTATGAAGGAGAGAGAGAGAGAGAGAAATACACAACCAAACATCAAGTCTGTAATTAATAAAAGTCTGTAATTAATTAATAAAAATTGTAAGAGAAGAGAGAGAGAGAAATACACAATCAAACATTAAGTCTGTAATTAATTAATAAAAATTGTAATAATGAGAGAGAGAGAGAAAGAGAGAGAGAGAGAGAGAGAGAGAGAGAAAGAAATACACAATCAAACATTAAGTCTGTAATTAATTAATAAAAACTGTATTAATGAGAGAGAGAGAGAGAGAGAGAGAGAGAGAGAGAGAGAGAGAGAGAGAGAGAGAGAGAGAGAGAGTCCAAAAGTCCTTCTGATGAAACAGCACGACGAAACAAAAGCTACAAGCTGAGGAAATAGAAAATAACAAAAAAAAAAACATGACATAAAAAAAACAACAAGACTGAGTTGACTTGAATAGAAAATATTCAACAGAGCCACCTGTCGGATGCGGTTTGTCACGAAGCCTTTAGAGTTAAAAACCTTTTAACTGAACTTTAACATTCCAAAGTTAATGAGTGCACGAATGTTTTTTTTTTTTTTTTGTTCGTGACAGCGACGATGTTGTCTTTATTTATTTATGCAAATTAACCAGAAAAATACTGATAGCAAAGAAAGGTTTTGGTGTAGAAGCGGATACATATCAGAATATATATATATGTTACAGTCAACACGCGTAATCAGTCATTACGCGTAATGACTGAAATTTCAGTCATCACGCGTAATGCACTTAGGGACATTTGATCGCCCCAGGAGCTAGTACTAAACACGGCGAAATACATTTGACCCCAGGGACTAGTACTAAACCCGGCGAAACAGTGTAGGTGACTCACTGTTTCGCCGTGTTTAGTACTAGCTCCTGGGGATCAAATGTCCCTAAGTGCATTACGCGTGATGACTGAAATTTCAGTCATTACGCGTAATGACTGATTACGCATGTTGACTAACATATATATATATATATATATATATATATATATATATATATATATATATATATATATATATATAAGAAGACGAAGAAGAAAAACACACAGAGAGAGAGAGAGAGAGAGAGAGAGAGAGAGAGAGAGAGAGAGAGAGAGAGAGAGAGAGAGAGAGCTTTTACAAACGTAATCTCATAGATATTCCCAGGAGGGAAGATATCATGACGGCGCATTAATTATAGAACGGGGGCTGTTAGGAGATTTTGTCTACGAGATTTTGTCTGAGTAACAAAACAGTGAAAATCGTGCGTGTTTATTTCTCTGACTTTTCAGTTTCAGAGCATAACTATTATACTGGCAGCATTTACCGAGGATTCCACGTTTCAACGCCAATCAGTATCGGCAACACGTTGAATAATGTAAAACAACATTCCAGTCTTCGGTGAGGACTGCAAAATATCGAAGAATTGTTTTAGCCTGTTATGTCTGAGAAATTTCATGATTTTAATGAGGAAAAATGGGGAAATAAAATGACTGTTTGTGTGCGCAGGCGGGCTTCCGTTACTTAGACCCATGGGGGCACTCCGACCAAGCCTAGACCGATATCCACAAGAAGGAGTCAAGAAGCAAATTTACAGTTCGTATTCACTGGTACCAGACACTAAAAACTTGGCGCACAAACATCATGAGCAGAATATTAACGTAGTCTGCATTAGATAAGAGAAAATAAAAATGAGTTCGCTTTCATGGTGCCCAGTGCATCTGATCACCTCACGTAGACATCGTACGATGGATTTTTATCTGCCAAAAATATTCCGCCAGTTTCGTTTCCTCCAGTTTCCAAGGGGCAAAATGTCCTTGTTTGATTTCTGTCAATGTTGTATTCATTATGATTCCGCAACAAAGACAATAATTATGCAAGTTCATGACCGTTAGAGTCACTTTGTCATAAAAAAAAAAAAAAAAGTGAACTGGCTTTGATGTGTAGGTGTCAGCTGGCCTTGGGACACCTGTAAACAATGCGCGATAGCTTTTGTTTTCTGCAAAACTCACGCCACTCTTGTTTTTATTTTTTTTTCAGCAGTTACAACACACATTCATTGCTTACAAATAAGCATAACATCGGCTTGCAAGGATAATACGCGTTGTGGATTGAAAAACTGTGTATTTCTTCAAATACAGTCTTATTGTTGACAAAGAATGTGAATATAACATAATGAACTTTGTCGTACCGTACAAGGTCCAAAGAGACTTCTTCTCTCTCTCTCTCTCTCTCTCTCTCTCTCTCTGTGTGTGTGTGTGTGTGTGTGTGTGTGAGGAATAAACACACATTACCAATTCAACAAAGTGCACTCGGTCAGCAAGATATTCCGTGCGCAAGTTACCGAAAATAAACAAAATCGTCAGGCAATGCTATACTCGCATAACAGCCCTCCAGGCATCGCTGTCTCTGACTATAGCGATGACTACCAATGCTGTTCATCTCCGCGCAAAGAATAATAATTGAAGAAGTGAGACGTAATGATTCCTTGCCAGGCCCGTCAGCTTGAATGTGTTCCTCCACTTAGGCTACAAACGGGTCTGCTTTAATTGTTCGAAGGCCATTCCGATTGTAAACACAGGTTGAAGTCGAGAATTCACCATGACGCGTCTCGGTTACGGCGGGTGGGAATATCTGCGCTCTCTCTCCCTCTCTCTCTCTCTCTCTCTCTCTCTCTCTCTCTCTCTCCAATAGTAACATGAAAAGTTTACATACACTTGTGAACACACACACACACACACACACACACACACACATATATATATATATATATATATACATACACATATATGTGTGTGTGTCATATCTTGGGCTGGTCATCAACGTTCAATCAAATTAACAAATATGAATTCCACAGACTGTGAAATGAGTCTTATAAGTATTGCAACTTCCATTTCCTATTTAAGCATGGTATCCCTTGTGACAACAAACTAATCTTCTTCTTTTTCTTTTAACGTGCTTTTATTCCCATTTTTGTATGGGGTAAGCACGATGCCTTCTTTTGAAGGACTTTTTTTTTTTTTTTTTTTTTTTTTGGGTAGACCTGTGGTCTCGATCGGTATATATTTCATAAAGACTACATGGTTTAACAAGTTCTCCTGGTAACTCTGTCCGCTGTGAAAATTCGAAAGCCAAGGTATTTTTCTAACTGATAAGTCTTTCACGTGAAAACGTGGGCAGATACGCTAACGTAGTGGGGATCTATCAACTAACAAACCTATGACGTAACTTATATACCCTTATATTTATCAACGATCGCCCTCGTGAAGATTTACGCCCATAAACTCGCCGTTAACCCTTAACAAATACAAAAAAAAATTAATGAAAATTCAAACGGCTGGTAATCTCATACGCAGATCAATAAGATACTCAACTGGAAATGTTAGTACTAATGACCAGGATGGAAAGATGCAAGAATGAAAACGGAAAATAATATTGTTTTAATCGTGAGATAATCGATAACACCTGTTCTTCGTAGTGTCATCAATCAAACATAAGTTACAATTTAAACAGCATTGGTGCGAAACGATACGAAAAGATTGAGTGAAAGGAACGTGAGTGTTGAATGTAATTGTAAAATGAAGGAATGTCAGGATCATAAAGGCCCAGCAATAACTGGAGAAAGTGTCACTGGTCACAGATAATGCTACACTTCAAGCAGCACTGATATGAAACGATACGATAAGATTGATTGAAAGGGGCGTGAATGTTCAACGTTAATTGTAGAAAGAAGAGGATTTTATCATCATAGGGGGTCAATATAACCACAGAAGTATTGTTTTAAGTCAGACATAACATTACACTTCAAACAGCATTGGTTCGGAACGAGATAAGATAGACTGAAAGGAACGTGAATGCTGAATGTTAATTGCAGAAAGAAGGGAATGTTATGGTCAGGGTCAATGATAACTAGAGTAGTGTCATTAATCAAACATACCGCTACACTTCGAACAGCATTGGTATGAAGCAATTAAAACTGATTAAAAGAGGAGTGAAGGTTGAATAATAATTGTAGAAAAAGGGCATGTCAAGGTCACAGAGGGTCAATAATAATTAAAGAAGTTATCTGTATATTAGTACTACGTAGTTTGGTAGGCTGCCACCAGGGCATCACTGGCGCTGCTCTCAGCAGTGACACCTGAAAACCGCGGAAATTGACGAAGTGTTGAGTGTTTGCGAATTATTTCGTTCATTTATCGTGAAAATACGACGTTTTGCGGCTTACAATTGCAGAAATGGAAGCAGGAAATCTTCAGGAGAAGACGAAATAAGGTTTCACAGGTAAGCAAGGCGTAATGAACCTTATTTACCCGAAAATTTGAACTTGTCAGATTTGGTTTCCCTGTTCAGTGTCTCGTGTTTCCAGCATATTATTGTGACACGTTGGCGCAATGGCGATTTCAATTTTGTGATCAGAACATCATTTAGCTTATATATGCCTTATAATATCACGTAAAAAATGATCTTTGTCGTTATCAAGTCATTCGTAGTAAGTAGGCCTAGGCCTATAGGTTACTGGTTGTGTCAACAAGTCTAGCCCTTTAAACATGGGGCTGTGATACTTAAGGACATTTTCTTTATTTTGTCAGTCATTAGGGATTCTTTGTGGTAAGTAGGCCTGTAGGATGCTTTCTGTGTAATCAATTCTTCAATTTGAGACGTGTAAAGGCAGCGTCCGAGTTGTTTAACAAAATGCATTTTATCAAACGGAGTTTCTCAACGAAATTCCAAAAAACTTGGTGAGAGTATTTCAGGATGACGTAAACAAACCATTTAAAAACAACTTCTGTTGTTCCATTCAAAATTGAAGAAATTGTATTCTTTAAATGTGTAACACATCCTAGTTTAATTTGTCCTTCATCAAAAGATATATGTCATAGATTGTTGATAGCAAGAAAACGAAGTTTGGTAGCCTAGGCCTTAAGCTGTACATTGCTACATCGTTTAAATCTTCATCGATTTAATTTCCTGTATATAAAAATAACTTCTGTATGGTACAAGCTATCGAATCATCACGCCAAGGGGAAAAAAATAGCTTTTAAGAATGGTAACAGCAAGGACAAGAATCTTGGCCAAGCAGACCTAGGCCTATGCCTTGATTCGGCAGATATTTTTATTGTTTTGCCCTTATTTCAAGAACAATTTTATGCCACATAAGTAAAAAAAAAAATACTTCCTATGGTAATCCTTACTTAACAATTTTCTCTGTGTATCGTTTCAAAACTTTAGACTTGAAAGAAATGACTTGACTAATCTTTCCCGCAGTCGGTTTATTTGCAAGACGCTGGGAATGGCGGGAAAAAAATCAAATTTGGCTGGACTAGTTTCCAAGTTTCTCGCTGTTATATGATACACTGACGATTAATTTACCTGCAATAAAGTTTCAGATACTAATAACAACTGCAATAGAGGGAAAAAAAAAGTAATGTGACCCCTTAGTGCTTCGTTATTCGTCCTAGGCCTACTATATGGTGGGACCGGTTTTTCAATGTGGTCACCCAAGGCAGGATGCCGAGTCGGAAAATGAGAACACAGTGAAATCACGGGTGCATCAAACAGGAAATGGTTAGATATTTATGAATAGTAACATAAATACGGAATAAGGATATAATGAGAATGCAAGGACTAATGAAAGAGTAAGCTGTCGGAGAAACGAGAAAGGAGAAACGAGGGGTGAGAGAATCTGAAAACGAATGAAAAGCGGATGCAGTAGATTATAAATACGATAATAAATAAAGATTACGAATGCATATAAGTCTTAGAGGAGATGATGACGAATAAAGGTGTAAAAACCACGAGATACCAAATGGACGAGTAACACAAGAAGCAATAATAATCGATCTATAATAGCAAAGATAGTGACAAGCGCTCCAGTCTAGACTGTGGTTAGGCGCCACCCCACTCCCAGGAGACGGTTTCTGCCATAGTTCTTTTATTAATCTATCTCTTAACCTCGGTCTTCTGTCCCTTCGTTATAACCTTGATTAAAGATTGCAAGGTAAACCTTGAGTCGAGTTGCGTGACGTAGTCTGTCGATTTTTTTTAAGACAAACATTGTTAAAATAATGTCTGTTTTAGGGGCTTCCACAATTTCCGTTAATTTGAAAAAGGTCAAAAGGAATCGAATCGATACTTTCTCTGCCTGATTGCGAAGCCAACCACTTCATGCTCATCGTTACTGATAATTGTAAAAGTTTTAATAATTTTAAAAATCTATCACTGGATATGATATTCAATTTCATAATATATTTTTATTTACTGGCCAAAAAATAAGCCCACAAATTCTATTCGACCTCATGAAAGGTTATTACTTTCCGTCCTAATCGCGTTTTTTTTTTCACAAATATTGCCAGATTGATACATAAATAAGACGTATTGATTACGTAATGATATATATATATATATATATATATATATATATATATATATATATATATATATATATATATATATATATATATTCACAATGTTAAGCCACAAATATCGTTTAACATCAAATTCCCTAAACCTCGAGAATAATTTACAGCCAAGGGGCACTGTGATTCATAAGTGCATCAGCACCAAGAGGCCCAGGTTCGAATCCTGGCCGGGTCAGAAGCACTAATTAACAGATAAACTCAACACATAATTCCCCTGGGGTGTGAGTTATTCCCAGGGTACAGTGAGTTCGATTTTAAACGATAACTGTGACTTAATGTTTATGTGTATATGTATGTATGTTTGTATGTATATATAGATGTATATTATATATTTACACACATGCTTGATGCGTGCGCATATTTTGACAACAAATGCATGTCCACTTCTCCCACCATTTAAAGAATTGTGTACCAAGAGCCCTCAATCCCAGGATTTATGCAATACCTCGTAAGAGCCCTGCGCTAGCTACCAACTGCATCAACGCCGTCTATTGTATAAGAGTACAATTGCTGTGGTGTCCGTTGCAGCGAGATCTGGCTTCTCTCCTTCCTTCCGATTCTTTCGTTCGGTCTGCGTGAGTGCAACCTAAATAACAGGACAAAGGAAGCAGTTTTGTTCCCCCTTTTTTTTTGGGGGGGGGGGGGGCGATGGGGGTTCACTAAGCCAGTGCTGATAGCGGTGTGTCATGTTCTGTTGTTTTTCGAAAGTTTTTTTTTAATACGTGAGTAGAAGACACTGGCTGAAATTGTCGATGAAAAATGAATAAGAAGACAAAATTAATATGCAAATGGAGTGCTTATGCACTCAGCTATAAAGGAACTAATGTCAGCTAGAGAACAAACAAAAGCTAACAGAAAGTCGATAAAAAAGAAGTAAATTTCAGAATACAATAGACAAAATTACTGCCTGAAACGGCCTTCATGCCATAGTAAACATCTATTCATTATGTAATTTAATCGCCATACAGTGGCGTCGCTGTAACTTTAGCTTTCGATAAACTTTCTTTAAGCCCTTATTAATTAAACTTACTAAAAGGTGAGATGAGAATAAGCAGAAACACTTCCTGAAAGGTAGACCAACACTCTTCTTGAAGGACAGATGGACCCACCTCTTGGATGGACAGACTCACCACCCTCTTGTATGACAGGCAAACCCTCCCATTGAAAAATAGGCCTATCCTGAAAGACAGGCTCTTAAAAGATATTTTATTAGATGGGTTAGTCCTCTCGCTGCAAATTAGGCCTACTTTCTTCTTGTAAAGATAGGCTAACCCTTCGATTGAAAAATAGGCCTATCCTCCTCATTTTGAAAGATATGGTAACGCACCTCCTGAAATATATGCTAACAAGCCTATTTGAATACAGAACTAGAGGGGAATGATGTCACGAAACCAAGAATCAGGAAGTGTGGCAGTAATCAACTGTTGGGTCTTACGTGACGTCTTGGGAGGTATAGGGATTATTTAACTAGGCTGAGGAGAATCAGAATTAGATCAATCACGGTGAGAGAGAGAGAGAGAGAGAGAGAGAGAGAGAGAGAGAGAGAGAGAGAGAGAGAGAGAGAGAGAGAGAGAGAGAAAATGGGGGCACTGAAGAAAATGGGAGAAAGGGCGAGAGAGAGAGTTATGAGGAAAGTTAAAGAAATTAGTAGAGAGAGAGAGAGCTTATGAAGGAAGTTAAGGAAATGAGTAGAGTAAGAAAGAGAGAGAGGTCGTAATGGCGAGAAGAGAGAGAGAGAGAGAGAGAGAGAGAGAGAGAGAGAGAGAGAGAGGATGTGAAATACTATCAATCATCACTTCGTGAGAAAAAGGAGCCGGGGAGAGCTAGACAGACAGACAGTTAGAACGAGGTTGATAATTAATAAATCGAAGTCTGGATGACCAAATTCTGTCATGAATTGTAGTGAGTACTGACTGTTTTGATACTTTCAGATTTCGAATTTTTCGAAATTTCCCATAAGGAATACCTCGTAACAGCTTGTTAACGCAAGCTGTTATGAAGAACAGACTATATTCTTGATGCACAGTAGGAGAGGGAACTGAGAATACGAAGAATGTGAAGGAAAGTCGCTAAATGTAAAGTTAATTATAAGAAAAAGTTGTAGAGTATGTCGACTGGAGTCTAAATTTGATTCTGAAAATATTTACATGCGTTAAGAACTATATTTTATTAATAATAAATGTGTTCCCAAAGCACATAGAAAGAAACAGGCAAATAAACACCGTCTCGTAACCTCATCTGATTAGGCTTATTGAACGAACCGCGAAAAAATAAATAAGTTTACGTGGCTTTTGGCGTCAAGAATAAGACGTGTTCTTAATTGTAAATAGAGTTATATACTCCGTATTCCAGACTTTGGTTTGTTATGTTTATGATACAAAGTACAGTAAGTAGCTCGCACGAACCTCATATAATACGTAGACTAAATAGGCCTATGTCGAAAATGGTTCCTTTATTTATTAGGGAAAAACTTGAAAATATTAACGACTTGTATTGATAAGACAACATTTATCAATATATCTAGCCTAACCCAATAAGAGACACATATTTAAATAAGGGATAATGATAAACCAATTGGAAATCGACAGAAGATTAAAGGATCTGTCGATATCTATCGGACTATCGACATCTATCGCTTAGGCTCAGTAGCAAGAGACAGGTCCCAGATTTCTGCAAGGAAGGTGATTAAGATGGATAAGGAAGGTGAATGAATTGAATAAGGACAGCCTTAGGGAAATGAAGGGACGGCCACATGGGAGATACGAAGCGCTAAATGTTCTGGCCTTTATTTGCTGATCTCTCTCTCTCTCTCTCTCTCTCTCTCTCTCTCTCTCTCTCTCTCTCTCTCTCTCTCTACTAATTTCATTAACTTTCCTCACACCTCCCTCTCGCTCCTCCTCCTATTTCCCTCAATGCCTTCTCTTTCTCTATCTTTCCTACTGTCTACTCATTTCTCTCTCTCTCTCTCTCTCTCTCTCTCTCTCTCTCTCTCTACTACTACTACTACTACTACTACTACTACTACTACTACTACTACTAATTTCTTTAACTTTCCTCATAGCTCTCCCTCTCGCTCTTCCTCCTATTTCCCTCAGTGCCTTCTCTTTCTCTATCTTTCCTACTGTCTACTCATTTCTCTCTCTCTCTCTCTCTCTCTCTCTCTCTCTCTCTCTCTCTCTCTCTCTCTCTCTCTCTCTCTCTCGATGTCATGCTACTGGTTACTTCAGCAATGCCCAAAAAGGTCGTAATTCTAACTTCGATCTGCCACCTGGTGTCCAAACCCACAGCCTGGTATGACATCATTCCTTCCAGTAACCGATACAGTAATGCCCGGAACCTCTCTCTCTCTCTCTCTCTCTCTCTCTCTCTCTCTCTCTCTCTCTCTCTCTCAAATGTTCATCGTCACTGCAGGTGTCAACTCCAATACCTCGAATGTGTTTATAGTTATTAACGAGTAGAGTTAAGTCTCTGTCCATTTACTCTGGCACAGGCTACGAGAAATCGGCGCCAGGTACACGGTACACGGTACTTATATCTTATATATAGTTATTTAGGAAGGGAACTACATTTACATACGGTGAAGGACCGCAGAATATATTTATGGATCGAATAGATTAATATTTTCTATTCAGTCAAAAACAGAAATATATGAACGGAATATAAAGAAATCGAATAGAAACTTACATACGTCATGAAAATAGAAATTTAAATACACTACATAAATGAAAGAAATTCATGCATAACTCGTAGAGGAATGTACATCGCTCATTCATATCTTCATTTAATTTAAATAAATTAACCGAGGATATTTATGAAGTGTGCGAAGCAGACGAAACGCGTGTGCAGTACAGGTCAGCATTGAAAAGAAGTTAGTAAAAGTCTTAATAGTTTTGAGTAAGTCCCATCTATATGGAAGATACGTTAAGACATGCAGAAGCCACTAAATACATGACGAAATCTACAGAGTAAGAAATCAATAGACGGAACAGGGCGTCAGGGAAATTCAGGTAGGCTACGCGTCCCAAAAACAGCAAACAAACACAGAGTAGGGAAGGTACCTTAAAACAAAGAGATTTGAGTTGGCTTATGCTCAGCGGCTCTCGTTTTTTCAGCTGGTCGATCCAAACGTCGACGTCACAGCTTATGCTTAAAGACGAAAAGCTGTCGATCTCCATGGTTTCCATCGTGTTTGATAGTGTGAGAGGGAGAAGGGGGCCTCGACGTCGACACCTGGCTTCCTGAATAGCGCCGAGTTTCGTACGTCGTTTTGTTCCTGTATGTTATGGATACCAATCTCGACACGTTGTTGTTGCTCTTCTTCTTCTTCAGAGGCTTGTACTTCCCTTTCTGTAGGTCTTATTTGTTAAAACTATATAGACGTTAGTTACACAATCGAGCCGGATACAAACTTCCCACACAGTGACTAATAAAACGACAGGCCTTTCGCAATAGCACGTATCACCACCTATTGATATCAACTTATCATCGGCACAGCGAGTGCAAAGTTTTGTTTTGTCTATCAGCCTTCTTATCGGAATGAGGAACTCACAACAGACACGTATTCAGCTTATGAAACAAAGTCGATCTAATCCTCGTGCACTTAGTTCACACAAATCCACAAACGAAAACAACAACACGGCTTTTTCCTTCACGCAGCAGAAGAGAACGCTCCCGAAATACACTTCACCGAATCCCAGCGTCGACTACAGGCAAGGCTAGAATCACTCGGAGGTATATACGGCGTTAGCGGGACGCATGTAAACACCGAAGGTCATATATACCCGGTCCCGGGACGGTCCTTGGGTTAGGAGGGGCTCTGGGGTGTAACTGGTAGGGAGAGAGAGAGAGAGAGAATGTGGTAGCTATCGGCGATAATTGAATGACGACTTTGCCTGATATAAACCAGAGTGCTCGGAGGTGTTAGCTTGAAACGGTCAAAGACTTGTTAGGCAGAACGAGATTAAACGACGCACAGTCGTTTTTTAAGCGTTTAGAGACAGTAATAATGGAAATTGTTCCTGTCGGAGAGTTTGGAATCTTCCTAGAGTCGCAACATGAGGCAACAGACTTTGTGAATCACGCCACACACACACACACACACTTAGTAATGACGAATTCAGTCAGTGACGTCATTGTTTAAAATAATCCTTCTTCACCTTCTTTCTTTTTTTATTGTTGTTTTGCCACTGGTGTATGATATATCATCATTGTTCTGTTCGTGTATGGAACCAGCCACATGAAATTTATCATATGTAAATAAGTAGATTGCATTGTTTTCAACATCAGTCAATATTGAAGTTATAAATGCTGATAAATAATCCTGGTCAGCTTACATCACTTTTATTTACTCTTATCGTTATAATCAAAGACTTCAGAGAATATAGTATTCCAGTTGCTGTATTCAGAATCTATACTTTAATCTTGAACTCCGAACTATTCAAGTTTTAAAACAAGTGACTTAATAATATCGCAAGAATATTCCTAAGAATAGCAACAGTCTAGATTGCTCACGAACGCAGGTGGAAAGATGACGAACGATGATCGAATTCATTACTTCCATCAGTGAAATGAAACGGCCTTGGCGTTTGTTTTACTTCCTCTAGCAGTCAGATTTTTGCTTGGCTGCTTCCTGCTTGCTTGGTTGGTCATGTTTTAGAGAGGATTTTGCCTCTTTGTTCTGGAAAAATATACGAAGGATCGCAGACTTCTTTGGCCTATTGTGAGTCTAGTAACTTTATTTCTAGTCTGAGTCTAGTAACTTAACCTGTTCCTAGTCTGAGTCTGTTAGCAGTATTTGCATTGTGAGTAATAACAGCCTATTTCCAGTCTGAATCTGGTAACCTAGCCAATTTCCAGTCTGAGTCTGGTAACTTAACCAATTTCTAGTCTGAGTCTGGTAACTTAGCCTACTTGTAATCTGAGTCGGGTGACCGTATTGTCAATCTGAGTAATAACAGCCCTTTTCCAGTCTGAGTCTAGTAACTTACCCTGTTTCCCATCTGAGTTAAGAAAGTTGGCTTCTTTACTGTCTGAATCTAGTAACTTAGCCACCTATTTTCAGTCTGATAACTTGGCTTATTTACAGTCTGAGTCTAGTAACTTAGCCTGTTTCTAGTCAGAGTTTAGTAACTTATTTCCAGTCTGAGACTAGTAACTTAGCCTGTTTCCAGTCTGAGTTTAGTAACTTAGCTTGTTTCCAGTCTGAGTCTAGTAATGTAGCCTGCTTCCAGTCTGAGTTTAGTGACTTAGCTTATTTCCAGTCTGAGTCTAGTAACTTAGCTTTTTTTCCAGTCTGAGTTTAGTAACATAGCTTGTTTCCAGTCTGAGTTTAGTAACTTAGCCTGTTTCCAGTTTGAGTCTAGTAACTTAGTCTGTTTTCAGTCTGAGTCTAGTAATGTAGCCTTTTGCAGTCTGAGTCTAGTAACTTAGCTTGTTTCCAGTCTAAGTCTAGTAGCTTAGCTTATTTCCTGTGTGAGTCTAGTAACTTGCCTGTTTCCAGTCTGAGTCTAGTAACGTAGCCTGTTTCCAGTCTAAGTCTAGTAGCTTAGAAAACTATCAGTCATCAATGCTTTCAGTTTTCGTCTGCTGGGTCGCAAATACAACGATAACTTATCATCTAATCTCACTACAACGAAGTGACGTCATTGCCAGTCTGATGACTTGAGAGAAATAAGTTCTAACGAATGTGGTTTGAACTATCAACGTCTCGCCCAAACAGACATGGACACCATATAAAGAGTATTGTTAATAATAAAATCAGGAAACATTGTTAAGCGAAGCAGATCGGGACAGAACCAGTTTCCGAGCCGATTGGCAAAAGAAAAAAAAAGTAAAAATAAAATCTTAAGAATAAAAAAAAAAAGAGGAAACGGGAACACATTTTTTGCTGTTTTTATGACCACTGAAAGGTTTATTTTTGGGCTTATTTTGGTTTTATTTTTTGTAGCAATCAGCTGCATTTCAAACGCTAATTGTAATCTGGTTAAAAGCTGAAGAATTTAATGGCGAATATGGATCATCCTTTAAACTTTAAATGGAGCCTCTCTCTCTCTCTCTCTCTCTCTCTCTCTCTCTCTCTCTCTCTCTCTCTCTCTCTCTCTCTCTCTCTCTCTCTCTCATTTTCAGTTTGTAGTGACGTAAAGTCAGATTCAAGTTGAGTAATGTCTTTGGTCTATATGCATACATATATATGTGTTTATACAGTACATTATGTATGTATATATATACATATATATTATATATATTCATGCATAATACATACATACATATACACACACACACACATCAGAAGGTGTAACCCATCCGGTTTTCAGCAAGTATTTATGAGGTGTAGTTGTTGGTCCTATGCTCTGCCCCCATCACTGTTCAAGGGACGTATGCGCCCACGGCGTCTGGCTTACCTGCGGCTGTCCAAACGAGGAGTGATGTCCATAACCAACGGTACTTGACTTAGCTGCCATTGTCTTATATATATATATATATATATATATATATATATATATATATATATATATATATATATATATATATATATATATATAACTATAAAATATTTTCTGTTAAAACAGAATTCCATCTAATAAAGATTGCCATATAAAAACACCATAAGGGAGATTTTGCAGCGTTATGTTTCGGGCAGGTTGAGGGAGACAGTTGTCTTCCAAATATAACGCTGCAAAATCTACCCTTTTGGTGTTTTTATGGCTACCTTTATTAGAATATATATATATATATATATATATATATATATATATATATATATATATATATATATATATATATATATATATATAAAAAAGATGGCATCGTGCGTGTCTCATACAAAAATGGGAATTTACTTGGAATAGAATTTGTATATGCAGGAATGAAATGTACTTACATCGTTACATACAATATATGCAAGTCAGCGTTCATTCATAACTGTGAATGCCTTGAATCTTGAGTCGGAAATGATATTCTATTTTAAAAGATAAAAAAAAAAATATCCTTTATAGCTCCCCCACACATTACATTGCAGTCTGGCCTTCATTTCCTTCCTGCAAAATTAGGTCTACTTTACCTTGATGAGGCGAAACGAGCAATCTAGGCAAAACCGCAGTGGAAAAATGAAAAAGTGGCATGATCACGTCCACGTTTCCTGGCACCGTTTCTTGTTGCGCTTGCCTAAGACCGGCCTAGGCAGACCGAGGTCTGTAAGGCCAAACGCTTAATTGACGCTTCCTTCGGAAACCGCCGATGGTTTTTCCGAAGCGTAATTTCGCTCGACGGCCGTTTAAGTTTCAGAGGGCTTGTGATTGTGATTTATAACCGGCTCTATTTATAAATTGAAGATGTTATTTACACCAGGAAAGGCCATGGCATGTGTCAGGTGTCAAATTTAGCGTATTATTATTATTATTATTATTATTATTATTATTATTATTATTATTATTATTATTATTATTATTATTATTATTATTGGAGAAACAGATTCCGAATTATGTAAGGTTACAAAAATATTTATGAATAAATGTAAACTGTTTTTAGATTCATTTTCAGATATATTTGTACCCATACAAAACTCTGAATTTGTTTCTCCATTTCAAGACTTAAGCTATCATGAGTAATTATAATAATAATTGTTATTATTACTCAGAACGTGAACCCTATCATATGGAACAAGCCCACGGGGGCCATTGACTTGAAATTCAAGCTTCCAAAGAATATGGTGTTCATTTGAAAAAAGTAACAGGAGGTACTAGGAAATACAGACAGAAGAGATCAGTTATTATAAAAGAAAAATTACATTAAACTAATAAATAAACAGCTAAAAATGTAAGTAAATTATTAAAATACAAGAATTGTTTTAGGTATTAATGCGTTGAGTATTGGCCTTCTGTCTATAGAGACGCCTTTACAGTTTATTTATATATATATATATATATATATATATATATATATATATATATATATATATATATATATATGTCTGTATGTATGTATGTATATATATATATATAATTTTTTTAATTCATATTACGTTGGGTGTAAAACAGAATTTCAGGCTACCACATAAAAGAAAACTTTCTCTGTTAAAAGATGGGACGCCTTGTACACTCCATGGTCAACGAACATGAAATATTTCACCCTTGATCAGATTATTTTGAAATTAGACAACACTCATAAAAGCTCACGCAGACTTCATTAAGGAAGAGCCTGTGCTGACGCAAGACCACGTTAATGCCATAATAAACAACAAGTAATAACGGATCATGAGGAAGTACAAAACTTATTATTTATCTCCTCAAATAGCCAGGGTATATAATCTTCAGCAGACGTCCGGTATAAAGGAAATGTTGGTAGAGAAATATGTCACTCATAACATTAGTAAGAATAAAATATGCAGCCTGTGGCTAATTCAATTCAGTTCTCTTATATATCCCAGGCACAGGGAATGTCAGTATGCGTTCCGGAACTCCAGCGGTTATGTGACCCTGGAAATGATTGCCCATCCGAACTGGAATTATCTTCGAGAGCATAAACCCTTTAACCTCTGAGATATAGGAAGCTAAGCTAACGTTTCTGGGCTCTTATGTAATTTTGTTTACTTGTTTGACACTCAAATTAATCAGTTTTGTAACAAATAAGCTGATCCTTTATGAGCTAAATTATGATGTAGGGGAAATGCTTCAGATGTTTCCTCATAATTATTTTATCGGTTACTGTTTACGAAGTTCTCGTTATTAGTTCCTGCTGTTATATGGAATCATTAATTAAAAAACAAAATTTCGGCGTCAGTACGTCGTCGTTGAGAACCCAGTTTAAAATGATCATAGTTCATCTTGAATCGTTTCGAAGCTATCAAGACCCCTCGGTAGTCAGATTTTTTTACGAGTTTAAAGACGCTGAACTGGGCCTTTGACGTCCCTATTCTGTTACCAGTTTAATATCTGTTCTGGCGACTTTCCTCTTACCATGTGCTGATGTGTATAACGACCCTAGAACTCCTGCACTATCACTTTGAGGTTTAACAATTAAAAAGCTAATTTCAGTCAGTATAACCGTTACCTATATATGGTGAACATGCGCAGACGTGAACGCCGGGACGTTTTCCGTTTCCGTTTTGTCGCCTAGAAACACAGCCCATCCTAAATTTCATCCATGAAGTCAAACATTTTCAATTTACCCGTTTCCCGGTTTTTATAGGTTAACCATCACAACGAACGTTTCCAGTTTGTAAGCTGAACGCAAGTCAACTCGTGAACGTTTTCAGTCGCCGATTAGAGTACTGGACGCTGTCCTTGGAATCAGATTAGAACCCTTACCTCCAACGTTTGCCCTCATGAATTTATAAACTGAACGAAGCCCGTCACATCGAAAACGTTTTCCGTCACTGGTTGGAGGAGTGAACGCTATCCTTATTAGAGTCATTTTTTAAACGCAGCCCTTTATGTCCAACGTTTTCCGTTGAGAATTTATCAGTTGAACGAACCCCGTCACATCGAGTTAAACACGTGCTGCGCATCAAGAGTAGGAAAAGGTGGGTGTGGCTTGGGTTACCAATTAAGTGCTATTAAAACTAGTTATACACCGGCGTTGAAGGTTGTCATACGTCAATATTAGCTGATGACTGTTTGCGCAGATTCCGGCATAAGAAGAAGATATGAATTTAAAGTGGCGAGACTCCGTGAACGTTATAAACATCTGTGTTGATAATAAAGATGATAAAAATATTCTTGTTGCTGTAGTTACAACGAAAACATCAACAATAGTGCTGAATTATTATTATTATTATTATTATTATTATTATTATTATTATTATTATTAAATAATGCTCTAATATCTTGAAATGCCTAGGAGCGGATTTTTTTTTACTCATTACCACAACTTACGAGGGAATAAAAAAAAAATTAATAACCTAGTAATTCTGAAATAATTGCCTACTTCAGTCGTCTACAAATTATCCTGTTAATTATTAATTTGTCGTGAGTTCAGGTCTGGAGAACAAAGAACCCACTGCATCACCAGGCAGATTGCTACTGCAAACGCTGTTCCGTTTTCTAGTATGAGGTTTAATAATACTCATCCAAAAGTTTCATCTTGGCTACAAGTCAAATGTGGAAACTGCTGACCTCCGAATGTTTAAGCGAGGAGCAAATTCATTCCTGCATTCTGCTGACGTCTCCTGAATTTCAGGTGCATTGGTTTTATCTCCTATTCCCTCATATTTATTTGTGGATGACCTTTCCATAAATCTCTCTCTCTCTCTCTCTCTCTTTGCAAGCTGATTTACCCCTAGAGACCTCTTGGGTTTATTGTCTGTTGACTCTGTCCATAAGGGTTTTCAGCTGAAGATTTCAAGAGAGAATACTGTTACTGTACTATTCCTGCTGCATCTGATATAATGCGCTGTATCTCTCTCTCTCTCTGACGAGTCTTTAATTAGAAGATATATAATTAGAAGTATTTAAAACACTCTTGAGATTTTGTTTGGCCTGATTTTCCACATAAGAACACAAGATCTTCATGGATTTTCACGAGATTTTGAAACATCGTAATTTTTCACCAAGAACTAAACCGATTGTGATTTTTCACCACGAACTAAACCGATTGTGATTTTTCACCAAGAACTAAACCGATTGCATTTTTTGGCTGCTATGCCAGACGCGATTCGAAGTATAGACTGGGAAAATGTTTGATTATTGTGGTACGAAATTCACTGTCTCGTGAAAAACAGTGGTGTAATAAAAATCCATAGTTATATAGTAAACTGTATTACTAAGTGAAAGTCAAAGCAAAAGACTTTCGAACACCTGACAATGTTCCTCATCAGTGTTTACGTTAAAAAGTATTTTAACGTCAACACTGGTGACGAACGCCGTTCAGATGCTCGAAAATCTTTGCTTTTGTCTTTTACATATTAACACAGTTTACTATATAATTGTGGATTATTATTATTATTATTACTATTATTATTATTATTATTATTATTATTATTATTATTATTATTATTATTATTATTAAGCGATGGTCTACAGGCTGTTCAAGATTTGGAACTGACTGGAAGAAATTCGCACAGTAAGCGTTCATGGTGCCTTAGCTTGTTCACATAATTCGTGAAAACTTTGGTTATGAGTGAAAAAAATATTTTTTTTGTCATCAGAATTTTGGAGCGGAATTCTGAACGCGATCAGAACCGGAGGAAAGCAAGTCACAATACAGAAGTGGATTTTCATAAGGCGTTCTCGTGGCTGTGGGATATGGGCAAACGCTAGTCACTTAGATTTACATTTTGCTGGTCATTATTAACTCCACTGAAAGGAGTTACAAAACCGCTTGACGAGGTAAAGGAAACACTTAGGTGGATGACTGTACAGAACCTTAGTATCAAGTCATTTATGTAAAAAAAAAAAAAATTACTCAAATTCAGAGTAAGATTTTCTTCAGATTTTAACAGAATAGAACAAACTCTAAGAAAGTTAACTTCGCTGATTTATGCACTGCAAGATCATATCCAGGAAAAACATTAATCCCGACTTCCGTGGTATGAATGGTAGTTATGGCCGAGTCAAGGCGCTTGGCCCAAGAAGAGCGGTGTAAATTCGACACGTCACAACACTCACGAGGAAATGAGAAAAAACGTTAGAAAATAAATGACATAATAACTTCCTCGGAGGCGAAGTTCCTCAATTAACCGCGCATAAGCGCACCAGATGTTAGCGGTGAGCGAATATTGTCTAGAATGGACGATAAAGTTACGCGAACCATGAAATATTCGAAGGATGTTAATTGCAGGTCATTAATCAACAATAGTGAATGTTAATAATAATGAGAATTACTGTCTGTGTTCAGTAAGAAGAGGAATTGACAAGTAACAGATTCCCCTAAAATATTCGCGGAACAATGAAGTCAGTTTAACAATTAACTCCTGTAGTGGGGTATAATGCTGTCAGTGCATCTCTTGCGGCGCACTGTAGGCATTACTTAAGGTTCTATGCAGCGTCCCTTGGGCCCCTAGCTGCAACCCCTTTCATTCCTTTTACTGTACCTCCGTTCTTATTCTCTTTCTTCCATCTTACTTTCCACCCTCTCGTAACAGGTTTTCCTCCTGTAACACCTTTTAAAATCTTTTTACTGTCACTTTCCATTTCAGCGCTGAATGACCTCATAGGTCCCAGAGCTGGGTCTTTGACCTAAACGCCATATTCTATCCATCTTAAAATTCAATCTTCCTTAAAGGGACCTAAACTCCATGTTCTATCTATCTTAAAGTCTTTCTTAAAGGGGGAAAGTTAATGGAACTGGTAACCAAATGTCTATTTCTAGCCCAGGCTCGAAGATGACAAGGAAATGGGAAAACAGAAGGAGGAAGAGGTTGGGCATCCCCATATGGGTCCCGGATTTTAAGTGCAAAATAAATCGGCGGATAAATAACTTCATTGACGATGACAATCGCTCTGAAGATGGGCGGGCGTTTTGAATGAAGTTCCTCATATCACAATAGAGGTTTGTGTTTGTTCTGGATGAACTTCCTCTTATTACAACAGAAGTATGTGTGTATTCAGGATGAACTCCCTCTTATTACAATAGAAATTTGTGAGTAGTCGGAATAAACTTCCTCATACTTCAGTAGAAGTTTGTGTGTATTTGGGATGAACTTCCCCATATCACAACTGGGGTTTGTGTGTATTCCGGATAAACTTCATAAAACAATAGAGGTTTGTTCATATTCGGGATGAACTTCCTCATATTATAAGAGAAGTTTGTGCAGTTGGAATGAACTTCCTTATATTATAGCAGGAGTTTGTGAGTACTCCGCATGAACCTCCTCATATTACAATAGAAGTTTGCGTGTGCATTCGGGATGAGCTTCCTCATATTACAATAGAAGTTTGTGTGCATTCGGAAAGAACTTCCTCATTTTACAATAATCGTTTGCGTGTTAGTCATGTCATGTCATGCAGAGATTAACCTCAAACATTTTTCAATTCCGTTTTTGCACAAATATTCGCACTGTCATTTAGTTCCGGACTTTTACTCAATCATACTTTTAAAAAAAATTGTAATTTCTCGCATCTGAATTTAAACTAAAAAAAAAAAAAAAATTTCATTATGAAACTATCATTAATAAACTCGAAAAACAGAATACATATTCATTTCTTAAAAGCGCTTTTGAAGTGCTTACAAAATACGACTATTTATTAAGCTGCACGTGCTAACTGCAGTAGAGGAGCACCCACTTTAATCGTTCTCCCGAGTCAAAACAATTATCATCATTATCTTTAATTGGTTTTGTGCGATATTTTTATACATGTTGACTGTGCCTCAAGGTCGATGGATAAACAAACACTCGATTCGGTTTGCTGTTTGTCTTTGTAAAACAATGACAATATTCGGTTTGTTTTGTCTTTATGAAACAGCAACGATATTCTGACTCGTTTTTTAATTAAATATAAACTTGCAGAAATTTTAATCGTAATTACTGCTATTATTCATTAAAGCCATTTCCCCCCTTGTGGTTGGCTCCCATTTAGGCTGGCCTCTCTCCTATTTATTTGCTTTTCTCACAAGGAATGAGGTTGCAACCCCGATGCTGGTCCTTTTAAACCAAAAACTTACCCAAAAAGATAGCGGCAGCTATTTTTCATCTCTACTTTAACTCAAACCCAGGGAACTTGGGCCAAAGTCCACTATCAAGGCGAGATTAATGACAAACAAAAACTTGTTGATTTTACAGTTACTGGCGAGATACCAGAAAATGAGAAAAAACAGTGAGCCACTTCTATCACGTTGTTATGTAAAACAGTCATATGATAATGAGGTACCAACTGATTAGCATGAGATCTGTAATCTGTTCATCCAAAAGGAGTTAGTCAGGTCATAAACAGGCAGAAAGTGTTAAAAACCTGCTGTTATTTTTTTTTATAACTTATTATTCAGGATAATATCAGGTTTGTTGGTAAGGCCTAACTACTGTGCATTACTCAAAACTGGTCGGAAGAGCAACAACACCCTTAGTCCCACAAAAGGAAAATGGACATTTGTAAGTCCATGATGTTACAGAAAAAGTGACGGGTAGCCCAGAATCGTAAACCTTGAAATTCTTCACTCGATAGTTCTCCATTTTAAAAGAAATAAAACCTTAAGTCACATAAAAGCTATATGAGCATTTGCAAGTCCATGACGTCACAGTGGCAGCTAACCCAGAATCATACCCAAGGAATTCTACACGACAGTTCTACTTCTAAGAGCATGAAATGTAATTATCTGAGCGAGGGTTCCATAATTATAAGTCACATTTTCTGCCGAAAGCTCTCTCCTCAAGTTATTCTGCTCTTTTAAATGACATATTCGACCAATCATCTACAGTACTTAGGTATTTCATAAAAATCCTTTCAGATAAATATTTAGATATGTCTGGTTTAGAATATTATTCTCAAAATATCTTGGAACAAATTAATGGTAAAATGGAGAATGAAGCTGAAAAGAACTACATAATCAGAAACAGTAAGAGTATCAGAAGTAGTTACAGTGCAATGGAACCACTGGTGTTTTAGATACTTTTAGTTTTAACACAATTTTGTCACATCAAAATGTCATAAAATGCAGTATGGCCTAGTTTAATCAATATTTTACCTTACAGAACTGAACTATATCCAACAAAGATAATTAGTAAAATCAACTTTGCAACATATTAAAATATTGTACGATTATGTATTTTTCATAAATTCAATAAAATGTATTAACAAACACTAAGCATCTCTGCTGGTGCAAAATTTGGTCATAAGACATGTTGGCATATTTCAATTTTTATTGCTTTACTTGTCATTCTGTTAGAGAGTACAGCACTCATTCAAAGTTTTACACCCATTTTCAAAAAAGTTAACCCAAATTATTCGATTTCTTTCCTGGCCCAAAACTTTAATTCATTTCATTCACTGCAGTCTTACAGCAGTTTGAAGTGTCTCATCAGTCTAGCTAGCCTTCAAATGAACAGTCAGTTACCAGTTAATCATTAGATGGTCCAATCTGTTTTACCGTGACCATTATTTCACTATAAAAAGAGATGCCAATACAAAAATGTTCATGATGACAATGTTAATTATTGCACTAACAAGTACTTGAAAAAATTCTTAAATCTCACAGTAGTAATTTTTGATGTCAGATTCAATTATAAATCAAATCTGATATTAACTTAGGTATTTACTTATAACCTGTATAGCTTTACAATGTACTTATGATAAACTAACCAGATACTTGCAATTAACTTAGGTATTTACTTATAACCTGTATAGCTTTACAACGTACTTATGATAAAGTAACCAGATACCTCCGTACTGCACCTCGTTCAATCACAATTAGAGATGTTAACTATCACACTATACAACTTGCTATATGATCCTAAGCAAAGATTATAATATACAATATTTTTTTATCCTTTCTTTTTTCTCTGCATTTGTCCACTTCAAAATTATATTGTAATTAAAAACTTAAGAGTCCTGTAAAGAACTATTTCATTTGTTTCAGAGTATTGTGAAGAACTATTTGTTTGTTTCAGATTATTGTTAAGAACTATATTGTTTGTAGATTATTTCTATTTTTAGTTGCTCTTATACCTTTAATTGTCACAATACTGGGGTGCCTGCACACAAAAAAAAAAAAACTACGTGAGGTAAGAGACAAGAACAGTTTCTGTAAAAAAAAACATTTTATTTGACTTATATCAGACATCTGATGAAAGATACACTACAAAACTAACAAAATTCAAGTTGTAATGAGGACATACGAAATACTGAGAGAGAGAGAGAGAGAGAGAGAGAGAGAGAGAGAGAGAGAGAGAGAGAGAGAGAGAGAGAGAGAGAGAGAGAGAGAGAGAGAGAGAGAGAGAGATGCAATTGAAAAATGAAGTGCACTTCATAGGAATGGTCTGTATTCAAAGGATCCTATGTTGATGAAAAGTGGAAAAAATATGATAGGGACATAAATTACAATGCAGGGGAAAGGAATAAATTCCCTGATGGCTGTTTACAGTGTCTACAGATTACCGGTTGTTAGATGATGGAACAGTATTTGTGTGTCAGGTCGTAATCTGTACACAACGTAGACCCCACCTCGTGGAACTTGACACGTGATCAATAGCTTTAGCAAAGATACAAGACAAAGGGTTGGTAAAGATGACGACTGCAATCATTAATTCATATTAATACTGTGGCACAAAACTGAAAAAACATACAGGAATATGGATTGTAAAATGTATATGAGACTAAACATGTGGAGAGGCAGTTACCTAGACTCATTAAAAAAAGGAAACAGTTAATCAGGTTGCTCAGCATGACGCTGACTTAGCTAACATTAATTAGTGGTAGATGCTTCTCCACATCTCTCCTCACGTTAAATGAATGCGTTTACAAAATTGTCCAACTCAGTCAAAAAAGACTGCAAACTGAGGCAAGTATTCTTGGATAATCAAGAACGTACAAAAGGAAGCGAGTTTTTTTTTTTTTTACACAGAGCACAAAATGAATGAAGAGAATCTGAAAAACTCTCACGTCTAGGTTCTTCATATAAAACGATACCTACAGAAATACGATGAACAATTTCAAACGATTGCCCTAGAAACTTGCCAAACCTCCACAATCTTCTCAAATTTGATCAGAATCACGTGGTATGTAAAAAAAGTACGGTACAAACATAAGACTCAATAAAACCATTTGACATCTACTCTATAGATTCTTCTGAATCTTAAGGAGAAAATAGGCTTCTTTACATGTAATCATAATAAAAAGTGTCTCCATCTGAGGGTCAAATTCAAAACCTAAAAAAAAAAAAAGAGTTCATAACCACTAAAAAGTACTCTACAGCAATCTTGGTATAATTTACATTACATGATTGTCCATAACATTGTTTTAAAACTTAGGTAAACAAACTTTTAATACATGAATATATTCTACTTGTGAAAACTAAGATTTCTTTGTATGGGTTGCCACTCATGAAGTCTCATCGAGTAGTAACCAATACATGATAAAATTTGTGCATAACAAATGTTCACTAGCCTACTCTATTTACGTTCTTTTCAGGAAAAAAAGAAAAAAAAAATTAAATCCTGGAGTTTATAAACATTTAACTAGGCTACTAAATAAAAATCTACAAAATTCATGACAGCTGCAGTAATTCTTAAGCCGCCAAACATTCAACTCCCAACAAATACCTGGGTGTTCGTAACACCTTGGTGGAAGGGAAAACACGACAGTATTTACGATTGTTAATGGAGGCAGGTGGGGAAGGTCCTCCATCATGTAGTCATTGTTTCTTATTATTTAAATATTGATAAAATATGTTTTTCGGAGCATTTACAAAGTACTATTAGTTCTGCCCCAAAAACGTCAACATGGCACCTATCATTGTAAACAATTATTCTTGTTTAACTTATACTTCCAACCCATTACACTCTTCACTTATAAAATGCTTTCTTAGCTGCAACAGAGTGGGTGTGAGTCTAATATACAGTAATTGTTTGATTTTGCTCCTTAAATTTAGAAGTCAAATATTTCTAAATGCAGAGTAGACAATCAGCTGTAAGCATTCATTAACTTCTGTACTGTATACATGAAGGAAAGCTGCTGCACACCCTTTATATATATATATTTATATATATTAAGAGAAATGACTTTAAATTCCCTTGAAAACCACACTGACTTAGAGATCCGTGTCATACCACGCTGCCATCTGATTATTGTCACGTGGAGGCTGCGGTGGTATCTGTTGATCAAACGTCAGGTCAGGGTGTCCGGGGTGTCCAGGCGGAAGGTCTCGCGGGTCTATAGGTCCGTAATTCGATCCTGGACCTCCTTGCATTGAGTCCACAGGTACGTGATCGTAGCCACCTGGAAGAAAAATGTGATGCTGTGTAGCATGAAAACATTCAATCGAAAATACACTTTCAAGGAACACTGTCAATGCAAACAGACCAGCGATCCAATGCATCATGATGATAATGCTCTATTGTTATGGCAACTTCTGAATTCACCAGCAACATATTGCCAGCAAAAGCCCTTAACATTTGCAGCTTCAACTCTTAACTCCTTATACCGAGGCACTACTATGTAAGTCTCCCACGAACATTTTTGAAAACAAGATTAAAAGGGGCCAAAGGTAGTTGCAACACGAGGCTTACATGGAAAATATTGCTACAATATCCTTCTGGCTGAACTCAAATTAAATCCACACTAAATGAAACTTATGTCAGTTCTGAAGCTCATCTGAGACACCCCAGAAGAGGTAGAATTTAGCTGAAGTTGTGTTCACTTCATTTACCCTTTCTGTGCATGTTACAGCTTTGTCTTGATCAAAAGAGTTGCCCTATTAGGTTATTCTAGGAGTAGGTATAATTATCACTACTGACAAATGTTGTTTATCGTAACTTATGTCAAGTGCACGAAATGGAGAGAGAAAAAAGGCAACAAAGAGACCAATGACAAATTTAAGTAAACAACTGCAACAAACAAACAGTGTAAGGATGCTGATCTGATTGTCAAGCACTTGATATCTGTGAATACTGCAACTTGATTAGAACAACATGAAGTAGCAGTGATTCTTTTTTATAACCTTTTCTTACAATAATCATGCCATTGCAAATGTTAATTTAACAAAGAATGAAAACTATGTCCCTAAGATCTTGCAAAAGGTATGGAGTAACTCCAGAATATATTTCTGTCCACTCAAATTTGTCATAAGTTATAATATACTGGATTTGTCTGGTACTGGACACCATTTCCCACTATAATTGAAGCCTTACCACAAGAAACTATCACAGACAGATTTAACTTACACTTCAGGACATAAAAATCCTAGAAAAATTTAGCTATGATTTGAAACAAAAATTTTAAAAACCTGAGACAGCGTACAATTTAGCATTAAGTCCCAATGTCATAATCTGCAATCAGCATTTGCCCTAGTCAAGAATTTTTTCCCTTCTCTGGACAACAGGTGTTTAGGGCAAAATAAACAAAGCACCTTAAAGTCTCCTGTAAAGATGTCGTCAAGCATTTGATGGCACTATATAAAATAAACTTTCCCTTGATAAAAACAATTATACAAAAATATACTCTGGAAACACTATTCAAAATAATTTCAAATACAATAACTAACCTTGATAATTTGGCCCGGCATGGCCTCCATGGACACTTGGCGGCCCTTGGCCATACATAGGATCATAATGGCCTTCTGGAGGAGCTATGAAGTCCTGTAGGTCAGGAGGCATGGCTGCCAAATCTCCTTGCCACATGGATCCATCCTCGCGGAAGAGTGAATTTGTCAGCTCCATGCTCAGCCTCTTCTTGTAGTCTTGAGGTTTATCCTCCGACATCCTGAACAACACAGCTGCTGCGTATGTGGCTGAAAGTAAACAGTTTTTTATAAATAGTTATGTCTCTCTAAAAAATGATAGAACAGTAACATGTCCTTACTGTGACACTAAAGTTTTTAATAATCCAAAAAAGATATACATGTAGTCGTAATATCATCTCATTCGAGAGTTGGACAAATGATTAACTTTGTTAGTTCCTTGCCAAAGGAAACTACAGTATCCTTAACAGTATACTGCATAACACTCCATTAAATCTATATAAAAGTATTGCACATCTGAATACAAAATTAAATACAGTACCTAAAAGAGAAAAACAAAATACAGCATGCACAAACTACAATAAAATACATACTAACAGACAAAATAATAAAATCCATTCTTTGGAAAACAAATTATCATACATTTCAGCCACTCAAAGAAGCTTGTCTTACATGAAGATGAATAAAAACTACAAAACTTACCCACGCCTTCATTGCGTGAATGCAAGAGTTCTGTTAGAGGGGCTGTGGCACCCTCTTGTTCTATCATTTCTGCTCCTTCTTTGTCAGCTGCAAGCTCACAAAGAACTCCAGCCGCAACACGCTCAATGTTCTCGATGTCATTGTATAACAACTGTTAAGACGAAGTTACATTAATAAATACCCTCAAATCACTTTACAGTGACAAATTAGAAAAACAATACCACAAAATACAAATTATCATAACTAACTGAAGTTCACCGGTTCTGAATTAAAATAATTATATACCTATAGTATATCATATAACCCAACACCAGTATGAGCCCTTTTTAAGAGCTAGTAATCGATAACGATTCCTTACTTGAACGAAAATTGGTATGACGTTGAGGCCTCGTATAATCGCTCGGTTGTGGGACTCGCGTGCAAGGATGTGAAGAGCACCTACAGTTCCTTCAACAATTTCTTCCATTCGCACACCATCTGCATACGCCCCAATGCTACCAGAACCTCCGCTGGCTACAGAAGAACGTTGCTGGAAGAGAATGAGAAGTTACTGTACCTCTATTCTCAATGATAAATGCAATTAATTCTTTGGTTAATCAAACTGTTAAAACAGCAGCACTGTATTTGGAAATACAACACAAGAAGGTTACTATTATTATCATCAATGTTTTACTGTGTCCACCGAGTCACATTTCTCAACTCTCGCAACACTTGAGAGAGAGAGAGAGAGAGAAATAATAACAGATGTGACAAACATGATGCCACACAGGGCTTAGTGACACTTAAAATGCCACACCATGGCCTGAGTACTCACGGAATGTAACATTACAAGGGAGGCGACATACACAGACTCAGAGTTGAGCCTACATACACACAGTTAAAATTTCAAATAAAGCAAATAAGGACTAACATTTAAGAAAAATACAAAAATGCATAATAATATACAATGATCATACTGACTCACCCTCTGAGTGTCCTGGAAAGCACGGATGAGGAGCTGTACCAGGCGTGGAATGGCGCCAGACTCCCTCAAGGGAGCATGGTTGGCTGGGCAAAGAGCCAAATTCCTGATAAGCCCAATAACGGCTTTCACAAGAGGCCAGCGAGATGGGGGATGAAGTAAATTTACAATGATGGGGATTCCATTCTTCAAGCGGGCACCATTCTGAGCAACTTCTGCTTCTGGATGCCTAGCAGTCAAGTGACGCAATGCACAAACCTACAAGAATTCATAAGGTCACTTATATGGCTCCAAAAGATAGGTCAGAAAGTACAATTATTTGATTTACTGTACTTTGTACATCACTTTAACAAATAATTATTTATTGGACTGGGTAGTTTTGCAACAACCTTTTTAAGAAACGTTTCAAAATTACTGACTCTTCAGTACATTGGACAAATAAACCCTTTCAATCACTCACAGCAGGCTCCGTGATTTCCTCCCTTTCTCCCGCGCTGTAGATGGTGGCGACCAAGGCTTCAACACCTCCAACTTGACACACCGTAATCTTGTTACGTTGGTTGTTGCAGGTCAAGTTGGAGAGGATGCCAGCAGCACAGGTAACAACATTGATATCACTGGCTCGCAACAAGTGCACCAAGTTTTGTAGAAGCTGGTCTAAACTATCCTGCAAAAATAAAAAAAATATAAAGGTATTTCAGCTTTTCCATTTAGGTGGTTAAAAAATTATTTAAGTTTACAAATTTATGGTATGTGGTCCCTTCCCAGCAAAAATTTTAAGAATGACTGTTCAGTACTGGAACCAGACATGCTCTTTTTCCCCAGCATATTTCCATAATTCTTACTAGGAATATTTCCAAACTTAGAAATGAGAGTAAAATGCCTAATTAGTCTATACTGCTCTCTGAAATAACCTCTACTCATTTCACTAATTAAACAATCAAATTCTTATCCCTAACAAACAAAAAACCTCATCAATTGAGCAAAAAAAAAAATTATTTCAAAGTTCATCCAATTTCTGGAAAACATCTACAACCCTAGCAAATAACTCATTAAACAAAACATACAATTTGAGTAAAATAAACAACAGTAACAGCACTACTCTAAGGCATATATAACTACATGCTGCAAAAATAGTTAAGGAGTGTAAACCACTGGTTACTTACAACTTTGGTAGCAGCATCTGACAAGTTACGTAGGGTCCAGAGGCAGTTCTGTACCAGACGTGTGGACTGGTGGGTCAAGTGCATGGCAAGAGCCTGCATTCCACCAGCTTCAACAATAGCAGGCTTGTTGCTTGAGCACACAGACAATACTGTTCAAAAAAACAAAGGTTATTTATAGAAAAAATAAGCTATTCAAAAGATGCAAGAACTATGGTATATTTATTTTAAGCAGCAAACTTTTATAAAATTAGCCATGCAGTTGGCTTATGAAATGCAGTTGACAAAAAATATTATGCTGCTCCCTGAACAACTATTAAAAGGAATAGAGTTTCAGTAATTTTCAAGCAAATCTTCATTTAGAATTCATACAAGAGTTACAGGTAGCATAAATGTAGTACATTCTGACAGTTGAAAGCTCTATCATGTCAATCTGATCATTAGTCTCTAGAAAGTGACCAGCCCTTTAAGTCAAGCAAATGAAGTGTACGAAACATTTTATCCATCTTTATCAGCAGGGCAAATATTTCTGAATTTATCAGCATCAACCTTTAAGTGCATCCTACAGCAGGTAATTAAAATACATCACATGTACTGCAATAGAATACCATACCTTTGAGCACTCTTGAGGTAGTCCATAGTAATTTTTCATATGTGTAGGAACGCAGGATGCGAACAAGTTCTTGAGGTCCCTGAGAAGCCAAAATGATGAGTTTTGATTCTTGATTACCGTAAGCCAAAATCTGAAGGCAGTCAGTTACAATGGCAAGGAACTTAACGTTGTTACGCTGAAGGAGGGCCACCATTTTCTGTAGCCCACCTGCCATTCGTACAGCTGTCTTTGACCCCTCCTGATGCAGCAGGAGATTGTGCAGTGTTGTGATGGCATAGAAGAGTACAGATTCTACTGGTGAGCTGTAAAAAAAAAAGTGACATGTGACAACACATACACAACATGCTCAGCAACATTGTTTGATGAAACTTTGTTGTGTGACCCATTAACAGCACATCAAACTAAGTCCCTATATTTAACTGAAATTGCATTTCTAAGATGATAACCCTCTACTGCACATAAAAAAACCTATTCTTGAGTAACATGTAGCTCCAAGGACACAGGCACTATACCTGTACATAGCTGAACTGTGACTACCATACTAAATTTGACATGAATACTTTTCAAATATTAGCAAAATTCAAGTTAAAAAGAACAGTACTTTTCAGGACACTACCTGGCTAATCTACAAACCTTCAAACTTACATACAGTAACTAGAATTAAGTGCTACCAGACTACAACTCACATTTTAAGAAGGTTGTATTAAAAAATGAACTTATGAATTTCACAAGTTCTCACCTATTTAAATCAAGAGATTTTAAGTGTAAAAAAAAAAAGGGGGACAATAATCAATTCTAAGAGTACCTTATGACATTTTTGGGCAATAATATATGATCACTTCCTACTACAATAGCTATCATAATATATCCCTAGAGCATTGAAGGCCCCCATGCCCAGAACCCTACTCCCACTTGTTTTACCCAACTCAAATAATTTTCCATCCCCATTACTTTTTTCCTTGCACTCAGCCTGGGCTAAATACAACCTACAGGTTGCCAGTTCCACTGGCCTGTGCAAAAAAAGAAATAAGTAAATAACTAAAATGATTTGCACCACCTTACCTCAAAAGCTTGACTAGAGCTGGAATGCCACCTGACTTGAAGATGGCTAGGAGACCCTGTCGGTGGTGGGACAAGTTGTGAAGGGCACCAACTGTGACACGAGTTGTTTCCAGGTCATTGGAGTTGCTCAGGGCACGGACCAGGGCAGCTACCATGGGCTGGGAGTTCATGATTGCATGTCTGGAGGCTTCCTTTTTGCTGAGTCGGTGAACCATCATGGCTGCCTGTGAGACTACAACCTGATCCTCATCATTTAGTAACTTGATGAGCTCAGGGATGGCACGTGTTGCTAAATCTGCGTCATCCTGGATAAGGAAAAGTACATTGAAGTAAAAATAATCTAAAGTACATTGAAGTAAAAATAATCTAAATATACATTGAAGTGAAAATAATCTAAATGAAGTTATTTAACATAATACTTACGCTGCAATAAACACAATCCAGTCTTAAACTAAAACAACAATTTATTCATTCTGACAGCAGCCACAGAAGAATGTACTAATAATTCCGACTGAATTTTCTTAATTTTTCATAATCATACTGATTACTGTACGTTGAGATTTTACAGTTCAAGTTTGATAATGATTTAAAAATATCATTCAATTCCTTCTTTCTTTTCAAATTTACCCTTACGTGTACATAACTTCAACCTTATGATTCACAGATAGAGTAGGAGTCCTCCACAGTGATCAAATGTACTCCAAATTAAGTAATGCAATACGAAATACACGCTCTATATTGGTTGAAAAAAGAGCACAGCAGCACACTTACCTGGTAATTGATCAAATTAACCACAGCATGCTTCAGCATCTGTGAAGGTTCGGCCAGTCTTTGCACAGCTGTTGGCTGCTGGGGATCAAACTGGGTGGAGGGGATTTCCATCCCTTCATCTAGAGTTTCAGGGAACATGGCTGCACGCACTCGCTGAGATCTAGTCTGGTTCAACTGCTGGTTCATGTCGTCCACCTACAATTCAAGATAAAAGTTAATCATGAGTAGAAATGGTAGACTTTATCCAGAAACACAAGCATGAAATAGCTAATATCTAAGTTTTTTGGCAATGCTTTAAAGAATAAATAAAATATTTGATATAAATAAGGAGCATTACAACCTTGGCTAACAACTTCTTAAAAACCAAAGCCAACTTTTACCTTACCCATCAAAGAATAGTTGACAGATCACCACCTGAATAATGATCTACAATGGACAGAATCCAAAAATCACAAACAAAACATTTTGTGATCCTGAAAGACTCACAGCAAAAATGCAATAATGCTATCATAGCCAAATAAAACTGAAAATGTGTCTCTAGTGGCACCAATAAACAACTGGATCACTTCAACATCACTTTCTAATTACCTGTTCTGATGTAAATGCTGCCTGGTTGAAACCTTGCTGTGCCTGCCCTTCCATCCATTCCGCATCCATGTCTTCCTCTTTACCAGTAAGAGATGGAGCATTGGTGGTGGCACCTGAGTGGATGCCTGAATCACTCATGTAGGTGTTTTGTTGCCACATGGCAATCTGTTCTTTTGGATTCTGCATCGGCATATCTGCAGGGTTATGATAGCCCCCCTGGGACACTGGAAAAAACAGAACACAAATGAGGACATTACTTTAACCATTGGTCAACTATATAAATTATATGATAAGTGGCATTCTCAATCATACTCAAGAAATACAGATATACATGGCCTTTATATAATAAGCCGGTGAAACTCTCCTAGAGGTATTAAAAGTAGCCCTCTAACATGAAATAAAATATTACATGATATACATGTGAAGGTAATACTTAATACTATCATTATCATCCATCTACTATAAATTAAGAACCAAAAGAGAGGGTCAATTACAAAACACACCATGTGACTGAATAAGAGAACTATTGTACTTCCACCAAGTTACTTTATACAAGGAACTTTCAGCCATTGTTCATGATCAACAAAGGCTATGGATTTGCAAGTTAGGGAAAAAGAATTAGGGTACCTAATCCTACTTGATACAAAATATTACAAAGGTCACATATGCAACTGAAACTAAAAACACCCCTTGCGACAAACTTCCCTCAAGTAACTTTCAAAATATACATAACTAGTTTTAGTACAGCATTAAATCTTACCTCTTGAAACTTGGTTCTCACTTTTTCTCATAAGTTACAAGTAGAGACTCTCCTTACGTAGTTACACATATTATGAGGTTTCATTTTCTATACTTGAAAGATCTGAACACAGCAATAATTCCTCGATGTTATCAAAAAGTGGAGCAACACACCTCCTCTGGAGAGTACCTTAAAATCTTTCCTCTACTAAACATACCTTAATTCAGGATCACCCAAATAACTGGAGAATGTGATAAAACCAATAAACACTCACATTACAAGTGAAATTATCCAGACAACGTAAACCAGAGATCATTATGGATTTGGAGTACAGTACTGTATGGAAGCAGCTGAACTTGGTAAGCCATCAGAAATCATTTTGGTTATGGTGCATCTGACAAAGGTACCCATGCTTTGTGAACTATCAAAGACTACCTTGAAATTTGGATCTGGTGTATCCTATGCTAGCAACCAACTTTATAACCATCACAAAACCTGAAGACTCACTACTGAATACAAAAGACAGGGACAATTATTACAATACAAAGCACAAGAAAGGGTCCATATGAAGTTCCAGTTGATTACAAAATTACTTTCCCTGGCTACTTGATACTCAAAACATTATTTTGGAAAATCAGATGAGATTAAACACATAACAGACCAACAAATCATTGGTGACAAAATAGAATGCAGCAGGACAGAGCACCTTACAAAATAGCATAGGTACCCTGTAGCATGGTTCCGCCTACAAAGAAAACTCAGCCCAAGATGCACTGATCTCTATTAACTAATTTTTAATCATTCACTTCAGTTTACTTTTTGGGTTGGTCTCATACTGTACTTCAAAGTACATCTAAAATAATAAAATTCTAGTTTGTTATAATTGAGGCAATGCACTAAGAAGCATTACCTATGCCCTCTTGTACATCATCAGTACCACCTCCAACAACATAAAACGCAAAGGGCCTCTGCAATATCCCATAGCTAATCTTTGATATGCTTTCATTTCCCCACATTCCCAATCCCCTCCAGCTTACCATCTCTTAGTTATCATCAAAGTATATTGGGTCTTCAAACTCTTCGGTTGCCAAGAAAAGCCCAGATGACACTATCACAAGATTCCATGGATGAATTAAAAGTGTTTGATGAAAAAATTACCATGTACTGTATTCATTTAATGACTACACATACCTCGCTTTTGGTTGTGAGCCGTAAATCAATCCACCACATTTTCCTTACTTAGTCTTGGAAAGACTCAAAGCAAAAATCTACTAAAGTCAATATTTACTAATGCTTTTACCATAAACACTGCACTCCATGGCTTATCAGTTGGAGCAGGAGAATCATTTTGCAGTAAGACACAGGAGATATTTTTTCTTTTCAAACTACAAGAGATGATTGAGAAGCCATTGCCATAAGTTGGTTGAGAAGCAAATGCCATATAACTACCCTTGCATTATTCCAACTGAAAATGTTATACGACAGCATCTGAAGGCAATTCACCTTTTGAAAGGGACAGATCAACCCTAATTCAGAACGAGACACACAAACTCTTAATTATTCCCATAGGGAGGTAGTGTCGTCAATGCACTGTAGGCATTACTCAAGGTTCTTTGCAGCGTCCCTTCGGGCCCTAGCAGCAACCCCTTTCATTCCTTTTACTTTAACTCCATTCATATTCCCTCTTCCATCTTACTTTCCACCCTCTCATAACAATGGATTCAAACTGCAACTGTGAGGTTTTCCACCTGTTGCACCTTTCAAACCTTTTTACTCTCAATTTCCATTTCAGCACTGAATGACCTGACAGGTCCAAGCACTTGGCCTTTGGTCTAAATTTTATACTCTGTTCTTAATCCTAATTACCAATCAGTGTACATGTACCTATATATGCATAATGTTCTCCACTGTACTATTAAATGATTTTGTTTGGGAATGACTAGTTAAGATTCTCCTTTGAGGAAAAAAAGGAATAGCATTTACTCTAAGTCACATTCATACTGCTTTTTTACACTGTCCCCACCAACCAATCACTGCACAGTCATGTGAATACACTAAACTCTTCCACACAGAAGTGCTTCCTTTGCAAAGTAAGGACTTACTCATTCAAGTACATACCACAATTATCTTGATAAAATGATGAAACAACGATATAATCCTGAGTCTGTTAAACATAATCACAGATGATAATGCCCATCATCCTCTAGCTTTCTCGACATTGTAAAACCAACAGAAGAAACCATTACAGTATCTTCTATATCTCCAACACTGAAAGCATCTAGATGTCTAATGAATAACCCTCCAAACATTTCAATTTCAAGTACAGAATACAGGCTAACTATTGGGGAGAGAGGATACCACTGGTGATGCAGTTAAATGAGGAAAGCATACAATTCACATATGAAAATTATAAGTTGAACTTTACTTTCAAGTCTTAAAAATGAAATCGAGAAATGTGAACTTAGGTACAGGTATTTCCCCGTTTACGATGGGGTTAGGTTATAAAAACCCATCGTTTCTTGAAAAAAACGTAAAATGAAATTAGCCTAGCCTACACTAGGGTATACAGTACAATCTAATCTATACATATACGGCGGCCTAGCCTACAATGTACACAGCCTACCATGGTTTTGTGACCATTAATGTATTTCTATACAGCAACTTCCTTATCAGTTGTTACCATATTGTATTACCATACATGAGATAAAAATGTGTAGGCTGTGTGAACTACAGATCTAGCCTAGCCCCAGTGTTACACTCATAGTATCCATTTGCAAAAGTCAAATAGGCTATGACAACTGTATTTAAGATAAAGGTCATACAGTAAACGCCCCCTATTCGCGTTCTCATGATTCGCGGACTCACACATTTGCAGGTTTCTCTGTGGAACATATCTAGCCATTATTCGCAGAAAATTTGCCCATTCGCAGTATTTTTCACTGAGAAATATTCACTTATTACTGTATTTTCATATAATTTTCATGAATAAATGCATTTTTGTGATAAAACTATTAAAATACTCAGGTATATGCATTTTTACAGGGTTTTTCTGTGTTTAAACTATCAAAATGGGCAGTTCTAAGTGTTTTTCGAGGGGTTTTAAGTATTCGCTGATTTCAGGTATTTGCGGGGGGGGGGACGATCCCCAAATACAGGGGGGTTCACTGTAGTAATGAAACTGTTACTTTACTACAGAATCCATTTATACTGTATTATATTGATATATTATCATCATAATATGAATAAAAAAAATTTTTCCCGCCTGTGGCGAAAAAGTGATTCTTAAGGTCTGCTGATTCAGCCTACTACTAAAAGAATTGGGAAAATAATTTTTTAGTTGCTAATAGAAATGAATGTATTAATAGAATTATTATTACTATTATTATTATTATTATTGTTATTGAAAATAAATGTAAAATGGGTATACTTCATCTCTAACCACCATAAAAATATTTAAAATGCTTATTTCATATGTAAGCAAGACAAAACTCAACAGGCTGTACCAAGTTCACCAACAGCATGGAATTGAATGTGTGCATAGTACATACCATACAGACTTGATTGCATTCTTAATTTGGTTTATAAAACTAAAAAACAAAGAAAATGAGAAAATGCAGTAAAAATATAAACAAGAATACTATAGCATAAAATATAAACAAAACTGTGTAAGTGTGTGTTACTGTATTAGGCTTTAAGGTAAACATGCCTCAGTTTGTTCTCTCTCTCTCTCAGTATTGTACATACATATCCTTTAATGAAATATGAATTACTGTATCATGAACAAAACTCCAAGAAGTTCATGAAGCCATCATACACTGCTGCCTGTGCCCGGCACGTGAGATATTTAAAATATTTTCAATATTGTCGTATAGGTATTGCTTCGTAACTTTGGAACCATCAAAACAGCTTATTCCATCACAAACTCAACTTATCATAAAATGAACCATCGTAAATGAGGATGTACCTGTACTGTCAATGTACTTTCCTGGACACCCCTGTATTCCCCGGCCAGACAGGCTGAATCCCCAGTATTCAGGCACTAGTTGGATCACGTATCGAACTTGCTGGTAAAGAAATTGGTGGACAAACTTCAAAAACAAGACCCTCAACAAGATATCAAACCCAAGGGTCAAAAAGCCTAAAACCAAACTACAGTGAACCAAGGTTATCAGAAAGGATGAGGGGGTTATTGTTGCCAAGTGACAATCGCTTCTAATCACGCTGTCTTAAACATCAGCAATTCCCTGAGAGACCCACTGGATTCATCCCAACTACTTCTGGAAGGGAAACCTCTCCACAAGCTACACACAGTCCCCACCCCACACAACATCAGTTCAACCAATACCATACTCCTGAGACCTTACAACTATCAGTTAACAGGACATTTTTAACTTTAAATACCAAACAAACAAGTGGTAACATTTCATGATGCAGCTCAAGTGATAACAACATGGTCTGTAACTTAGACTACCGATAAAAATTATACTGTATAGCGTAGGCATATGGGTAACTGAACATCACAGTCAGTAGCTGGCTGTAACCGATGCCTTCACCCTCAACTAATGATCATGATCAAGAAAAGATCAACTATAGAAAGATGTACTTTAAGCCAGTACTGGCTAACCAGCAACCCCATCACCAAGTTTGTTCAAAGACCATTGGTAGGGAAGTTTAACCATTGAAATAGTCCACTCCATTAAAGAACACACCACAAAACATCACCTGGAGGTCTAACAAAGATGCTGCAAGTCGAGGCAGTTTCAATATTAATGGTTAACATGCCAGTAAATTTCAACAGCCAAGGTAGCTATAGCTCAAATATCACTTCCAAACTGACAGGTTCATGGCTGACAAATCTTCCAGAAAATCTCATACATCTTCAACTTGTCACAGTCTGATGTGCTGTCTCTAGCCTCAGTGTTTTAGGACCATCACAATTTCCAATTAAAGGACTACCTAGCTTATATGTGTTACATTATCAATCATTCTGAATGCCAACACTGATCTTATTTAGAGTGAGCAATATGCAAAATACCAGTGAAATTACCTGACAACTGTGTACGAAAGACAATTAGTGAAATCCCACTTTTGCACAAACATCCAAGGTTTTCCACAAGAACAAAAAAACTTTCAAATGAGGGTTGTCTAATAATTTATGTAAAACTACAGTATGACATAAAACTATTATCATACTAGCTGGAAAGTGCAATGATTAATGGAAGAGAGGTAGATGACTTTGTTAAATTACTAAAATGCTTTGCTGGAGGAACAATAAACACTTCAACAAAAGACAATTCACAATAGAATTTGGGGATATTCAACAAACTCTGCTTTACATTATACTTTGCTCAATTTATTGGAATAAATGCCATACATTATGAATAACTATACAAAAAATAATGCTGACAAAAGCCTCCTTCCTTGGTGATATGAACCACTGGCCAGAGAAGCAATAGGTTGACAGTAGCTCATTAGGCTACACATGTTATAAAAGGAGAGGAACCAAGATATGCAACTGCATATGCATGGTATTGTAGCAGGCACCTCCACACCCCTATGATAATCAACCCCTCCCCACCTCACCAGCAGTGTGTAGACACATTTAATCCTCCTCCCTAATGTGCCTTTAGATTCAAACCACCGACCACTACAGCAGTCCACACTAACATTCATTTGACACAGTTGATCAGAGGTGGCGTCAAAAGGTATGAAAACTCCTCTTATGCTGTGAATTTACAATACTGAATGAGAGCAAAATATAGAGAACAATGGAAAGACCAGACTAGTCTACAGTAGAGGTATGAGTATTCCATTAACTAAGTGTTTACCCATATCTCTGCTTAAATTTCTCCTTACATGTACACAGCATTCCTTAACTTTTATGACTCTAAAAGTACATTTCTATATTACCATAATGTATGATGATACATACTTGACTGAATTACACAGTTGAGGTTACACTTATGTGACAAAAGTCTACAGTGAGAAATCTACATGGTAAAGTTCAGTAATTAGGCAGCATTCAAAGTAAAACATGTGATTACCACACTGCTGATCTATACTGCTCTTAATTTGTCAATTCTAGAGCATTTACAGTTATGGTGAGTATTCACTTAGGGTAGGTAAAACTGCAAAGGTAGGCTTGGGGGTTTGGGGTAGCAAAGCATTATAAGTTCAGCCTTTGGCAATGCCTTCTAATCAATCTTTAAAATGTTTACAAGGAGCACCATTACGTACCTTTGGAAATATAAAAACTGACATACTGTAAAGTAATCAAAAATACTGACCAATCATACAGTATACCGTATATAAAACTATCCTGCAGTACTGGATGCAATTTTTGAGTTTGGCTTATTTAAAAATGAAACAAAATTCCTAAAACAAGCCCAAAATGTTACAGCCTTCTGCAAACCATATCTTCAAGAGCTGTGTTACTTGTTACCTAAGTAACTGCTTTTAAAAATTAAGTCACCACGCTCTCATCATTAAGATGAAAAAAATAAACAAAAACCTTCCAAGACAAAAACTTATTGGCTTAAAAATATACACAAAAAAAATGCATTAAAAAAAAAACAAAGGAACTGCACAGCATACAAAAATCACCTTAAAATCTGTTACCCGAGCAACATACTGTATGCGCCAATGGGTGTGAGCACTAACGATTTAAATATGAAAATATTAGGAATTACCAATAGAGAACAAATGGCATTCTTTTTTACTGCCAGCAATCAAAATGCAACAGCTGGTGAGGATGACTTTCCTTAAGAGGTAAATAAATTTGGAAAATTAGTCTCTTCTTCACACTTACTTGGTCGTGCCTGTTGAGGCATCGGGTAACTCATGGTTCCGACTCAGCACACCTCACACTTCTGAAAGCAAAAATAAAAGTAAAAAATAAAATCAAAATAAAGGCTGCCTTCACATTTCAACTAAAACCATCCTCCTACAAATAAGAAGCTTCGTTTAAATCAAGAGCAAGGAACCCAAAATATGGAGAAAACATAAAATAGCAGATGCAAAGTAATTTGTATTTTCCCTAAGATACACTTTCATAGATGGAGAGAACTGAGAGCTGAGTACTCTCTACCTATGAAAGAGTAGGTCTGTGTTTCAGTCAGAACAAACCAACGCTTCACTGGATTCACACATCAGGCTGAATGAACGCAATCAACTTGAGACCTCCTTGCATTAATTACTGGCCTTATAACTTGTGAGGCCTTGAACACTCAACACACTGTTTAAAGATTTGAAAGTCATTAATTTGTGGCTAAGGCAAGGGACAGGTTATTGCACTTCAACATCATGTCCACAATGACAAGCATATACTGTACAAGTATAATCCACAACAAGCCCCTCTCCAACCCTGCTAGGACCAAGGCGAACCAGGCAATAGCTGACAATGACTCTGCAGGCAGACCTATGGAACCCCTCAAACATTCCATCTTTCATAAGACAATACAGTTGCGTTACCCTTGAAATGTACAAAGCCATGAGGAGGTTTCAAGTCAAGACCAGACTCAAGCCATGAGGTCTGCACTCAGACCACCACACCAGAAAATCCAGAAAATACCATTCTGCTACTCTTCTTAAAATTAAAATCCTGATTTTACATCTTATATTTGACAACTTTTAACCAACTTGAATTCTTCCACTGTGTCAGAAAGCAACTTCTCTCCGATTATACCATATCACGACCTTTGTCAACTTCACGACATGCTAACAAGCTCCTCAGCTTCATTATTAATGCCAGGCTTAATATCATAACAGTTTGCCCATAAAATTCACATCCAGAGTAGGAAGCTTGCTTTTGTCTTTCATGAGCCACTCAACAGCCCCGTTCTATTTCAATTTATTGCTCCGGCTTCATTATAAAAACAACGTATTATTATAGTACCTACAGCATCATCAATCCAAGTAATCCGGTCATAGATATGAGAACATTACCCTGCACAATATTCCTAATAAAAAGGCTTGAAACTTCCCAAAATTAGATTTACTTCTCACTGAAACAAAAAATATCTTGTACCAGCATATTATGATAAATTCTATAGCAACGTAAGACGGTTAGTTGAGCCATCGTGACGGGAGAAAGGGGATTAGAGACAGAACTAGGACTGTTACACAAAGCTGCTGTTTATGTGCCTTCTTAACCTACTTAATAAACCACTGATATCTACAGCAATGGGGGCTATGAAGAGTAATCAGGTTCCTCAGACGATAAAATGAGACATTTTTCTTGAGTATTAAATCTTGATACACTGTTGGAGATACAGTTAAACTAAGAGAGTGAATCTAGATTTTCTGGCAGTCTGATCTGGTTTATTGTGGCACATGGAAGAGGCTTTAACCATGAAGTAATAAATAAAACTTGTATCAGTAATATTAATATTCTCACAATATCTTTTTTCTGTTGGTCTGCCTCCGTAAAACTTGGAAGTACGACAGACAGGATGAACCATATACCATCTAATAAATTGCCCATGCTTAATATCATCAGAGAATATGTAATCCTGTACAAAAAAGAAAAACTCTTTTGAGACATTACATATCTACTCGTCCACTACTTCAGTTTTGGTGCACAATAACACGTTTCTGAGCGTGTCTGCGGATATCTACATTGACAACATACTGTATACTGTACATATTTTATAACAACTGGGACTTTGGGAATGGAACAAAGGAACGCACACATCTAAAAGCTGCTTCTAATTGCAGTCTTCCATTCAAACACTTTTGCATAAATACATTTTTATGAAGGAAAGCACAACTGTTTGTGACGTTTTACATCAAAATACTAGAATTTACTCTCTCAAGATATGTTTATACTGCACACAGTCCAAAAGTAGTAAATTCTACTACTGTGCTAAAGAACATTCTACAACTGGCACGAGTTTTAATTAAACATTTCACTAAGAAGTAAACATTGGTACCTTACTAAGGAAATAATTTGTCATAAACTCCTCAAGGGAATCAGTTCATATTTTCAGGTGCATTACTTTCTGCCTTCCAATTTCCACCAATTCCATTTGGTCTCTGTTGTAAAATAACAACAATTAATAAGTATCTAATTAGCTCATATCAGGACACCATTTCCCACATACTGCCACTAGCATGTATAATTTCACGCCTTCTGGCAAAGGGATTTTCAGATAGTTATGGCAAACAGGATGGCAGCAATTATCATTCCATAGAGGGCTTGCATGTCATTAAGCATACTGGGTCTCTGAATAGGAAGGACTCGAATTGAAATCTGGCTGGTTTAATGAGACTGTCATCCTCAGCTTACAGGATGGAATATGAGGGTTGGTATTTCTGGTAACAGGATATATAATTTCCAGCCGCAGCTGCAATGGTTTCTACCTAAAAAACTACCTTACTCCACTTTTCCTCTCTATTCTAAGAAAGCAATAATTCAGACGAGCCCTAAGTGAGCATAGAAATATGAATCAGCAGTCTTGTTTGCATGATTTTTCATAACTACATAACTCCTAGCAGATTCTAAGCTGTCCAGCAACTTTGAGAGAGATTCCAATATCTCAATGATTTCAAATTAATCTCAACATCAGTAAATAAGTCTAAAAAAAAAATAATGAAGCCTTATAATGCTAACAAAACATTTGAGAGCTGCATCAATGGCAACCAGCAGTATAATATCCCATGACTAAAACTAATTTCCAAAAATAGTTAACAATAATTAGCAGTGCCACTCAAAACCATACATTACTGTAGTACTTGGAAAGGAAATTTTCTCTGAAATTAATGAAAAGAACTCCAGCACAAGAGATATCTCCAGATAACCTCCAAACAAAACGTAAGATAACTTCCATTCATGAAGAATTGTAGAAAGCTTATCAAAACGATTAAAGAGAAAACAGGTACAATTCACCAAACAATAACATTGCAGTCTGAAGTTGCATTTCAATAACCATTAATTGGCACTCTCCTCTACCTTATGGGGAAAAAGAACCAAGGCTAATCCACTCTCAGGTAGAGCTGCTCCACTTCTAAGTGGCCCAAGCCACTGGCTCACCCTCAAACTTGTTAGAATGGGGATATGCATGGAATGAAACTATTCTCTATGCCAATACAAAAAGTGCTGGCTCTTAATACATATTGGTAGTCTTGAATAAACTTGTTCTATGTCAAAAAAATAAAACATTATAATACACATGACTTTAGTACCAAATTGCATGCACTAAATTTCTTTTATTCTTTTTTGTCAACAATTAAAGATGTTGGTGTATGTCTTCATATTTGGTAAATGCAGCAAATTTAATAGGAAACATAAAAAGATTTATAGTTATGTTTGTTTATTGTAATGAACTTACAAATTCTTTGTCAAAATACTATTGATTACGCAGGCTGCTGCCGCAAATAGTTCTAGTAAAGTATCAGGTTTTTGTACTCGGTTTCCTATGAGTTTCAGCTCGAGTAGAACTAAAATGTAGAACAGTTAGCCTAATACAGTTGTGGAATCTTCATATCTCCAAATATCTATGTCAAGACCAATTTATTCCTTCTATTTGCTGACATCTCCTGAATGACAGATGTGTTGGCTCTATTTTCTATTCCCTCATATGTATTTACTTATCACCTTTTTCCTGTTAATTGTCCCTCTCCACACATTGATTTCCCTCTGGAGGGATCTTAGGTTTACAGTCCATAGACTTACCGTAAGTGTTTTAAGAGAGAGACAAAGAAACTCTCCACACATTGATTTCCCTCTGGAGGGATCTTAGGTTTACAGTCCATAGACTTACCGTAAGTGTTTTAAGAGAGAGACAAAGAAAAATAATTAGCATAAGCCTTCCTCATTGTTTGGAAACATCACTGTCAAAATTTTGATAAACCAACAGCAGTCAGAATAATAGTCAACTTCATTCTTTTAGATGTACACATTGCATTAACTAACATATTCAAAGTATTGAGTAAAAAAGCCACAATAATGTGAGTGATAAACTGTATTTTTTTATGATAATTTTTTTTGTATCTTAAAAAAAAATACAGTTTATCAATTACATTATTGTGGCTTTTTTACTCATTTTTTATCACAATATAGTGATGCACCACAGATATTCAAAGTATTCTACCCCTGGTTCATGTGACATTTTAAGAACAAATATATTCATAAGGAAACAAACCTTTTATAAATGCAATTTATTTATTATTAAATAGTTTAACCAGACAACTGAGTTTATGTATCTCGATTATATTTTTCACTAAAATTCAATGAATAGGACAGTTCACACAAGTAAGCTTTTCTACACCGCACAGCACATTACTTGCTAATGATTCATTACATCTTTTATTGCCTTGACGATGAAAGTAGCAGATGATACCTAACCATTACTACTGGGGTGAAATGGAAAAATAATCCCGTTTTTGTAAATAAAAATAAACATTAACGAAACTTGCAATATTCTTAATAAAGGGGTACTGAATCGGATCAAACCTTTAGTAATAGGGATACTGTACTGTGCTCTTCTATAACAACTTTTACATTTATTGTTATCGTTACTATTACATTTTACCAATACTGTATCAAAGTATGTATATGATACTACATAATTCATGAAACTGGCACACATTATTTGCTATTAAACTTGAAGAACAATATTTAGAAAATGACTTATCTTAAAAAGATAAACGAATAAATCAGTATGTGTAAATTTCCCGTCATTTAAACCATTCGGGGAATAAATAGAAAATAAAAATATAAAATTCAAATGAACCTGTTCACACTGAAGCTAAGCAATAATTCAAACATAAATCTAGCAATAATATTATCAAACAGTCAAAATCTAACCTAAAGCACAAAATACACAATCCAATATCATCCTCAGCAGGTTCACTAACAATATTTCGGATGTTCGGGAGCTCAATAAATGAAAAACTCTCAAGGCTAAGAACTGAAAATTGGAATCCCTTCTCATCATTCATTGGCTATATACTATAAACACACAGTAAAGTTGTCAAAGCTAAAAGCAAAATTTAGACTCACAACAATTCACCAAGACTGCTGTTATAATAACAACGCCCATGTAGAAATGCAGGTAGCCTATAAAATACAGCCATTGTCGTCTAAATTAGAATAATGGTAAAAGATATATTTTCATTCTTGTCGTTTTCTCCATGACAGGGTCTGGTGAAATCACAGGTAATTTGTACATCCGTGCCTCATCCATCCTCTGAGCGAGGTAATATTTCAAACTAACTTTCTCCCAGCCGTAAGGTAAGGTACCCTCATTGCCCTTCTAATTTTTCTTTGTTTAGTACTGTACTCTTTTCCCGAGTGATTTATTCTTTGTTTATCACACAGAGAGGTCAACCTCTTGCATAGCCAAATTACAGACAAGAGGAGCAACATACCACAAATCTTCTGTATGCTATACTGGTTAGTTCCACTATCAAATTCTCAGGAATTTATGTCTTCCTTAGATCATGAAGTTACATTTTTGATCAACCAAAACTTCAAATTTAGAAAGGTTAAGTATCACTGTAGTAATTTTATGTATCTTTGTAAATAGTAATCTTGAGTTCAATTTTAATATCACTGAGTTAACCATTCCAAGACATAGTAATTTTACAGAAGAGCTGCACATGCAGGGATCATGTATTACTAAAATTTTCTTTACCTAATAAAGACATGAGTATACATAATGCAGTAAAAGTTAGATAATTCAAAGAATTTACAACCTTTTCTTCATGTTTTTGCATTCATCCGCAAGGAGCTGGTACTAAACATGGCACCCCGTGGAGCTTTTCCATAAAATTACCCAACATACTTAGAAAGTAAATAATTTTTCTAACATTAACAGTGGACTACAAAGGAAAAGCATAGTTTTAAAGTTCAAAGTAGGTTTGGGGGAAGCCAGGAATCATACATCCTTTTATGCAGCAACAAAGAAAACAAATACCACACCCTAAGTCTGAAGACAAACAACTTAGGTCTGGTTATGTGAGGGCATCCATAGGAGGCAAAGTCCCCAATCAGGTAGGACTCACTGCCTAAGATAGGTTATGATGCATCTGTATTGAAGCCTATAAATTGTTAAGTATACAAGGCCAAGTTACAAGAGTTAAAGGGGGCAAAATTGCCCCAGATACGACTGGACATGGCTCCCTGGGTTAGGTTAGGTCTGGCTAAGATAGCCTACATCCCAGAACATGGTATTTCATTCACTTTATTTTCCTCCAGCCAATAGCCACAATTTCCTACTATTAGAAAATAATGGAAATAAACAAAATTCAATCAAATTACACAAGAACTAATCTATAATAAAATATAAATTTCACATACTGCATGTTAAGTTAGGTTAAAATTCACTCAAATATTAATGAGAATTTCTAGTCAACATTTCTAGTCAATGGGGGGGGGTTAACTAGCCAAATAAAACATGGCATCCATATTTACATTATCTAGTAGCAATTTAATTACCACTAAGACATATTCCTGTTTTTCATCTTGTAGTGCATGTAATTTTCAGTGATTTTGTATAGGTTTAGTGATATTATATAGGAAAATTATATTTTTCTGAAGTTTCTTTTGTGCTATGAGTACAGTATATTTCACCACTTTTCATCATCCATAATACCAGATTTCCCACTACAATCCCCCATCCTACCACTATATTTATATGTAGGGGCAGAGAAAATAAAAAAAAAAAAAGGCTAGCTTCGCCCACCAATTAACAGCCAAACACGTACAAAATAATAGACGACCTGTGAAAAAATTGTTTTTTGTCTCTAACATGAAAATTATTTGCTTTAACAATAGCTATACAGTATTATTATTCAACACAGTCCTAGCCTAACTAATTATCAATATAGGCTACATTACACCATATTAAAATCAAGATGCATTTTAATAAGTTTTCCTCCAAGATTTTTGAGAAATTTCTGAGACATTTCTTTTCACTTCCTACATAATGCTGGTCAATCTTTTACAGCAAGGTTTATGACAGGTGTTCCAATCCGACACCGTTTCGTACCCGGAAAATCATAAGAAAACCTTACTTTTAATACTCTGGGTGCCTTGAAAATGACGTAACCTGCATTTCTATTGAGTTTTTCATCAAAAAATCTCCAGATTTTAACCATTCTGCCGTTTTAGATCCATATTTCTTCCATTGGATTGGCGTTATAACCCTGGAACAGGCGTTGTAACCCGGGAAATAATTTTTTATGAATATATTTGAAGAGCGTCGTCAGCCAAGCCCATCATGATCCAGGGACTGCCTGTATTTGTTATCAACACTATTACAATACAATTACTCTTAATTCTGGTGAATTATGATTTTTCAGACAGTTTTGTGTGCAGTTTTTAAAAATTCTGCCATCTATTTTAGTTCAATGGGCTTGGTTAAACCAAAATAATAGTCCCATGGGCCTTATCTCACCAAGATGGAAAACCCAAGATTTGACTGGGGATCCTGGTAGGACCTGGCATCCTAAATTAGGTTAGGTTAGGTTCTAATGGATGTGTTTAACTAATTTGTCACAATCTCATAAAGACCAACCTATAAAAAAAGTTTCTAAACAAAATTTTGCAAGAAAACCAATATGACTTGAGGTGTATTCCAGTGTACGGAAATAAACGAGCCCTAGGAGAACTGTTAATCAGCTCAGTGGTCTGGTTAAACTAAGATATACTTTTTTTTTTTGTACTCGAGATCAACACTCTCTGTATCCTGAATCCTGTGTGGGTCTTTGGAAATACACAAGGTAATGGTAATGCACTTATTTTTCATCACTTGGTGTTAGTAGAACATACAGCCTGTCAAACACTTAACAATACTAGGGTGGGGCAAATAACACACTTCCACATTGACAAACATCTCATTGTTATGGTAAAGTAAGGACTTGGGAGAGCCCCCCTCAAGTGAAAGTTTTCAGATGTAAATCCAAGAGTTAACCTAATAATTTTCATATAAACAAAGAGATGTGGCATAATTTTTGACCTGCCCTGCCAACCCACATCTTCCGTTATTGGCACAGGGCATCTGGAAGGCCACCAGTCACTTTATTGGCTTAATCTTAAACCAACCACCTAGCCTAAATAAAGTACTTAGCCTAAAGAGCTATCTTGCTCAGGCTACCACTGACTGAACAGTATGGAAAGTCCAAGAGGAAACTACAGTAAATGACAGGTCTTGGACAGAATTATAAAAAGGGGGTTAACGTTACGTGAAAGATTTAAATGGCTAAATAGCTGCACTGCTTCTTCTACCTGGCCACACCCTAGTAATCTTAAGTATTTGACAGACTACAGAATGGGGAAACCCTTCTTGTAATTACAGTATCAGGAAAGTAGTGCGGTAGTTAGGCTACATGAAAAGCCTATACAGTAATGCCTGGGAGTGGGAGGAAAATTAAATTTCACTTTTAACAGAATGCAAATAAGCAATCAACACACAGGAATAAATGTTTGCGCTTTCTACTGACTGAGGATGGAATCACATGAATTCAACTCTCTCTGTGGTCTATATGAATGAACTTATAAAGTAAGTTATTTAATGACATCTATAGCAATTTACACTGTAGCATGCTAACACAACATTCCTCGTAATTTTATGAAAGCATTTCTTAATTAATTTCACGGGGTATATCCCTCTGAGATTCATTTTAAGTAAAAGAGCAGAAGAGTTGCACCGTATGCAACCTATGCTAGAGCACCATGACCTGATCCCGCCAAGGCGAGTTCAACGCGACATTGCGCGTAGCAGAAAGATGTACAAAATTATTCAGTATTGTTACCTCCATTTATAGAATTAGCCTACAATGAAAAAGCATTGCCTTCTTGAGCTGGTCGCTTTAGGTGCACCTATTTTAATAAATCCCCTTTAATTATCTTAAATTCCAGGCCTATTAGGTGCTGCAGTTGTCCATTTGGCTTTAAAACCTCTTCAATGAGTCATGACAAAAATCTATGGTCCATTAGGTTGGTATTTCATAATTTTAATATACCATGAAATGCTGAAAGATACTTAGACCAGACGAACAGGAACTGAGACCAAGAGACAAATATTTTTATGCAAGACAAAGGCCTGCACAGTAGGCCTGGTATAAAGGCTATAGATTACCCCTAAGCTAAAACAACATGCTACCCAGGGCCCCAAATACGAGTCACCCTACATACGTTATCAGGTCAACACAACTGATAACGTATCGAATAGTTACATTATCCGAGCCTACACCCCAGAAGAAGAGGCTTAAGCCTTGAACAAATAAATATGGGATGGGCTAAGAATCTCTCTCTCAATCTCCCCCACCCCCTCCAACAAACCCCCCCTCTCTCTCTCTCTCTCTCTCTCAAACCCCCTTTCATCGGACAACGGAGGAGATTCGTCCCCCAATTTACGTCCCGATGCGGTGGGTGAACCTCTGGGAAGGCCTACAAGAAGAAGGATTTTGGAAGGCACCATTACTTCCCTCTGGCACGCTTACGGCCCGATACGAGGACAGGAAATGCTTGGAGGATCCCCTGAGTCACAGGAACCCGAGAGTATCCCTCGACACCGATTCACGTTATTCAGAAACACACACAAACATACACACACCCAGCAGGACCCAGCGATCGTCCCAGTGCACAACAACATCCCCTCACTGATTCTGAGCATCTGTCAAAGCGGATATCAACCTCCCTCCCTGTGCAAGAATTCGAGTGCGTTGCTTACCCTCCGGTTCAGCACACCAGGTCCTTGGTTCACAGTAAATCCGGTTCGTATATCAATCAAAATCGAGATAAAAACAGTCACGTCCCAACTACAGCCACTTTCCACCTCCTCACACTACTGCATCGATCGAGCCACTGAGCTCTCGATCAGGTGCATGCTCCGCCTAACAAAGTAGTCCCCTTTGGAATTCGACATTTCTCTGAATGTGGCGTGTTTGCGGGGCTTTTTGGTCATTTATTTCATAGATTAATCAGTTATATTTCACCAAATATTGTTATAAACATGGACTTCCGCCAAATCCCCATTCCAAGCGTAATTTAATCATTTAACTTTGATCATTTACAAAACTAAGGTCTCTGCTATCCATTCGACAAAGAAACTAAAAAAACTGAGCTTTACCTAAAATTTTATCTGAAACTGGGATGAGATTTCGAGCATTGAGCCTGATGTAAACAACACAGCATTTGCTCTGGATTTTAAATGGTATTCCTGCGCGCCTCCTGAGAATGCCATCTGTACCTCAATAAAAATATACGAATATCTGTTACAAGGTTTTCGTCTTTGTCTTCGGAATTAATTTTCACGAATTATTCTTTATTTATTACGCTGGTCTCCGCCAAAGAATGGCGATTTACAACCGAAAACAAAGACACGAAAAATGAGTAACTGGCAAGGAGTTCACCAGCCATCATCACATATTGACGAGTGCAATGGATCACCCAACCCCCACGATTTTTTTTTTATTATTATTTCTTTTTTTTAGGCAGCTGCTTGCAAGATGCTTGCTGGCACTCTTGACACGACTTAAACGTCAAAATCTGATTTTTGTCCATAGTTTATTAGGCATTACAAGTAAATAGTAGATTAATACATAATTATCAATTTGCCGTTATTTATTCATTTCATAATGTATTGCCCGTCATACACATCGCCTTACAAACCGACATTCTAATTTGTTTGTGCTTTCTATGGGTTGCCATAGGTGAATGGCCTGTCTATTCAGGTTGCTGATACATTATCCGGTTACCGTAGATTAAGGCATCGCTTCATTCAAACAAGCATTGAATTACTTCGTACAAAAAAAAAAAAAATACTGAAGAGACGTAAAATGTATTTTCCCTTGAATGACGCAAATTTCTTTCGACTCTCATAATTCAAGTTTGCATTCTTTAGTACCGTAACAATAAAATTTGATCACTCGACACACGAGTAACGAGATACATCACGATTTAAGATAAAACACGTCCGAACTTTGAACGAAAGGAAGCAAACATCCAATTAAACGGAAACGGGGGACATTCACAACGGATGATCTTTTGATTACGGATTAAAAAAAAAAGGGACGCATTCTAGGCCGGTGAAGGGCAGACAATAGAGACAACGAATGAAAACAAAAGACAGTAAAACATCGTAGACAACAACTGTCCTTGATGATAATGATATGCGAGTGTGGTTGTAACTAGTACTGTGACTATTACTGACACTATTCGCTATTGTTCTTGTAAGGTCAGTCTAAGACAGTTATCTCTTAACAAAGAGAAGGTGGGTGAAGACTGGGCTAAGATTATTGCCGAGTAGTAAGAGCAGGGGGGATGATGTTAGAGAAACGTAGGCCTAAGAGGAAAAGACGAACGCGAATGATAATTTTTGTCACATGGAAGCACGAAATATTTTAGAATCACAGAATGAATGATGCAGATGTAGGTGCTCTGTGAGATGGGAAAGCAATATTTCGTGATCGTAAACAGTAATTTAGAGTTTCTGAATATCCTAGATCAATGTTAATCAAAATTAACTGATGCAACAGCTAATGAAGTTAATTTAAATCTAAGACATTTTGGCAGTATGAAGGGATGATTGATGCAAAATAAAAGGAAGGAAGGACTGCTATTTAGACGGTTTTGTGAAGGTAACAGAGAAGGATGGATATACAAAATGACTGCCCATTTCCGAGAGGCAAAATATTTGTCGATGTCGACTGATGCATAACAGAATGATTGACTGATTTGCCACTGCGAGCTGGCATTACAAATACCATGGGTCAAGATGGTTAAAGAACGTAAGATTACAGATGTTGTATGAATCAAATTTTTATGTATAAAGAAACTGATAAAATTCATTACTAAGTTTAAAGCTAAATGTGCTTCTAATGAGACTAGGGTATGATAGAAAAGGGATGAATGAGACTATGAGTTGGCGTATCTTTTAAACCATTGAATTTAGGGAAACAATTCCTGCGGGTCGTTAAAACTCATACAGTTGTCCTTGAACAATCTCTTGGAACATTTCTGTTCTTGGGGGTATCCTTGAATATGCACAAACAAACAAATCTGACAGGGGAGAATAAATAATGGCGAGCCTATTCTCGATGCAAGCAAAACATACAGAAACAAAAGAGTTGGCAAAGCGCGGACTCTTGTGTCAACAAGCAAGAAGAAGAGGGAGAGAAAGGTCCCTTTTTTCACAATACCACTTTTTAAAAAGATGGTTCTAACGCTTCGTTCCCAGTCAGACTATTTCTTACAGTTTTCGGGTATGGGCAGGCTAGGGGCATTGCAGTGCCCGTGTCATCGACCACTGCATGAAAGCAATAATAATGACGGTTAATTTCTACTCAGTTTCAGAGAGAGAATGCTAAAATTGTTTTATTTGTTTACTTATCGCAAGATCGTCATCAGCTGAACTACTCATCGTCATGCTGCCTGTAACCACGCGAGATAGCTTCTCTCATAAACAACTCCTAACAGGGGGAGGGAGGGACTCTGGTATATAACCGAATCCTAATGACAAACAAAATGGTATAGGAAGAAGTACATGACTCAGCAGAGCATTTGATAAAGACGTGCTTAAGTTTTGTCTTCCCAACTTGGGGTCAGATTGAAAATGAAAGGAAAGTATGTGTACCTCTTGAGTTTCACAGCTTTCAACGAGTTCGTCCATTCGTTCCTTATTCCTGAGCTTCCAAAACAAGGCTACGAAGTTTAGACCGCTTCTCATCAGCTCCTGGACGTAAGTACCGAGAGAAACGTTGTAAATTCGCCGTTGTAAACAGCCATTAAGTACCGGGTGGGGGGGTGGCGGCCGGGGAGGGGAGGGAAGAACATTACCAACTTTCGAAAACGTCGCGAGCCACAGTAAATTGCAGATGTGCTGGGAAATGCGTTATGATTTGTGTATTACGGAAACTAAAATGAATTTTAATCGCTCTCTCTCTCTCTCTCTCTCTCTTCGTTGTAATCCATACGTTATGATTTGTGTATTACGAAAACTAGACGGAATTTTAGTCGCTCTCTTTCTCTCTCTCTTCGCTGTAATCCATACATTATGATTTGTGTATTATGAAAACTAGACGGAATTTTAATCTTTCTCTTTCTATCTCTCTCCTTGTAATCCATACATTAGGATTTGAGTATTTACGAAAACAGAATTTTAATCTCTCTCTCTCTCTCTCTCTCTCTTGTAATCCATTCGTCATGATTTGCATATTATAAAGCTAGAAGGAATTTTAATCTCTCTCTCTCGTGTAATCCATACATTAGGATTTTGGCATTACGAAAACTAGAAGGAATTCTAATCTCTCTCTCTCTCTCTCTTGTAATCCATGCATTAGGATTTTGGTATTACGAAAATGAGAAGGAATTCTAATCTCTCTCTCTGTTGTAATCCGCCGACAATATCAAGCCAAGATCCTCTGTAGCATTCAAAAAGAGACGCAATGCTGGCTTAACCTACAATAACAACAGTTATTCCATTATGGATCAGATTTTCTATCATAGTGGCAGAGTTCCGAGGTCCACAACAGGCTCTAGCACCAACTGGGTCCTCGATTTGGGCAAGGGACCGTAGTGGCATCAAGATATCTTCATCTAAAAACAGTCCGCTACTACACGTGTTTAGATGCGTGGTCACAGAGTACCGAAGGAATGTTTAGTAGCACCATAGTCTGAGCCCGTGAGTTATCATCAAAGAACACATGGGTACTGCTCATTCTGTGCTGTTCATTCTGTCCGCTTTTACTGCAATTAGTCGTCTTTCTTCGAAGGAAAATGAAGGTAAACACAGAAACTGATAGCATGAAGTTCGTTTCAATTCCGTTATGTCGCAAACAGGAAATGAATTATCCGCTTCATTGTCTAACTATGCGAGGTTCAAATCTTACTGCCCTCGGAAATGCTTGAAAGAAGAAAAATAAAAACGTACGTGATAATTAAAATGACAAAACATCATATTACCCGGTCAGTGCACCAATCACACCTAAAATTAAAAAAAAAAAAAAAAAAAAAGAGGGAAGAAGATCTACGCTTCTGTGAGAACACGATATGAATATGAGGGACCTGTGTGATCGGGTGTCAATTGAATTAAAATAACCTCTAGATAAAGTTTCACGAGTTTCATCTCGGCCAGTCTTAGATCTCAATTGCCTGTTAAATGTATTTATATATGTCTACCGATACTTGTTATCGTTAACGACGGTTTGGTGGTTCTAAGGGAAACTTTACAATACGAGGTATTACGCTTGGGATGTTTAGAAACACTACACTCGGTAGAAGTTTTAAACGGCTTGTGTTCGAACCGCTTTAGTGTAGACTCATATGTTATTTTTGTTTACTTCACATCACACTGAAGCGAATGAATTACGTTTGATAACTAGCACTGGATTTGGCTTCATTTTAAGACACTTCTGATTTTGTAGTTTTGTTAGAAAGATAGATCATCTCTTAAAACAAAGATAGTGTAAGCCACCAGTCTTAGAGGGGAATCGGACGCAGGTATTGAATGGCCATCTGGGTCTTTCGCTTCGGGGCTTCTAGAAGGGACCGAGAAATTTTTGAAATGGGGGAAAATTTTCCTATTGTGGCAAAAGTCGGCGGCTACTTTTTGAAGGCTTAGGCCTACTCTCTCCCTTCCTTTTGGCTCCTCGTTCGGCTCGCTGTGGTAAAAAAAAAAAAAAACTTTCGCTGTAGGCCTAACCGTGGGCGTTTAAATGAGATCTCATTGAAATGAAATTCTGTCTTCTAATCATATATTAAGTGCGTTTCTGTTAAATCATGGCTGTGTCATTGTATGAATCTCTCTCTCTCTCTCTCTCGTTTCAAAAGTATGACCAAAGGAGACGATTTTATCAGAGCATGTATCGTGCAAATGATCATATCATGCGCTTTTTCACTGGTCATTTTTTCACATCCCACTTTTTCAGTATGCCTCATTTTACAAACCCTATCGTATAAATACCCCTGGACACCATTCTCACAGCCTAAACATTATTTATTCGCTTTAGGCCTATTGCTAACTCAAATCTCGTTAATATCACAGAACTTACGCGGGTATGGCGCCATTTAACGAAGCCTAGGCCTATACTGCTGACTCAAAACCTGCGCGGTATGAAGAGTCTGTGTCATTATCGTACCTTTGCTTACTATCCTTGAGATTGGTGTAAGATACCGCCGATGAGCTTTTTACCTTCGCATCTGTGCTGACTCACTGGCTACCTATCAAGCATAATTACATGTTATACACATTCCTACTTTGGCAAAGCCTGTAATTAATTTACTTTTTTTAATTTGGGATCTTTGGATTACGTTTTTTATAAAGTTCGAAGTTTTATATATGTATATATATATATATATATATATATATATATATATATATATATATATATATATATATATATATATATATATATATCTGTATGCATACAGTGTGGAAATGTACTTACAAAAACACACTTGTTATTAAACAAAAATAGTTACTACCTGTAGACCTTGTTTGTAAAGTTTATATATTGTATTGTATATGATTAAGTATACTTAAAGTTTTAGCAATCTTACAAGGAAAAGCATGCATGGGAATTATATTTAAAATTGTTTCCTGATCGTTCCTTTGCTCCATTTTCTAACGTCAGGTTTAATACTATTCAGTTTGCTAGGAGTTTTATCTCGGCTCCATCAAAAAAAAAATGTGGGATAGTTTTGCCTCAGTGCAGTTGTGGAATCTTCTTAGCTCAAAATGTGTAAGTGAGCAGCAAATTCATTCCAGCTCTCCGCTGCTGGCGTCTCCTGAATATCAAGTGTATCGGTTTTATTTTCAGTTCCTTCATATTTATCTGTTCATCACCTTTTGCTATAGCTTTCTCTCTCTCTCTCTCTCTCTCTCTCTCTCTCTCTCTCTCTCTCTCTCTCTCTCTCTCTCTCTCTCTCTCTCTCTCTCTCTTCAAGCTGGGGTTATAGTCTGTTAACTGTCCATAAGGGTTTTCAGCTGAGGCTTTACAGGAAAAAAGGCTTACCCTGCTTTGTTTAGCGGTCGAGGTATAAAATGTATTCGGTGCTGCTCCGAGGTGCAGCTAGTACTAAGCACTTAGTGGGTCTTGGGTAAATGTAAAGTAGACGGCCGCACGAAGATATCGTTTATTTATATAATTTGTCGACTACACAATATAGAAATGGGTGTATATAATACTTTGGTTCCCCGAGGGCTATAGTACTAAAAACACGGCGTCCCAAGGAGCCTCCGCCATGTTTAGTACTAGCACCTCGGAGTAGGTGACGCTCAGATAACAAGCCAAAGTAGCACCGTGTATTCTATTCAATGACTAAAATTAAGTATCGCATTTTATTCCGAGATCAGAACGAAAAATTACGCACTCTCTTTCTCTCTCAAAGTAAATAAATAAATAGTTTCCCTTGAAGACAGAACACTTCTCATTTCTATAATCGAGATTTTTATTTTTTAAAAATGCCAGAATCTTTATTTATTTTTAATGATCCTGTGTATCTGTACGAGTAATAGCGATTATTGTCATTTCTTTACCGAGGTGTTTATAAGTTAAAATGATTGCTGAGAGTTCATACATAGAATCTTAGAAATCTCCATAGATTGTTAAGAGAGATTTCGTTCAAATTCGCCTAAACAATATGTAATAATGTGGACAAACTTCTTAATCATGAGATTAAGGAGGGAAATAATTATTAAATATAATTATAAATTGAAGACGATAAGTTTAGGCGAAGATAAGATTTCTCTCTCTCTCTCTCTCTCTCTCTCTCTCTCTCTCTCTCTCTCTCTCTCTCTCTCTCTGTAGGTGTGGGAAAGTTTAAAAGAAAGCTAGACAAAATCATTAGAACACTGTGAATGAATAGTAAAACCTGCTCCTTGAGATAAGTGAGCACATGATGTCTCCTCGGATGGACTTACATAAGTCTTTGAGACATCCTAATCCTTGTAAGTCTCTCTCTCTCTCTCTCTCTCTCTCTCTCTCTCTCTCTCTCTCTCTCTCTATATATATATATATATATATATATATATATATATATATATATATATATATATATATATATATATATATATATATATGTGTGTGTGTGTGTGTGTGTGTGTCATGACGTAATTTACCATTGAAACATCACTGGTCAAATACTTTCTTATGCATTTTCGTGATCTCCGCAGAAGATACAACTCCGTGAACATGTTTTTAATTTCATCATCGATTTCGTATTCCGTCTTCTCATGCAATATACTTTGAAAAAAAAAAAAACGACTTTCTTCCACAATAATGTTCGCTTCCCCAACGGTACTTTTAATTCACTAGAAATATGCGACATTTTCCTCATTAATAAATCCTCCTCTTTCGAAAACACTTGCATTTATAACATCCGCACTTCGTCTCGTGCAAGATCAAAAGGTCGGGATGTTTCCCGCTCCACTTCTTCTTCTTCTTCTTCTTCTTCTGCAAACCTCTCGGAAGAAGACGCAAGTGTGATCCACCGCAAATAACAGGGGCCAGGAGAAGAAGCCGCCGCCAGGTGTCACTCAACGCGGGCCTGCGGGCTCCTCCGTCTTAACAGCATAAAAGGGCGGAATGGATTCCACCCGTCACCGGGTCGCCCCCTGGTTCAGGGAGATAAGCCTCGGGTGAGGAAAGACGAAAGGGAATCGCCAGGCGAAAGGAAAATAAATGAGACTTGCGTACGGCAAAGAGAGAGAGAGAGCCGTTTCAAAGGCAAAGTCCCGCTATTACTACTACTAAGTTTACTTCCAGAAAATTTCGTTGATTCGAAACATACATTCTTTACCCGGAGGAAATTAACAGTTTTATGAGGCATTGAGGAAATGAACAGTTTTATAAGGCGATGAGGAAATGGACAGTTTCATAAGGCGTTGAGGAAATGAACAGTTTTATAAGGAGTTAAGGGTATAGGAACAGTTTTATAAGGCGCTTACCCCAAATAGACCGATTTCCACTTACGATTCGAAACGCGGTTTACCTATATAAAATGTAAAACAACGAAGAACATGTTATTAGTAACCGAATAATTGACTAAATACATAAGTAAGTAAACCGTTTACCTAAAGACTAAACCCCTCTTTTGATCCTCAACATAGCCTCTTCATAAAAAAAAAACATATATGCGAAGTATCAGGTTATTTTCAATTAAAACAAATACGATACATGCTAAAGCAAGCAAGAGGATGAGCCCTTGCTTACTTTAGCTTGCTTAATCTAAAAAGTAAAACTTGTAACTCCAAAAGTCAATAACATAATAATAGTTATAATAAAAATGTGAATGCATGAATAAAACGATAAACCACAGAATGCAGATTCTACATTTAATTCGACGCGCGCCTTCTTATCTAAAAGAAGAAGCCGCGTAATTAAAACCACAAAATCACATCGGAAATAAATCACCCGAGGAGATTTGAAGAGATCTACCATCTCTTGCCATCGACTGGATGTAAAGTCACTTTTATGGAATGGAATATATAGAATTTTGGCCCAAGGCCAAGCGATGGGACCTATGAGGTCATTCTGTGCTGAAAGGAAAATTGACAGTAAAGAGGTTTGAAAGGTGTCATAGAAGGAAAACCTCAAAGCAGTTCCACTATGAAACAATTGTTAGGAGAGGTTGATGGGAGAAAGAGAATATGAACAGAGGTATGGTAAAAGGAATGAAAAAGGGTTGCAGCTAGGGGGCCGAAGGGACCCTGCAAAGAACCTTGAGTAACGCCTACAGTGTACCGCATGAGCTGCACTGACGGCACTACCCCCATACGGAGTAAGTTCACTTTCATAATGAAACAGAAATGGGATAAAGAGGTTAACAATATCGAGGTATGGTCGCTTTCTGATCACTTGCATTTCCCAGAAATACTCACAGGATTATCCTGTCTGTCTATTGGTGTGTCTAGGCTCTCTCTCTCTCTCTCTCTGTGTGTGTGTGTGTGTGAAAAGTAATCCACAAACTCTTATGATATTTATACAGTCAGTTAGCTTTTAAACCAAGTGTTTATAGTGACATTGGCTGTTTTCTAATTCATTTTGCCACGTGTTCAAAACTCTCTCTCTCTCTCTCTCTCTCTCTCTCTCTCTCTCTCTCTCTCTCTCTCTCTCTCTCTCTCTCTCTCTCTCTCTCCTTCACGACCATTTCCTGGAAGAAACTTTCCTAGAAGCGTGGACAACATAACTTCAGCTGTTACTCAGATGATTGTCGAGTAGTGCATGATATATAAATACGCGCAGTACGCACGGACTCCATAATCCAGGAGCAAAGGGGGAGGGAAGGGAGGGGCTGGAAGAGTCACCATACCTACAAATCCTACAAGAGAATTTACGAATGAAATAATTCGCAGCACGCTCTGAGATCGATATAGATGGCTTCGTGTCAGGCAGTGCTATATAGTCGAGACCGGCCCGCTTGCGTGGGTATGCTGGCTGGCTTCTCGCATGATCGCGTGTGTTCGCTGGCTCGATGTGGATGGTTCTTCCGTGATGTCGTGACAGATACTTCATTAGCGACGGGGAAAATAAATCATTCGAATGTGCTTCTCTCTCTCTCTCTCTCTCTCTCTCTCTCTAGCACGTTGCTACTGGGGAGGAATCGACCCGTGGCTTCTTCTGCTGGCATGCGGCTGGACTGACTGGAAAATTGTATTACCCGACTGAGTCGCGTATCGGCACGGGAATGGGACGTGTAGAAACGCCACTCTCCTGTGCGTGTTTTCAGGGGATCGATCGAATTTCGTGGATTCGTTTCATTATTCAGGGCTGAATCTGTTATCGACAGGTTCGGGTGTCATTCTGTTACGGCATCTGAGTGTTATGGTTTCCAGGAGGTATTACATTGAGCAGTGTGACCCTTTTTACATATATTTTTCCACCAGCAGGACGATTCCCTATCATTTTTTCCAATCCTGTAATTCCAACACCAATCCCAATCATGCCAGTTCCAGTCCCCCACAATGCCAATACCAATCACCATCAGACCAATGCACATCGTGTCAAATCCCCAAATGTCAATCCCAAATCCAGCCATGTCAACCCCAATCCCAATCACAACAATCAAAATCCCCGTAATCCCAATCCCAATCACGTCAATCCTAATCAGACCAATCCCCATCCTGGTAATCCCAATCCCAACAAATCAGTCCCAATCTCAATCAATCTTACCAACCCCAATCATTAGGTGGGGATTCACAGACAACAGTCGCGCTCATGATTTATGAATGTCCCTATTTGAAGGAAAGCTCCTCTAAGAACCCAAACAACAGTTCGTCAACCCCCAGTACATCTAATGCGTCACTCGCCTCTACTCAGCACTCGTTTTCTCCCCTTACTTTCTTTCTTATTCTCTTACTTTCTTTAAACCCTTCAGGACAGAGACAACGGACTACAAACCCAAGAGGACTCCAAAGGAAAATCCAGCTGAGAGAGAGAGAGAGAGAGAGAGAGAGAGAGAGAGAGAGAGAGAGAGAGAGAGAGAGAGAGAGAGGCAAGTTATAGGAAGAGGTGGTAAATAAATAAATATGAGGAAATAGAAAATAAAATCGAAACGCCTGCCTTCCGGAGACGTCAGTAGCAGAGACCAGGAACGAATTTGCTCCTCGCTTAAATATCTGGAGATCGGAAGATCCCACAACTGCACTGCGCAAACTATTACGACCTATTCTTGATATTCTTCAAGGACCTCAAGATCCCCCCTTTCTAACACTTACCACAACCCTCTCAACCGCTTTTCAATTATTTTCACAATCAACCCATCTTTTGCTATTCTCTCTACACGGCCAGACCATATTAGCTCACTCCGACGCATCTTTTCATTTATCACGTCCAGTGGTTAGAACACAAGTTCGATCCCGTTATGTAAATGGTAGTTAGTCGACTTGGATAGTTTGTAGCCTGGCCGGAAAAGGTGACTGGGCTTGCGACCTCATCCCGAAACAATTTTGGAGAACCGGAGGGTTAAAGAGATCTTTCACGACTTACATTTTCAGTAACAGTACCCGGAAGGTTGTAGTATAACGAGCGTACACCTCAAATAAAAATCAATCAGAAGATAGATGAGTGAATGTGTGTGTGTGTGTGTGTGTGTGTGTGTGTGTGTGTGTGTGTGTGTGTGTATCGGGTGTTCACCAATCAGAAAACGGGATCTAGAGAGATGAGAACAAGTTTCATCGCCAATCGGAGCCAGAAAACCAATTTCGTGCACGTCGAAGCAACGCCTGATTGAGATATTAGAAGTCGTTTCTGGAGACACGACAAACGTGATGACTTCATTGCGGTGTTCTGCAGTTCTGCATATTCTCCGCGTCCTGCGGAAGATCGAGTTCTGCCAAAAAAAAAAAAATGCTTCTTATGAATACGTGTGGGAAAGATAAATTGATTTAGTGTATAAATGGGACGTCTCTGATCGGAGACGACTTTGTCGGATGGGAGATCGTAAGTAAGAGATCCTCGGTGGTATGGATTGACAAAAGAAAAAAAAACTTCCAGGGACCGGCAATGCCGTGCCAATTAGAGGCTGGGCCGCTGTGTTGTGGGTGGCGGCGAAATGAGAACGCCACTTACCGTCGGAAATTTCGCCTGCGGGTCCGCGGTCCCCTTTTGACAAGCGCGAAATAACCCGGGCGCAAAATTGCCCCTTGTGATTTAGGTAGCTACGGACGGCCATTAACCTGTTAAGTATGACGCGAGAAACATCACCGCCCTGTCATGACAATCGGCGCGTTATTTCAGATCGGAACACACTTCACTGAGCGCCGTTCGTATAAGGGAGTCTGGAAAGGAGTCGGAATAGCTCACAGATGACGTTATTACGAGTCTAAAGCGGTTTGACGCGATGTCAAGAGGAGAGAAATTCATCTGCTTTTTACTTCTGGTTCGACCTGGGCGGTTGTTTCAATGTTATTATTGTTATTACCACTATTATGAATGCAGTTATTACTGTTACTTCGGTAACTGTTTGGGTATAGCCGATTACTATTTTTAGCCTTTTGTCTCGTGTATCTAAATTGTGTATATTGTATTGTCTCTACTTTGTATGTACTGTGTATATGGCCCTGATCTGAAATAAAGGGTATTATTATTATTATTATTATTATTATTATTATTATTATTATTATTATTATTATTATTATTGCTAAGAGATTCACATTCTCGCGAAAAACAGTTTGTGTAATAAAAATCCACAATTGTATAGTGAACTGTCTTTTACATAGTAATAGAGTTTACCATATAATTGTAGATTTTTATTACACGGTATTATTATTATTATTATTATTATTATTATTATTATTTATTATTATTATTATTATTATTATTATCATAAGTCCTTAACGGCCGCTGGAACCGTTCGGATGACCTGCCGAAAATTAAAGGATGCAAACGGCTGAGAAATATACAAAGAAATGTGATTTATGGAAAATGGTTGACAGCGGTAACCTGTATCCATAGAACTGGCTCCATGCCTTTCGAAATCTTTCTCAGCGAGTAGCCGGAATGCGAGCGCAGAAATAAGGATATAACTTTTCATTTTTCCTTAATGCCACCCGAGGCATCCCCCGGGATGGTTTGTTTCGCTGAGTTTGTTGTTTATTTAGCTCAAGGAAACTGGGGTTGATAAAAGGAAAGTGGGAGTAAGTAAAAATTTTATAAAGGATGCGTAAAACTCAGACTCGGGGAGAGAGAGAGAGAGAGAGAGATCCCAAAGATTCTAGGAAAATGAAAATAAGAAAAATCCTAGGAAAATTAGATTCAGACTAGGAAAGTCAAGAGAAACTGAAAGTAATAAATAATAAAAGGAAACGGGGAATGCATAAAAACGACTAAAGAATAAATAAAATCAGGCTAGAGAGAGAGAGAGAGAGAGAGAGAGAGAGAGAGAGAAGAACCTAGCATCCCAAATTAGATTCGTCCTAAGTCATAATTGTATATGTGTGCGTGTGTATGTATGTGTGAGTGTGTGTGTGTGTGTGTGTGTGTGTGTGACTGTGTGGCATCCATTCCTTTGCAGGCTCGTCACTCAATAACAGGGTATGGCCCGCCCCAACATCAGGACGGGGGAGGCGGTAATATTTGACCAGGCCCTAATTGAAGACTAAAGCGAAGCCGCCGCCCGCTAGTAACTTACACAAAGACCGACTCTCAAATACCTGTGTTGGAGTTCTGTCACACTCCCCCCACCTCTCCCCTTCCACCCCCAAACCCTTGATCTTGGCCGCTTTGTGTGTGTGTGTGTGTGTGTGTGCAGTTGTTTACGCATAAATCTATTTTTAAAATGCGTATGACTTTGTATTTGTGCATGAATTAAATGTGGTTTTTTGTAAGTTTTGTTATGGAGTTTCTTGCAATACTTTGTGTGTGTGTGTGTGTATGTGTGTGTGTACGCGGTTGTTTACGCATAAATCTATTTTTAAAATGCGTATGACTTTCTGTTTATGTGTGAATTAACCGTGGTGTTTTGCAGGTTTTGTTATGGAGTTTCTTGCAATGCTTTGTATTTGCGTATGTCATTCTGTGTAAGGCTCTGTTTTTAAAGTGAGATTTTGTGTAAGACTTTGTTTGTTTGCGTATTGTGTGTATAAATCTCCTTGTTTGTGGAAGCTGTTTTTAAATCTTCGATTGGATCTTTGTGTGTGCATCTATACATCATCCTCTTT
>NC_089769.1:5919583-5937083 GCF_040412425.1 Macrobrachium rosenbergii | reverse complement strand
AAGATCCTTCCCTTAAACTTTGGAGGAAAAGACTGAAGTACTGAACATGGTTCTATTAAGTAAACCCTACGTTCCTCAAAAGGAGAAAAAGTCTTAATTCTTTTCTCTCTCTCTCTCTCTCTCTCTCTCTCTCTCTCTCTCTCTCTCTCTCACACAGGCAAATCAAAAAAAAAAAAAAGGCCAAAAGAACACTTAAAATCTGGAAAAGAGCTCGATTTTTGATAACCAGACCAACACTAATTTCACGAAGTCAAATTCCAATTTTCCGAACAGTGTCATTTGTCTTGTCAGATCTGCTACGGTCACCTGTTCTGGGAAGGTGGCCTTACAGGACTCCAGACAGTGAAGAAGAAGTGTTCAGAACATCAGCACACACACACACACACACACACTCTTGTTCCAGCGGCAGAGTGGATGGAGCCTGCGTTGTTAGTCTCGCCCGCGAATCTATTAGAACTCTTTTGGAGTGATATGCCAAAACCACAAGTGTATATTTATTTCATTAGATTTATATGTAGTTTTTTTATTATTTTTTATGGCGTTGTTGAAGAATTATTTGAGGTAAATTCTAATTATTAACAGTGTTATTTTATTATTATTATTATTATTATTATTATTATTATTATTATTATATTATTATTATAATATTATTATAATAATAATATTATAATAATATTATTATTATAATATTATAATAATAATAATATTATTATTATTATTATTATTGGTGATATATATTATACATCTACATCCATACCACTGTGTGATTTATTTCACCATTTTAGGGACTCATTTTATATTTTTTAAGATTTTTATGAATTATTATTATTATTATTATTATTATTATTATTATTATTATTACTGCAACATCACACACTCCCGTTGTAGCAGCAGAGTGGATGGATCCTACGTTGTAGTCTCGTCTGCAAATCTGTAAGTACTCTGTTGGAGTGATATGCCAAAGCCACAGGCAAATATTTTATATTTATATGATTTTTTGATCATTTTTTTATGACTTTTGAAGAACCATTGAAGGTGAATGACTCTTGGGAAATGATTTTAATTGATACTTATCAATGAGTTCACCTGTTATTATTATTATTATTATTATTATTATTATTATTATTATTATTATTATTATTATTATTATTATTATTATTATTATTATTATGTAGATATTTTGACATTAGAAGATGTGATTTTACAGACTATTGGAAGTTAATGAACAACAAGTTTCATCATTAATTCTTCTTTACCACCCTCACATCTCTCTCTCTCTCTCTCTCTCTCTCTCTCTCTCTCTCTCTCTCTCTCTCTCTCCTCGTAAGATGCCACTTTCTTTACACATATTTGCTGTCATTTCGAACAAAATCGGTACAACACAAGAGAGAGGAAATTGTTATGGGTACAATGAAGAGTCATGAAAAGAAGTTCATTGTTGAGAAAATCAACTCTTCAAAGTTATATTTGATTTCCAGCACGAGAGAGAGAGAGAGAGAGAGAGAGAGAGAGAGAGAGAGAGAGAGAGAGAGAGAGAGAGAGAGAGAGAGAGAGAGAGAGAGAGAGAAAGAGAGAGACAAGTAAAGAAAGAGAGAGACAGAGAGAGAGAGAGAGAGAGAGAGAGAGAGAGAGAGAGAGAGAGAGACTAATATTCAGGCAAAGAAAGGTGTAGAGAGACATACATAGAGAGACAGAGAGAGAGAGAATGACTAATAGTCAGATAAATACAGACGTAGTGAGGCACACATAGAAAGAGAGAGAGAGAGAAATAGGCAAAGAAAGAGGTAGAGAGAGAGAGAGAGAGAGAGAGAGAGAGAGAGAGAGAGAGAGAGAGAGAGAGAGAGAGAGAGAGAGAGATTAATAGTCAGGCAAAGGAAGAGGTAGAGACACGCATAGAAAGAAAGAAAGAGAGAGAGATAAGGGAGTTACTAATAGGCAAAGAAAGAGGCACAGAGAGAGGGAGAGAGAGAGAGACACTGACGAGGACAGAGAGAGAGAGAGGACAGAGAGAGAGAGACAGAGAGAGAGACAGAGAGGGCGGGGTCTGGGGCTGGGTGCGAGAGGGCCGGGTGGTAGCGAAACGTACATAGAAAAAGGACACTCCCAAATAATGTCAGAGAGGGTCCCCAAGTCTTTCTGAGTACCAATTGTCCCTGCATATTCTCCGTTTCCTGCTTAGACTGCTGCCGCGATCAGATAATGACTCCTCTGGAGCAGTCGACGTTCTTCCCTTTTCTCTCATCTTTCCTCAGTCCATCTCTCTCTCTCTCTCTCTCTCTCTCTCTCTCTCTCTCTCTCTCTCGTGTCATTTGTTTCTCTCTATTACTTCGACGGGTTTCTATGGATGGTTGTTTGTTTACTGGTGTTTTCCGGCGTGATTTGCGATTCGTTGTTTCTTTGAAGGTGAATCAGATGTTGCCGTGTATAAATAAATAAATAAATAAATAAATAAATAAATAAATATACATATAAATGTATATGTATATATATGTTTATATATAAATATATATATATATATATATATATATATATATATATATATACGTGTGTGTGTGTATATATATACATCCTTTATACAGTGGTAATGAATTTGGCTGGGATAATATACAATGAAAGTGTATACTTTTGTTCACATCTACATATGTGCGGTATATCTATACATACATACATACATACATACACACATGCACACGCAAACACACACACATAATATATAATATAATATATATGTATAGATTTATAATATATATGTATAGATTTATATACTATAAATATATGTGTGTGTATGTATGTATGTATGTATGTATAGATATACCGTACATATGTAAATGTAAACAAAAGTATACACTTATTGCATAATATCCCAGCCAAATTCATTACAACTGTATAAAAGATGTAAATAATGACTCACTTAATTGCGATGCAAGCCATGTGACCAGGTTCATGAGACGTCCTTGCGAGGATTACTCACAGCCCCCAGGCAGCCTTGGTTTGTCCCCAGGAAGATCCTAGATCGATCGACTGATCGTGAAAGGAAAGCTGGCGTCACAAGAGCAGTGGTCATTATTTTATTTTCATCTTTATCATGCAATCGTAGTATTTGTACGCAGTTCATATTCTCCTTCTACCAGTTTATAGCCCACCATCTCCAAACTTGTTTCATAGTTCAACTGCGAGGTTTTCCTCCTGTTACGCATTTAGAAACTTTTTACACCCAATTTCCGTTTCAGCGCTGAATGACCTCATAGGTCCCAGCTCTTGGCCTTCGTCATTAAGCCGGTATTCCAATCCACATCTGAACAAAGGTATTACAAAAGCGAGAACTTCAAGTATAAAGAAATTAATAATCGAACCATTACCGCATAAAATTCTGATTGAGATTACAAACTAGATTTAAACTGGACACTTACCAATTCGTCATAAATAACATTCTCAAAAGTTTAGCTGCAATCTTTTCCTTATAACGTTGCTCATGCGCAAAAACGGCCAGAAAATGAGGAAACTTCCTCTTGAAAAGTCTCTGGTCATTTTTTCCTGTAGTCAGGAATTGCATCATATGCAACAGATCTGCCAAGTAAGTTGAGCAGAAAGAGGAGTTTTGCCTCTCCGAAGGCCTCGAAGTTTGCCTAGAAGATAATTATGAAAAAAGTTTCCTTATTCCCAATGTCTATACAATACTAAAACTCCGAAACGTTTTTTTGTTTGTTTGCACACCGGGAGTTAAACGGGGCTGGTGCTGCCTGTAGACTTACCTTCCTACCCCTCCCTTTCCCCTTCCCCTTCCCTTCTTCCTCCCCCTCCCCTTTTCCTTCCCCTCTTCTTCCCCTTCCCTCCCCTTCACTCATCCCCTACCCTTCCACCCTCCCCCACCCCTCCCCACCCCTCCCCTACTCTTCCACCCTCCTCCCCTCTTCTCCCCTCCCCTCCCTCCTCCCCTTCCCCTCCCCTCCCCAAATTTTCAATATTAGGTGACCCAACGGTTCACGGGTGATCCAGTTTGATTATCAAAATAACTAACTTCTGTTATTGGTATCCAGTTTTACCTTAATAATCCACTTAGTCGGTTAACTCCAGTGGCCTTATACCGTGGCCACAGAGAGAGAGGGCCGGTTTACCCTCTGAGCATGGCCGTCTTATAGTAGGCCTACGTCTATGGTCACCGACATCTCAACTAGGTAAATAACTGTTAATAACGAACAAATGTTTTAGAATATTTTTACTTGAATATTTCTAAAATGAATCGATTTTATTTATAAAGAAGTTTAATCGTTTACTGAATACATACATTCATACTTAGAGAAGCAGAGAGAGAGACGCATATGAGAATGAATTTTAATTGCGGTTGAAGATATTAATTCATGTTATGACTTTATGTGAGAGAGATGAAAACTTCCTTTTCGTCATTGCACCTCCAGTAGACCTTTTAGCAAGTTGTTCTACTTTCGGGCTGAAGTTTTTTTTATATGAAAATGGGTTTAATCGTTGAAATACTGGGTAGAATAAGCCATTTTCTATCGCCAACGAATCTATAAACACGAGGAGACACGTTGTACAACAATAAGGAAGAAATTATAAAGATCTGGGGAATACTAACGTTATTGAAGGTCATTAAAGCAATTGGTAACAAAATAATTCCAAGGGCAGTAAGTACCCGAATGACTGGTCTTTCATAAGCGACAACAATGACAAAACAGTTATTAATTTTGCTGGGCTTACACCAGTGTTACTTTGCCTGTCGAGTTTTTGTAGTTCGCAGTTCCTCGTTGGACGAGTCGGTAGAGTTCTCGGCTAGCACTCTGTTAGTCCCGAGTTCGAGTCTCCGGCCGGCCAATGAAGAATTAGAGGAATTTATTCCTGGTGATAGAAATTCATTTCTCGGTATAATGTGGCTCGGATTCCACAATAAGCTGTAGGTCCCGTTGCTAGGTAACCAGCTGGTTCTTAGCCACGTAAAATAAGTCTAATCCTTCGGGCCAGCCCTAGGAGAGCTGTTAGTCAGCTCAGTGGTCTGGTTAAACTAAGGTATACTTAACTTTTTTTTTTTTTTTGTAGTTCACTCAGTATTTGTGTTGCGAAGGTACAACATAACGAACTTTTGCACAGGGACATCACCTATATGAGCTTGAATGAATTTATCATCATTCACTCCTACCGAAAATACCGTTTTAGGACAGGGCGATAACGAAAAAGAGTTTATTAACAGACACTGCTCGTCGTGAATAATTTTCCGGTACTTATCAAGTTTCAGCTTGCTTGAGAGTTCCTGCAAGTCATTAAATTTAATGTTTTTCTCATAATCTTGAGCTTCAAAGAGACCCTGTTCGCTGCGTTTTCGAGTCGGGTGATTCCTTCCCTTCGGGTCACAGTCGAAGAAGGTAAGTCACTGGGACAGTGCAGCATTTTTCCGTAAATGTGGCCGCTGCATTTGCACAGGAGTTTTTCCCCAGTTTTTCAGTCTGCAACTGACATTTCCCGCACCTGCAAGAACATTCATGCGAGGCGGAAGAGTCTAGGAATATACATGCACTTAGTATTAGGAAATTTATGCATATACTGTAGGTTTCTGTTCTACAAACACACACACACAAATATATATATATATATATATATATATATATATATATATATATATATATATATATATATACATACATATATAAATTTCTGACTCACATCAGGATCGAACCCAGCACCCAAGGTTCCAACTTCTTTTATGACTTGTATGGCCGAGTGGGCAGCGCCCTTGCCTTTCAATTGAAAGACCTTGGTTCGATCCTGATGTGAGTCAGAAATTTATTTCTGTGCCACACGTGATTTGTGTTGATTATTTCTGTATATATATATATATATATATATATATATATATATATATATATATATATATATATATATATATATATATATATATATATATATATATATATATTATGTAATATATATGTATATATTTATATATATATATTTATATGCATACATACATGCATACATACACACACACAATTACACATACTGATTTTCTTGGCTGGATTGAAATCTTTCCTTTTGATAGCACGTACCATTGCTCTCGCCTTTCTGTTGCCTCGGGAAATTTAAAAAGTCACTTTTTCCGATGCTGCATAATTTCCCCGGCAATTTGGAACACAACACTTACATGGCATTGTCACAGATGTTTAGAATTTCTCTAATATTTACACACAAAATTGTAGATTATCGGCGTAACCCCACTCTACAAGTTCCAGGAAGTAACTGATTTGTTTTGCCTACAACCTGGGTTTCCAGGTAGGAAAATACCCCGGTATCCGACCTACTAATCTTAAAGCGCTTGGATTTAAAGGGACCCGTGACCTGGCCTTCTCTTTCTCGGTGGCCACGCTTGTACTGACCTGTTTCCGCTTTCACCATATTCCTTAGGCCTCTCTCAATACCGAATCAAATTACAGTCACCATGGCGAGTGGCATTCATTACCGGTCACCTATCCATTTACTGACCACACCCGATAATAGTAACTGGCACTGGCTAAGAGTGTGTAGACCTCACAAGAGTAATTACAATTCGCAAATGATTTCAAATGAATACTGTCAAAGAATCTTCAGAAAGCATTTGAGCCAGTGTAAGGGGCGCTGGGTTACAATGAGACCCGGGAACCTAGCATGATTAGCCCGGGTGGTAACACCTGTGAGTCTCACCTGGTACGAATCACCGATGATTTTTCTTTTTATTTTTTTATGAGTAAGCCGCTTAGCTAGACCGCTGAATATAAATCCTGAATTTTAAAAAAACTTTTTTTCTTTGAGTTATGACTTTCAATGCAAATCTGAAAATCGTTTTTAAAATACATTCGTAAACTGCAAAGTTACGAACGTGACTGACTATCTGAGCGGGAGACATATTGCAAGAAAAACCAGCAAAATATATAATAATTACAGAGAAATTGAAGCCACAAATATTTACCTAGTATTGCAGATAGCAGTCTATGAGAACGTCGCAAAATGAAATCAGAAAATAGAAGCCAGAGAAAAAAAATGAAAAAGTAAGGAATTTCTTCATATTTAAGCAGAAACTAATAAACCTATAATATTCAAAGAGAAATGGAATACGCAAAAATTTACCAAGCATTGCAAAGTCGGTAGTCAGTGAGACCACCACGAAATACAATAGAAAAGAAGCTTAAAACAAAAATAAGAGCAAGGAACGTCGTCGTATTTGAGCAGAAACTAATAAATCTATAACATTCACAGCATTGCCGTTGGCAGTCAACGAGAACATCGCAAAATAAAATAGGGAAATAAAAATAAAAGCCTAAGAACTTCGTCTCGAACTCTTCTGTGTAGTACTACCGCGCCACGATAGATTCTCATTTGACAGACACACCTGCAGAGATTTGGCGCGCTCTTCTTTTTTTTTGTCTCGGTCCCAGTAGAAGCAGCAACAGAGATCTTTCTGGAATGTTGTTGTTTCGGGGAGGAATCTTAAATGCTCGGGAGCGCCGAAATGAGCCACGAGGCACACAGGGAGCGTCGTTGCTTTTAATGTTCCGAAGGGAATTTTTGTTTTGTCGGACGTCCAGAATTTGATGAAAATATGATGACGAGGGGACGAACGGTTTCCTGTCCTGCCTAGACCTATGATCCCGTAAGCCGGCTCCTCTCTCTCTCTCTCTCTCTCTCTCTCTCTCTCTCTCTCTCTCTCTCTCTCTCTCTCTCTCTCTCTCTCTCTTCAAAAAATAAAAAAACGAAATAGATACACTCCTGTCTAACAAATAAAAAACAAAAACAGTAAAACACCGAATGATTCCCTTTCAGAGATTTAGTCAATGTATGTACACCTAGTAAGCTCTATTAGGTCAAAATATTTCCGTGTGTCCAATAATGTAATTTTTATGAACATTTTCTGGGGAAAAATTAATAATTCTGCCTAATCCTTTGGATTTTTGTAAAATAAAAATATTGATTTATTATAATTGATTCAGAAATTATTATTATTATTATTATTATTATTATTATTATTATTATTATTATTATTATTATTATTATTATTATTATTTAAACAGGTCCAATAAGACTCGTGGAATTAAACGAGATAAGACTATTCAGTTATCATTAGTTTACTCTTTAATATGTTTTTTACACCATACTCCTTTTCCCTTTGGATTTGTGACGCCAGAAGACAAGGCGAATAGCCTTCTGGTTTCTGTCAAGTCCCTGTGCCTTTGACATAAACCTGAAAGGGAATACAACAGTCGTGTAACCACCAGGTCTATAATTAAATGCTTATGTCAACAGAAGCACACTGGGCTTGTCTAAAAGAAGCTCGTGGTTGTGGCCAAGTTCAGAAGGGTTTAAAAAAAGCCTGTTGTGGACCCCTGGACAGAGACTCAGTTCTTCGCAATACCAGCCATACATTCATACTATCATACTTTCCTTATCGTAAGTATTATTATTTAAATATGCCTCGAAATTAACGCTAAAAATACTAGTTTTTCCTCGTGATTTTCCAGCTATTAAACAGAATTTGGGGCTGCCACTCTGTCAACACTGACTCCTCACACAAAGCAAATATACTGTCATATATAAGGGTCCGCTCAGATGAGTTAAAAAGAAAGTCAGATTTCCGTTGGCTCATAGTCGAGGCCTCTTCAACTGGTTCCTCACACAAAGCAAATATACTTTCATCTGAGGGTTCGTTCAGATGCAGTGATAAAAAGTCGGATTTCCGCTGGCTCTATAATCGAGGGTTCTTCGCTCTGCAGTGGAAATTTCATCACTAATGAAACGCATACCCACAAACCCATTCGATGGGGCACGCTACATTTGGTTCCTAAAACTATACAGGCATTTCCTATCAGATCAATATATCACATATTCAGCCTTCAGTCCATCAGTCTGATTTGAAACAGTAACAGCCAACAGCAAAAAAAAAAAAAACAACAGCAGTTATCTTACTAACAACGGTAATATCAATAACACAGAACGGCATTACAATTCAGGTCAAGATTTATCCAATAGGAGCCTCCTTCTCGTTCAGACAAGAAGCCCCGCCCTAACAGCCCCAGCAGCTTTCGACGTGACGGAACAAGATCGGTTCTAAGACTCAATAACAGGATACCCACTATCTCCAGGACTCGTATCCCGTTTGGGACGATACTGACTAATTTGCAGAAATCCCTCGGTAATGAATGGTGAGGAAATTCAGCGAATGAAGAGGGAATGTCTTTGTTTGTGGGACAAACGGCGAGGGACCATTGACTACCTTACCTTGTCTTATGGGAGGGGAGGAAGGTAATAGGGATCTGTCAATAGCGAGTCTCTTGTTTTGTATTGTAGAGAATGTTTAAAAGGGTAAGGATGACATCAGTCAGGTCCTGATGCGTGGATCGATATAAAATGAAGAAGAGAGAGAGAGAAGAGAGAGAGAGAGAGAGAGGAGAAAGAGAGTGGCCTCAATTAGAACTAGATTCGACAGATAGATTGATAGACAGATTAGAATAAGAGTTGCATCGACCTGTTATGACTAAAAAGGTAAATACAGAGAGAGAGAGAGAGAGAGAGAGAGAGAGAGAGAGAGAGAGAGAGTGACCTCAAAGAGAACGAGATTCGACAGATGGAGTGATAGATGGATAAGAATAAGATTTGCATCAACATGTTTTGACCAAAGAGGTGAATGCAGAGATAGGTAGATATAGAATTAGTTAGATAGATATGAACGCATCTTCTGTGCTATCTGAAGAACTGGGAGAGAGAGAGAGAGAGAGAGAAAGAGAGAGAGACTGGTAATTAACGTTGAGATTAACAAAGAAGGTGAAATAAAGGCCCATTGGGAGTTAAAAAGACCACACACGCTCTTTCGTACAACGACTAACCTCTTGAATGCGGCCGGTTCAAAGAGAGAGAGAGAGAGAGAGAGAGAGGGAGTGAAAGAGAGAGAGAGAGGAAAGCTGCTCAAGGAATGGAACATCCAGCCACGTCACTTCCGGCTCTCTCTCTCTCTCTCTCTCTCTCTCTCTCTCTCTCTCTGTCTTCCTTACATCCTGTTCAGTAGGGCGTCAGTTCTATTTCTTAATTTTATTCTGATATCTAAACTTAACGGAATTAAAGTTCTGTATATATATATAATATATATATATATATATATATATATATATATATATATATATATATATATATAGGATATATATATATGAAAAATATGAAAAGCATCCATTTCAAATTCGTGTGATATACTCTGTATCCATCATAAGTTGATAAAAATATTTGATTGGAACAATTACAAATATATTTCAAATTATATATATAAATATATATACTCTGGATCCTTCATCATATCTGATAAACCATATATACACATACATACATATATATATATATAAACTAACAGTCAAAAATAGAAATCCCATTATTAAAAGTGATGCTTTGGTGCCAAAATCTGAAAATAACTTCTGGGAAATATGGGTCAGAAAACACTTGCCTACTGATTAGAAAATTTCTTTCTCTAAACGACTCATAGAAATGTCTACAAAGGTATGTCTTTTGAGTGGAGCCCATAGCCATGCCATCTGTTTACTTAGCAACTTTATAATTAAAATTAAAATGTTATAATGACTAATGAAAGCTCCTGAAGTTTCTTGAAATTGCCACAGAGAGAGAGAGACAGAGAGAGAGAGAGATAGAGAGAGAAGAGAGAGAGAGAGAGAGATATAACAGTATCCTATAACATCTTGGAAATACGAGATCTAATTAAGTCTAGTCCTGAAGAACATCTGAAATTTCCTCTCGTTCAATTAATATTTGTTTATTAAATTTGACTGAACCTTTTCGAAGGTAAACAGTCACTCAAGGGGCCTCAAAGAGCAAGAGCCTGGTGCTGGCATAAGGCCAGCATAAACCAACAGAGAGTCAAACGAATTTCGGAGAGAAATCAATAACTCATATCCCGAATTCTGTAAGACAGGAGGAAAAGCCTTTGAATTAATTATCAAAGAGATTTGTTTTTGTTTTTTCACATTCATTTCTTTGCGAGTTCAGCTGGCGTCACGACATCAAAGGTCAAGGAGGCTGTGTTTATCATTCCTTTCGGAAAGAGTAAAAAAAAACAGAGAATAAATATGAGAAACAAAATGACTTTGGAAAATATTTCCTAAGAATTAGAAATATTGTAAATATAAGTTTTAACCATGAATGGTATTTAATGCAATCTTGCAAAATACTATTGGAGTAGAATATATAATTTAGACCAAAGGCCAAGAACTGGGACCTATAAGGTCATTCAGCACTGAAAGCGAAAATGACAGTAAAAAGGTTTGAAAGGTGTAACAGGAGGAAAACCTCAAAGCAGTTGCACTATGAAACAATTATTAGTAGAGGGTGGAGAGTAAGATGGAAGAAAGAGAATATGAACGGAGGTACAGTAACAGGAATGAAAGGGGTTGCAGCTAGGGGCCGAAGGGACGCTGCAAAGAACCTTGAGCATTACCTACAGTGCACCGCATGAGGCGCACTAATGGCACCACCTCCTACGGGGTTTATAAAATACTTATTAGATGTAATCCACTGATCCCACTTCCCAAGAGTCATATAAAGTTAAGCAACATTTGGTCTGGCCATTACTTGTATGGGTAACCGTCATTTACACAAACATTGGCCGGAGTTCGGTGTGAGCGACAGTGAGTCACAATAAGGCGTGGAACGCCAGGGGTGGGACAATGATGAAAAAATTCACTGCATTTAAATTTTGTGTTATAAAAACAAATTTTACCTCTCTTCTCTCTCTCTCTCTCTCTCTCTCTCTCTCTCTCTCTCTCTCTCTCTCTCTCTCTCTCTCTCTCTCTCTCTCTCCTGGCGATTGGCTCTATTCTATCCGTTTAGCTGACACCTATAAGCACGTCACGTATTTTAAGAGATCACTGATAATTATACCCTCTCTTTTCTTGTAGTCATAAGCATTAGCATAGGCTTTTCATAATGTATATTTCTGTTATTTTTCTACTGATATTCTTTAGGTCAGTGCTCTCGCAAGCTCGGTCTGACTGCCTGCCACCACTTCCACTCCTCCATCAAGGTAGGAAAGAAAAGAATCAGTGGCCCAGCTGAGAGAAAAGGGGGAAATATCACTGCTCTGTAGACTTAAAGGATATTATTATTATTATTATTATTATTATTATTATTATTATTATTATTATTATTATTATACATCCATATGCGTGTATGTATATATATATATATATATATATATATATATATATATATATATATATATATATATATATATATATATATATATATATATATATATAATGTATACATGTGCGCGTGAAAGAGATGAAAGTACAGTAGCGGAAAAAAGTCAGACCACTTGCCAGTCTTATAGCCACTTAATCTTCGAGCCACCGTAAGATCATGGAACTCTCTTACCTTCCTTTGCGTTTCCTATATCATTTAAAATATCCCCTATTTACGTGACATCTTTGTTATCTTTCAAGAAGGAAAGACCATTAAACACGATCTCTCTCTCTCTCTCTCTCTCTCTCTCTCTCTCTCTCTCTCTCTCTCTCTCTCTCTCTCTCTCTCTCTCTCTCTCATTCCTGCCATGGGACATGTTTATTCGGGGTTCTTTATGGCCGTCTCTGTGTCGTCGACTCAAATATTATAGTTATTTTTTATTGAGGAGCCATTTGCCTTGAAAGAGAACAGTTTTATGATATGATGTTGTCAATAAATAGTTTGAAGACAAAAAAAAAAAAAACGAATGAGCAAAAACAGGAAATATCAGAAAAAATAACAAAAGTTACGCGCGCAAATAAAAGTACAGTATATACTACGGTAGTACAAACGCGGATGGTCTGCTTTTTACTACGGTTGTAGCGTAAAAGAAAACGTAATTACAAAAAAAAAAAAATGTAAATGAATAAAATCTTAATCGCTTTAAAATTAACACCACTTGCCTACCCCGTCGTCTTAACAAACATCCGGCGACCATTATTCTTTTCGCCGAAATTTTCCCTCCCTATCCTGACCTCCCTCCTCCTCCTCCTCCTCCTCCTCCTCCTCCTCCTCCTCCTCCTCCCCTCCGTCTTCCGTAATTTACGGGCTGCCTAAATGATACCCGGAATTCTACAAAAAGGTCTACAAGGAGAAGGAGAGAGAGAGAGAGAGGTCTTGCGTGTAGAAGGAGTTTTTCCTTTTGAATATCGCCTTCAGAAGCCACGCTACGCCGGAGTAGGAGTGGGAGTGACGAATGCTTGCAACTCTGCCAGAACAGAATGAAGGAGTCAAGTGTCCTTTTATAGAAAAGAAACTTCCCTTTGAAGTCGTTTTCCCTCTCTTTTGTGTTTTTTTTTCTTTCCGGTATTGTTTTGACAATCAAGACAAGCCACCTACGAACATTAATGATGAACAGATCGCTTTGAGGGGAAACTTCTCGGGGGAGGTTGGCGTGTGCGCATGCGTGTTCGTCACGGGGCGTGATAGTATTCTTTCTTTCTTTCTCTCTCTCTTTCTTTCTTTCTTTATCACTCTTTCGCCATCATTCTCTTTTACTCGCTTCTTTATCTGGCGTTGCATTTTATAACGAGTTTCATGCCCCGGAAAAACTGAAACTCCTTTGTGACTATTTTTCCAAATGTCAAATTATGGAAATTCTTTCGTGGATTCTTTATTTCTTGATTACTATTATTACTTACTAGTTACGGGGCAAGGTCCCACCTTCTCACTCTTCTGGTCTAGGTTAGAGAGAGAGAGAGAGAATATCTTATGATGAACGCCCCTCCCGTTACAATGGTACACATTTTGACGTCGCAGTGAACATACACCTACGTTCTCTCTCTCTCTCTCTCTCTCTCTCTCTCTCTCTCTCTCTCTCTCTCTCTCTCTCTCTCTCCACGCTAACTGCGGCCCACGACAGCCGTGAAACAACTAGGTAACTAATTCATAGGTTGGGTGAATAAAAGTAACTGGATTTTTAGGGAATGCGCCCAGCTGACCAGAGAGAGAGAGAGAGAGAGAGAGTTACCTACTATCAACCTAATGAACTTATTCAAAGGACAATCGTCGATTAAAATATGTCCTCATTCATTGATAAAATCCTCACATCAGTGGATTTGATACGCTTCTTTATACTAATAATAAAAAGTTTCATTTAACTCAAAATAACATTTTTATGTTGCGTCAGATTTTGCAGAATTAACAGTGACCTCTAAAACTGTCTTAATAGGAGCTAAACAAACTTGGCTGATCTGAAGCTAAAAATCGTTTGTTCATTTATTATTTACTTTACATAAAGCTAAAGATTTAATTGTATATCGGGAAGGTCTTACTGGGTAACTTTGAGAAGTTGTTAATGGAGCTGGGGGAATTACAGTTATTGCATAATTTGTTGAACATGGAGTTGACAGTTACTCTTACTTCAGAATCCATGACATCTTAAGAATTTAATTTGTACATCAGATGGTATCGTCTACTGGGGTAAGAAATTACTCTTCCTTAAGATTTTTTTTTTTGGAGCTAAGAAAATATTCACTTATTATTATTATTATTATTATTATTTATTATTATTATTATTATTATTATTATTTATTCAGAATCATCCTGTTTGAGCAAAAAGGTTCAAACGTCTTTTATTGACCTCCTCGTAGGCTTCCTCGTCTGTCACCCAGGTAGCCCTGGGTTCGATCCTGAAGTGAGGTCGACACGTATTTCCTTCTTCCAAGGTCCGCAGATTAAAACTTGCGTGTCTCTGTGTCTCGCACGTGATCGTGTGTGTATGTGTATGTGTGTATGTGTGTGTGTTTGTGTTAATTACCCAAAGACAAAACTCTCGCTTTCAGAATCCGTTGTCAGCTAAAGTTATAAATCCATTCTAACATCTAAAACTGAGGTTTAAGCTGTACGTGATCGCGTGTGTACGTGTGTGTGTGTGTGTGTGTATTTGTGTGTGTGTGTGTGTGAGTGTGTATGTTTATTCTTAAACACACAACTCTCACTTCCATAATCCGTAAACAGCGAAACTTATAAATTCATTCTAACATCTCAAACTGAAGTCTAAGTGAACGACATCCCAACCTCACAGAATCTACCGCTGCTTCAGAATCCGACGTCTCCTCTGAAGCATGATGATGATGATGATGATGGTAATAATGATAATGATGAGGATGATGACGACTACGGTCTGACGATCTGCCGTCCATCTTGTGAGGTACAATGGACCACCTACGATATCAGTCCAGCGAGTGGCGACCCTCAGGCGCCGTTTGTAGTTCAAAGAAACCTACAGAGAAATCCAGAATAAATCACTGCTGGGGGAGGGATGGTGTTGGGGGCAGGGGGAAGGAAGGGGTTTGGGGGAGTTGGGGAAGCGACGCTCTGAATAAGATATGTATACGGTTGTATTTTGTTTTTCCTGTTGTTGTTGCTGTTGTTGGAGTTGTTTTTACTCTGCAACGTGGATTCATAAGCAAATATTTTACCTTAAGATATGATTGATCCACTTGTTAATTTCGTCGGTCGAACTTTGATCGGTATGAGTAAAGAATTATTGGCGTTATACCTGATGCCCTTAATTAAGCTTAGCAAAGGTTTATCTCTCTCTCTCTCTCTCTCTCTCTCTCTCTCTCTCTCTCTCTCTCTCTCAATATATAAATATATATATATATATATATATATATATATATATATATATATATATATATATATATATATATATATATATATATATATATATATATCTATATATATATATATATATACTCAGTAATTGGGCAGCTACTTGGAAATCTTAGCTTAATGATAAATAATATTGCCAAGACCAGGAAGAACATTCTTTATTGTACGAGCTCTCGAGATATAAAACCTCATCATCAGGCTGAAAAAACCGACAAGGATAAGAATCAATAAAATTACAATAAAATGACTTGTCATAATAAATCTTCAGCAAAAATACTAACGAAATATATAAAATGAACAAGTAAATACAAACTAAAAGGGTGAGACGTAAAATAACGAAAAATTAAAAACACAAACATAAAAATATGAAAATAAAACTAAGGTGAAATGTAAACAAACTACCACTCACAAAGTAAAATATTTAACGACCTAATTGAGTACCTACTATGAAATTACACGATAGCTAGTTGAATACCAGACGAGTTGTTGTTCAATTGCGGCTTCATCTTTTAATAGTCAGCGACTCTGAAATTAAAAGGTCCAGTCTATTTGAACAAAAGACAGTACCCGAAAATCCAGGTCAGTGAAAGGATGGTCCTGTGCTAAACTGTGTTCTCTAATGGCAGAAAAGGGTGGTTTGGAAAGGGGAAACCTAGTTCTAATAGAAAGACCTCTGTGTTCCAAAATTCTGTGTCTGAGCCAGCGGGAACTGGATCCCACGTATCGCAGACCACACTGCGAACAAGTGAACAAGTAAACGACACAGGAATTAAGGTCCACAGGCAGAGTAGGCTTCTCTCTCAAAAGTGATCTTATTGTGAAAGGATTACAGAAAAAAACCGGAAACTAACTTTTTTCGGACCATATAGCTACTATGACCAAGGTAAGGCAGTTTAATATACTTTTCATCTTTACTAGCAGTACTGTACACCGGTCTGGGACAAAACTTTTCATTTAAAAAATTTTTCAGAACTTTGTAAAATACAAAAATGGGATATGAGTTTTCAGAAAAATAATTCTGGAGGAAAACCATATCTTGATGAAACAAATTAAAATCACAACAAACATTGTAGGCTCTATTTATCAAAGTGCGTATTGAGTTCATCTTATACAACTTTGGCGAAAAACTGAGGTAATTCAATCCCAAGCCAGTAAAAGTACTTTTCCTATAAACAGAGCTCTCAATTTGCCACTATTTCTGTATACCTGTACATCTAAAAATGGCAACTTATTATCCTGTTCCGTCTCACAAGTAAAAGAAATGTTAGGGTGACGAGAATTAAAATATTCAAAAAACAAATCAACATGTGATAATTCCTTAAACACAAGGAAAGTATCATCTACATACCTACGGTAATACAAAGGTTTGAAAGCACTAGGGCATTCAGACATCCAAATCCTTTCACAATAACCCATGAAGCAATCCGCATATACAGGTCCAAGGGAATTTCCCATAGCTACTCCATCTATTTGATTATATAATTTACCATCAAAAGTAAAAATGCCATCAGCAGTTGCTAAGTGTAATAATTTTTGCAAGTCCATTTTATTAAGTCCAAACACTGATAAATGGTTTTCACATATATTATTAAGAATAAGATGAAGCCGGAATTGAACAACAACTCGTTTGGTATTCAACTAGCTATCGTATAATTTCATAGTAGGTACTCAATTAGGTCGTTAAATATTTTACTTTGTGAGTGGTAGTTTGTTTACATTTCACCTTAGTTTTATTTTCATATTTTTATGTTTGTGTTTTTAATTTTTCGTTATTCTACGTCTCACCCTTTTAGTTTGTATTTACTTGTTCATTTTTTATATTTCGTTAGTATTTTTGCTGAAGATT
>NC_089769.1:5912083-5914583 GCF_040412425.1 Macrobrachium rosenbergii | reverse complement strand
GCCTTTGCTCTCGTTGAAATCTGAATACTCTTACTCTTTTTTTCGATCTTTTTCTCAGAATTTTTTGTTGATGAATACATTCATTTTCGAAAAAAGGTTGTATTTTGATTACGCAGAAAGATAATTTTGACTTTTGTGTTTGCTTTCGTTGAGAACCCAATGTTGTTACTCTTGTTTTCGAGTTTTTTCTTAGATTTTTGTTTAATTCGGTCATTTTCGAAAAAAAGTTATAATTTGATTACTCAGAAAGATCATTTTGAACTTTAGGCTTTTACATTCAAAATTTAGATAAATTTTTTAATTTTCTCATTAGCACATGCAGACCAAGGTGAAAGATCAATGAAAAATCTTACTTCGCCGAGTTTATATTTTCTGACGAAAATATTTTTCAAACTTTCAAACTTAACGGATGATATTTTTTTTAATGAGTTTTACGTTATCATGATATACGACGAGTTTTAAATATCCACCACCCATTTGAAGGGGGTTCCCCTTACCTCCTTCCACATCCCCCCAACCCATCCTTCCTTTATGACGAGTTTTACAAACTCGCTTCTCTCTCTTTTGACGTTCGTCTCCCTTAAAGATGAGTTTTAAAACACCCACTTCACCTTTTTTAAAGACACCCCCCCTCCCCCTATCCCCCATATAGTGAGATTCAAACATTAACCTCCATATTTTAAGGGTATTCCTCCGATGCACATCAATCTCAACATTCAACCCATAATTCAATCTCAATTTGCTTCGTCGCTCTCAAAAAGCTCTCAAGAAACGGGACCAGCTCACGGCAGCAGCAGCAGCAGCTGGTTGCGTTCTATTAACTCCTCTGACCCTCCTTTTGTCAGCCTGACCTTTGGCCTTTCGACGAGAAAATTGCGGAGAGAGACGGTGGCCGTCCGCGAGAGGTGTCAGCATACCCAGTTCGGCACTGCTGCGCAAATTCTCGGCAGGGCTGTGTCTTGACTTTACGGGCAAACAGCTTAGCACAACGCGAGGGAATGTTTATGCTTGCTTGCATCGAGGCGAATTATCGTCGCTCAGACATCCGCTATAACGCTTGATTCGAGCTTAGTAAGTCATAAATGACGAAAGATTAGTATGTAAGATGGTGGTAAATGCGCAGTTTGTGTAAGGGGGTTCAACGTATTGCTGAGGCGCTTTGTTTGTGGATGCATTAACTGGAGAATAGTAGGTTTTTCAAAAGTTTAAGCAATTCAGAGCCAATAGGTTAGGAGGAGGATAGGAAGACCTAGAAAGTTGTTGGTAAATGGAGGAAAAGAGGTGTTGGAAGGCAAGGCCCTTGATATCCAAAATAAGTGCGAGAAAGAGGTGAGTGGCGTAGTGTGTCTGCAAGGTATGTATGACAAGAGATTCCTCTACATGTGATACTGTCGAAAGTAAACGCAAAGTTGGGCTTGATTAGTACCTGGATGGGTTACAGGAAAAAATCCAGTCAGCGTGGGTATATATACATATATAAACTCCTTTAACAACCATATGGCCAGGCAGGTGTAGGGGCTAGCAACCTCATCCCCAAATTAATTGCTGAAACCTGAAAGGCTAACACACACCTTCGTATAAAGCATACAAACTCAAAATATAATTTCCTTGGCTGGGTAAGCCTTACGCAATTGACAATCTTTTTTCAACATTATGTCGATTTATTAAGAAAAATAACCCTCAGACTATGGTCACAAGCTTTATGCAAATCGTCTTGATGCCTCTGTAAAGCCATTAATTGGACAGAAAATAAAATAAAAAAGGTTTTCTCTATGCAATAGATAAGTTTTAATGCAGAGATAAAACACAAACTTTTACTCCACTGTTTATATCTCTTTTAAACCCGCTTGGAATACGAGTGAGTCACCAAGCCATTGCAGAACTGTCAAAATAAGCGCAAAACGACAAGCAGGCAATAAATCAAGAAATAAAAGGTTGTCTCTGACCCTTTTATCTGTTAGCTGGATACAGACAAAATAGAAGTATAACATTTGTCAGTGACGCTTCATCTGTTGGTTGTTTACAGACAGTACAGAAATACAACATTTGTCTTGACACTTGGTTGTTTACAGGCAGTACAGAAATGCAACATTTGTCTGTGACACTTGGGTGTTTATAGGCATTACAGGAATACAGCATTTGCCTGTGACACTTGGGTGTTTACAGGCAGTACAAAAATACATTTGTCTGTGACACTTGGGTGTTTACAGGCAATACAGAATTTGTCTGTGACACTTGGGTGTTTACAGGCAGTACAGAAATACAACATTTGCCTGTGACACTTGCTTGCTTACAGGCAGTACAGAATTTGTCTGTGACACTTGGGTGTTTATAGGCATTACATAAACACAACATTTGTCTGTGACACTTCTTCCATCTGTTGGTTGTTTGTAGGCATTACAGAAATACAACATTTGTCTGTGACACTTCCTCTATCTGTTGGTTGTTTACAGGCATTACAGAAATGCAGCATTTGTCTCTGACACTTCTGTCTGTAAGG
>NC_089769.1:5899583-5904583 GCF_040412425.1 Macrobrachium rosenbergii | reverse complement strand
ATAAAAGTGCAAGGAGAATTGTTTTAGGATAGCGATGTTTCGTATCTTCGCTTGATCTTTTGAGGTTCTAATTGCACATATGAGGAAAGAGGAAATAGAATAAAACTTTACACATTTATTTTATCAGATAATCAGTTCTCTCTCTCTCTCTCTCTCTCTCTCTCTCTCTCTCTCTCTCTCTCTCTCTCTCTCTCTCTCTCTCTCTCTCTCCCCTACAGGATTGGAATATTTGAGAGTGCCCATTGAGTGCACAAAAGAAAATGCACAATTACCTTCATAAAGGTCTCTTGCACTAATCTCATTTAGTAAAAAATGTGATCAATGTCGACTTTTATTTACAATTTTTGAGTCTCTGGCCTTATCTTATCTATAAAATTTCCTTACAAGGTCAATAAGCGCTTACTTTTCTCAAATTACGTGTTTTGTCATTCACGATAACAATCCTGAGACGTTACTCTTCCTTTGATTAAGTCAAAATTCTGTTTTTTGTGTTTCCGCATCTTCGAGCCAATTCGATTCACTCAGTGACGGAAACCATTCGTAAGTGTCGTTGGTAAATTTATATCAAAGGCTTCATTCTTAAGCGTAACCCCAATAGTGGGAATTATGCTTTGGGAATATGGAATTCTTTCAGTCTTCAGGTGGGAAAGCTTTCAACGAAGCGGCGTGAATATGGGAGTCAAAGTCAATCCCATATCATCGGAATGGCGTTGCTTGGGAACATCGCCTAAGTGACCTCGTTCTGATACTCTGGGTGTGGGGGTCGAAGACTTCTACCTGACATCAGAATTTTACTTCATATTCTTGCATTTGGATCTCAGGCTTCGTAGCGACAAGCGTATTCAATAAGTATGAAGAATTAGACAAGTTAAGCAGGCACTGTGGTTATTACAACTACTTACGTATCTGGTAAAAAGTGAACAGTAGGCTCTAGTATGCATATGTCTCGCAGAGTGATATGCTCGCTGGGCAGCGTGAGATCGCTTACGGGTTTTGCTTTAGGTTGAAGAACAAGGTTTATATTCAGAGTAACAATCTCTCGGCAAGGTTGTTTGTCAAGGCTAAAGGGTCCCTTCCACCCTCTGGTTTGCTTGTGGAGTGTCCTTCTCCTGGGATGGAATGGAATGGAAAAAATTTAAACTAAGCGCTGTGACCGATGAGGTCATTCAGCACTGAAACGGAAATTGACAGTAAAAGTTTGGAAGGTGTATCAGGAGGAAAGCCTCGCAGTTGCACTATGAGGCAATTGTCAGGAGAGTGTGAAAAGTAAGATGGAAGAAAAGAGAATATGAGCGGCAGTACAGTAAAGGGAATGAAAGGGGTTGCAGCTACGGTCCGAAGGGACGCTGCAAAGAACCTTAAATAATGCTGACAGTGCTCCGTGTGAGGTCTTCTCCTAGAAGCGTTGCCTGCCAGAGCTAAAGATTGTCTTCTACCCTAATTACATTCAGCCAGTTAATTCATTCAGTGACCGAAATTCGTTGGTAAACTAAGATCAAAGGCCTCATTCCTAAGCATAATCCCAACAGTGCTCTGGGAATTCTTTTCATCCAAATGGTTTCGCTTGGGAACAAATTTTGCGGAGTGACTTGCACGCTGGGGCCAAGTAAGAACGCTGACGGATTTTGCTTTGGGAGCAAGAGCCCGTGCAGGCAAACAGCTAGCTTACTAAAGAATGTGAACGAAAGTACAGCAACAGGAATTAAAGGGCCTGCAGCTAGGGGCCGAAGGGGTCCCTTCGGCCCCTAGCTGCAGCCCCTTTCATTCCTTTCACTGTACCTCCGTTCCTGTTCCCTTTCTTCCATCTTACTTTCCACCCTCTCCTAACAATTGTTTCACAGTGCCTCTGTGAAGTTTTCCTCCTGTTACGCCTTTCAAACTTTTTCGCCCTCAATTTCCCTTTCAGCATGATAAACCAATTGAAAATTGAATCATTTTGTAAAGGAAGGAATTAGGAAGAGAATGACCAAGGGTCAGGACGGAATTTGACAGACAATCAAAGATCTGGAAACGTAAGCGAATCTTGCTGTTGAACAGGGCTCTGGGATTAGCCACCATCTAATCCCTTTCGTAACGGCAACGGGTGATATGCGAAAATTGCGTATTTATGCGTGAGGTACTGTAACGAAAGACAGAAAGAGACAAAACACGTTTGTGAACTAAGAGAATATGAGAGGAAAACCACAAGATCGAGCGAATGGGTCACTATTCAATCGTTCTCTCTCTCTCTCTCTCTCTCTCTCTCTCTCTCTCTCTCTCTCTCTCTCTCTCTCTCTCTCTTAGCTGGGTAACTGGCTTTTTCCTGTCTTCCATGAAGCAGGACCGTATTAAGCGTTGTTTGTCAGGGATTACATAAAATTCAACCTCCGTTTCTGGTCTGATTTGACCCACACACACACACACACACACACACACACACACACACACACATACATATATATATATATATATATATATATATATATATATATATATATATATATATATATATATATATATATACTAAGAAATCAAGAAAGTAAGCGCGTGATTTTGTTTATTAGCTGAAGACACTGGGAAAATTCAAAATGGAACGACAGAGTGCCAGGTACTTTCGTGTATTTTTAACACATCTTCGGGGCACAAAAAGGTGTTAAAAATACACAGACGTACTTGGCATTCTGTCGTTTTATTTTGAATTTTCCCAGTGGCTTCAGCTAATATTATATATATATATATATATATATATATATATATATATATATATATATATATATATATATTTATATATATATATATGTATATATATATATATATATATATATATATTTATATGTATGTATGTATGCTTAAAAAAAGATTTATATACATACATACATATATATACAGTAAATGTTCCGTCTGTCATTTGCTAAACACAGTGGACGAACCATAACTGAATATTTATGCGGGTAATGAAACACTCATTTACATATCCTGCATGCGGTTCTTTGCGACGAATGAAGTTAACTATATCCAAACGGTTAATGAAAAATAAGTCATGTTTTCGCATTTCAGCGTGGCATCTGCAATCGCTATTCATGAACATAGCATAAACAGAAACAGATATGCCTGGTTTATAAACTGTCAATTCAGGACTTCGATGCAGTTTGAGGACAAGCAAACAGCTGCTGTAATTATAATAACCACAATGCCCTCTTAACCTCTCGATTTCTCCACACCTTGGAAACGCTTGCCAGTACTTAGCCTCAATCCAAATGAAGATATTCTGATGGCCGACCGAGATTCGAACTCTCGTCCGGGGTATCAGAACGAGGTAACGATAAATACCTGGCCACGAAGAAAGGTATAAATTTATTCCCGCTCACCTGTCAAATTAATGTGTTTTTACAAGGGCTGGCCAACTTTCACCATCACAGCCAAGTATTTAATCGTTTATTGCTCAAGTTTATCTTTTATTTGGACTGACGAAGGAGAAAAAAGAGGGAGACGAAGGCCAAAACAGACTGATGGAGGAGGAGGGGGAGGAGGAATAGAGGGAGGAATAGATGGAGGAGTTTCAAGGACCGTAATACTCTTATCGCCCGAACAGCACTTGTCGGCACGTCAAAAGGAGACTATCTCGATCTATATGGACGAAGGGAGCTACAGCCCTTCGATTCCGACAGCCACCAAAGGCGTAACCCTCCTAAGAAAGACCGCGCCAAATCACACCCTTACGACCACGGACCACAAGAGCAAAATTTGGGTCTCTAGCCTAGGCATACTTGACGCCCGTCGTACCTCGGTGACACGGCTAGTTACGAGCTGTCATGAGATCCGGCGATTTTGTTTTAAATGCTAATTATGGGCGGACAGGATCGTGGCATTCGACATTCGCGAATGCTCCGACTTACTTTTGCGTAACAGAAGATGGGCAGTGAGTGACTTCACTCGCAGAGAATGCGTATAGGAAGGGAATTACGCCAATACGAGTAGTCCTCTCGTGAGCGTGATGGGACCTTGAGCTGTTTCTTAGAAAACTGCGCCGCATCTTCATTCACTAATTAATCTTTTAGTAACTATCATTCAGTGATGTTTCTATGCAATGAATGGCCTTTTATTGTGCACATTGATACTTCCTTCTGTCGAGATTTAAAATGATACCGAGTTCTGATTTTCCAAGTAGGTCTTGAGTGAGTAAAATGATATATCACTTTGACAAAATTAATAACCTTTTATATTAACTGAAACGGTACAACATTTGTGACCAGTAAACAGTTCTTGGGAAAACTATATTACACAGTTCTTATTCACGAAGTATCCTTTATCATAAACATGTCAACAAACTATTAAGAAGTTTTAAGAAGCATAATGGTAAAATATTTCCGTGAAATTTTCATAAAAGTGTTATGAAGCATCTTTTGTTTGCTAAATATCCCTCAAGTAAATATAACTCAGCATTACATCAGCGTATTGCGTCAGCATCACTTTCTGTTTCCTAACATTAGAAGCCATGACTTTGACCGTCGACGGATGGTCTCCTGTTTGTCAATTTTTATAAGTTGTACCTTAACAGAGAACTTTCGCTATCACAACTGATCCCTGGTCCTCTTATCCTGCCGAGAGCGACCATATTTGTTGAACAGCCGCACCAATATACAATAAATGTGCAAAGCTGGCGAACTTCTCGTTTCCAGAGGTCCTTTCTGCCTCGCACCGCCGGACTATACCGAACTGTCTCCCCGAAAGATGTTGTGTAATTAGAACCTCGAAAGTTCAAGCGAAGATGCAATGCAGTATTACCCTAAAACAATTCTCCCCCGTAGGGGGATGGCTTCAGTATGGTATATATATTTTTTAATATTGCAAGGATGCAAGTTACTGCTGTTCTTAATGCAATAAGCTCACGCTGTTGCGTAATGGCACTCAAATATAGATTATTATTATTATTATTATTATTATTATTATTATTATTATTATTATTATTATTATTATTATTATTGTTGTTTAGCCAATCTACAACCTTAAGTAAAGAAGGT
>NC_089769.1:5884583-5894583 GCF_040412425.1 Macrobrachium rosenbergii | reverse complement strand
AAAATAAACAGTCTTGATTTCTCTCTCTCTCTCTCTCTCTCTCTCTCTCTCTCTCTCTCTCTCTCTCTCTCTCTCTGTGTGTGTGTGTGTGGGTATGTGTGCGTGTGTAACCAGTGCACACACACAAAAAGCGCAGCATTCGAAATCGTTAAATCTCTTTAAATCCCTCAAGGTCAGTCGTAGCTGGAATTAAACCAAGACCTTTAAAGCGAAGAGCTGTTTACCCGCTCTATCACATTTAAGCTCTCGTCGTTACTTCAGCTTTGGATTAAATTATACAATCTATTTATTGAACTACTTGGATTCTACGAGAAGATGCTTTCCTTGACGCGGAGTCCGACGGGGCAAGCAACTGGATGATGGTGTATAGCTCAAAATGGAAAGAAGTGGAGAGGTATGGGCCTAATCTTCTTGTTCGTACTATCTCTGTGCTGATGACGTCAGCAACTGCATGGAAGCCATGTTTCGCTTGAAAATTGCTGTATGTTTATGTCTTTTTTTTTTACAGATTCTTAAATATATTTCTTCTAAATCAGAATGAGGATTCGTATTTTCAATTCTGTGTGGCATTTGCAAGCAGCGCACCCGATTAGTTATCCAATTTAGATAGATAGAATTTTATTATAGGCCTAGTCGCTTCTAATGCCTTAAATATTATGTAATATAGGTCAAGGGTTCTGATGGCTTATATATCTATGTATCAAAGAGGCTCCTCTTGCGCGTCTCTTAATTTATTTACAAAATTAATAATAAATGAATTAATTGGCTGACTAATGAAATTCCCCAAGAAAAAAAAAAACCGGTAGAGTTCCTCATTCAATCGGCCCTCCAGTTTCCAGAAGGTAAAAAGCAACTCATTTAATAAATCAAAGTCTCCCAAAGTCTTCACCTCGTTTGCAAAAGCTATAATAACCTTGATGGACTTCAAATACCTCGCCAGGAACTGATCCAGTCGAACCTGCAAGTTTTAAAAGGATAGACCAGACTCCCGCTCTGAAGCCTCGCTGTGCGAGATTCCAGCCTTGGGAAGTTTAAAGTTAAACGTATAACCAGTCTCTTTGGTCATGATCTCTCCCTCAATAGGAAGGAAATTGTCCAAGTTCGCGAGTGTTTGGTTCGTATTGTGATTCATATCGAGAAAATTTATGTGACAAGAAACTCTAAAGTTTGTCATTACAAATTGATGTCAGGAAATGATGACATTTAAACACCTTATTATTATTATTATTATTATTATTATTATTATTATTATTATTATTATTATTATTATTATTATTATTATTCAGAAGATGGATTCAGAAGATTCGTATGGAACAAGCCCACCACAGGGGCCACTGACTTAAAATTCAAGCTTCCAAAGAATGTGGTTTTCATTTAAAAGAAGTAACAGAAGGTAATGGGAAATACAGAAAGAAATCACTTGTTAGAAAAGAAAAAAATAAATTAACAAATTAACAAATAAATAGAAAAAATGCAAGCAGATTACTAAAATACCACGAGAATTGTATTAGGTTAGTAGTACATTGCATCTTACATAGCAATAAATAAAAGCTTTAGACTGGCATAAGTTAGCTCATGATACAGTTTTAGACTGACCTAGAAACATTTAGAAGTACTTGCATTACTACCGAAAACGATTCAACTTGTACTTTGATATTTTACTTACATTTTTATCTTATCTATCAATTTGTTAATTTATGTTTTTCTGTTTCCCATTACCTTCTGCCACTTCCTTCTAATGAACGCCATATTCTTTGGAAGCTTGAATTTCAAGTCAGTGGCTCCTGTGATGGGTTTGTTCCATATGAATAATGTTCTTCTTCTTCTGAATAATAATAATAATAATAATAATAATAATAATAATAATAATAATAATAATAATAATAATAATAATAATAATAATAATAACGGTGTCTCGTACCGTATGAACGGGGTTCTTCTGAATAATAATAATAATAATAATAATAATAATAATAATAATAATAATAATAATAATAATAATAATAATAATATCAAACAGTGAAATATAATGCGACAGATTGCAGCTATATCTCGTATTCATTCTTGTAAATTAGGTCAACCAGGATCCAGAGAAATTCTCTGGATCCTGAGGACAACATCTGTCTGATAAAGTCTGACCTTTGACGCGAGTAGAACTGCGTGTTGCCTGTCAATGCAGAGGTCAAGCAGATCAAGCACTTGGAGTCACAGATCAGAATTTAGGAAGGTGTTTTCGGGCCTATGTTCTTTAGGGATATATATAGTGCATGCTGACTACTAATAAAACATGTAGGTGATATTTAAGTTGACATACCGATAATCTGGGCTAGAAATGATTGCTAAGTAAAGGAATAAAGAAGTGGGAATGTGTAAGAAAGGGATGGAATGTGTGAAAATATCAAAGTGAGAAGATATGGGGGTACAGATGTGTGTGTATATATATATATATATATATATATATATATATATATATATATATATATACATATACATATACATATACATATATACATATATATTCACACATTACCACAGGTGAAAAATAAGAGACGGGGTGTAGGTCCTGACCGGTTTCGACTTTATTTCGTCAATGGCTTGGAAATATAGTCGAAACCGGTCAGGACCTACACCCCGTCTCTTATTTTCCACCTGTGGTAATGTGTGATAAATGAATCACGTAAAAAAGTTATTATAATCATCATATACATATATATATATATAATATATATACATAATATATATATATATATATATATATATATATATATATATATATATACATTATATATATATATACTTTGTAAATGCAGCAAGTGTTTACGTCCATATAGAAAATCTTATATGTCTCATATCTGTCAGACTTTAAGCAAGTATTCTGGCATGACCCGACGACAGCCCTAGAGAAGAGATAGCTAAAAGAATCAGGAGACAGGGAAGCAAAGAGAGAATTCCACAGCACGCCAACGAAAGGACAGAAACGGCCAGAAACAGTCAGAAACCGTCAGTGAATCGTGTCGTTCGAGGAGAGAAGGAAAACAAGAAAACAGGAAGAAGAAGAAGCAGAAGACGACACGAAACCTTTATCCTCGGTGGCATTGTTTACATCACGTTCGGCGGCGCTGATCCTCGTTAGCCGGCAGCCCGGGAGCTGGAGAGAGATGACACAGAGACAGAGCCTAGAATGTTTTATTTTTAAACCGTTTTGGGAAGCTGAAAGAACCTACTGGGTAGAAATGTCATAAAATGTCGTAAAACAGTGGCCTACACCGTTTTGGGAAGCTAAAGAACCTACTAAGTAAAAATGTCATAATTCAGTGGCCTTCGATATATGAAATGTTGGACAAGCTTACAGAAGTTTCTCTGGGGAAAATGTCGATCATATGTCATACAACAGTTGCCTACAATGCATAAAATGTCATCGAATGTTTGTGAGACTATGCCTATTACAATGAACCATCAGATGTTATTGTTCAGAAGATGAACCCTATTTGAAAAAGCCCACCACAGGGGCCACTGACTTGAAATTCAAGCTTCCAAAGAATATGTTCATCAGAAAGAGGTAACAGAAGGTAAAATAGGAAAGACGAAAAGAATATTTCTAATGTTTAGGCTACTCGAAGAACACCGTTGACATTCATACTTCCTATTATTATTATTATTATTATTATTATTATTATTATTATTATTATTATTATTATTATTATTATTATTATTATTATTATTATTATTATTATTCAGAAGGTGAACCTTATTCACATTGAAAAAGCCCACCACAGGGGCCATTGACTTGAAATTCAAGCTTCCAAAGAATATGGTGTACATTTAAAAAAAAGAACAGAAGGTAATTGGGAATACAGAAAAAGAATTACATATCTAAAAAGAAAAAAATAATTAACAAATTAATAAATAAATAGATAAAAATATGGGTTACATTATTAAAATACAGTGGAAAGATATTGCTAGCTATTCAGAGCCTTAGGCCTAGGACCAGAATGGGGATTCCAGACGTCACATAACCAAATAATTGGAAACTAGATCGTACTGAGAAACGAAAGTCGAATATTAGGAGAAATCCGACGACTGCATATGCTAAATAGAGCATGATATTTGCATAAGTACATTGCTGCATATTTTCCCTAAAGAAGAGAACTATGTAGTCGATTATAGAGAATTTCTGGAGCATTTTTCAAAAATGTTGATATCGGTCATCTAGTGACAAGTTAGAACTTTTCTAAAAGCCGTGAAATAAATGTTTTTATTAAATGTTTTTATTTTCGTATATGGAGGCTGACGTCAGAAGATTCTTCTATGAAACAGATAAGAAAGGGAAATAAAAAAGAGAAGTATCTTGAAAAAATCTTTCCTAGAAAATTTTATTGGAAATTTGGTTGAAAAAAAAAGCGTTGAGAAGATATTTATTACTAAAATCCTGTTTTAGTTTTTTGCAAAAGAAAACTATTGTGCCGGTCTTGTCTGTCCGCCCTCAGATCTTAAAAACTACTGAGGCTAGAGGGCTGCAAATTTGTATGTTGATCATCCACCCTCCAATCATTAAATACACCAAATCACAGCCCTCTAGCCTCAGTAGTTTATTATTTTATTTAAGGTTAAAGTTAGCCATAATCGTGCGTCTGGCAATGATATAGGCCAGGCCACCACCGGGCCGTGGTTAAAGTTTCATGGGCCGCTGCTCATTATACCGAGACCACCGAAAGATAGGTCTATTTTCGATGGCCTTGTTTATACGCTGTAGCGGCTGTACAGAAAACTTGTGCGCCGAAGAGGTTTATGGATTTATTTATTGATTTATTCATTTATTTTTTTTTTTTTTGCTGGAAACATCATTAAATTGAATTCTGCCGAAATGGAAGTCAAATGAGACCTCAATCTGTCTGGCTGTCTGCGTTTTCCGAAAGTCCTCAGGCTTTTGCAAAACTGCCCCTGAAGAAAAAAAAGTGAGGAATAACAAAACATCCTATTGATGGTATCATTTAGAGATCCTATTGGTATCATTTTCCCATTTTCTTGGCATCATTTTGGAATCCTTTTGGTATCATTTTGGGGTCATTTTGGCATCATTTTTGGATCCTTTTGGCATATTTTTTTAACAATGCTTTTGGTATCATTTATAGAATCTTTTTTGTATAATTTTGGGATTTAATTGGTATCATTTTGCCATCTTTTTGGCATAATTTTGGCATTATTTTGGGGTCAATTTGACATGATTTTTGGATCCTTCTGGCGTAATATTTTAACAATCCTTTTGGCATCATTTATGGAATCTTTTTGGTATAATTTTGGGATCCTTTTGGCCTCATTTGGACACCATCTCGGTATCTTTTGGCATCATTTTGCGATCGTTTTGGGATCCTTTTGGCCTAATTTTGGTATCATTTTGGCACCGTTTTGGAATCCTTTTGGCATCCTTTTAGCACCCTTTTGGAATCCTTGTGGGATCCTTTTGGCACCATTTTGGAATCCTTTTGGCATCCTTTTGGCACCATCTTGGAACCCTTTTGGCACCATTTTAGAATTTTTTTGGCATCCTTTTGGCACCATTTCCGACGAAATTCTTGTTCCTGTTAACGAAGATGCACTGCACAGTGTGTGAGAATAATTCAAGAATAAATCCCATTCAGACTTTCTCACCACAAGTGTCGCTAAAAGCGGGTATTTCTTTGTTTCGTTACTTTCAGAGGAACTGAAGACTGAGCCAAATCTTCACTCTTGGATTTTTTTTCTTAATTTTTGTTTACTTTCTTTGCATAAAGATTTTAAGGAACGAGGCTATTTTGTTTTGGTCTGTCTGTCTCTCTCTCTCTCTCTCTCTCTCTCTCTCTCTCTCTATATATATATATATATATATATATATATATATATATATATATATATATATATATATATATATATATATATATATATATATTACATACTGTATATATATATATATATATATATATATATATATTATATATATGTATATACATATATATACATATATGACCATAGTCACTTTGACGCATGATTTATATGTCTGTTAACCACAAGGAAAAATTGAAAAAGGATAGTAAATCGTAACCGGTGTCGGCTTTATAGCTAAGCAATCTTTAGAGGACTAATACAAAATATTAAAATAAAATGTTAAGCAAAATCATTCCACGCAACGCAGTATGGTTCAGCCATTTTCAGGATTTACAATCCCTTTTTCATTTTTCATCGTGTTTGACAGATACATGTATCACGCGTCAAAGGGATTGCAATCAAATATAAATACATATATATATACATATATATATATATATATATATATATATATATATATATATATATATATATATATATATGTGTGTGTGTGTGTGTGTGTGTGTGTGTTATGTTTTATATATATATATATATATACATATATAAATATATATATCAAAATAGATGATTATATAAAACACCATTGCTAATGTCAGTTCACAAAAGAATAAAAACTAACACCTAACTCAAACCAAAATAAAAATGATAAGATAAAGAAAAAGTAGTATTAGTAATATTAGTACTCCTATGCCAGTAGTAATCCTAGCTATCTCTGTGAGCAGAAAACTTAAAAAAAAAATAGAGAGAGAGAGAGAGAGAGAGGCGTGAGTCCTCCTTACCCTATCTGTTCCATCTTTATCTCTACCGTCCGTGACTTCAAAAAGAGCGACGGGGGCGGCGCCCTCAGAACTTCACAGGTAGGAAGAAAAAGAAGAAGTTGAAGGTATAAACGGCTTTACCTTAAAAGGTGGGAAAATAGAAGGTCGGTTGAACATGGGGACAAAAAAAAAAAATAAATAAAAATAAAAATAAAATATTAAGCGATACACCCATCTTACTGAGAGGGCGCTGGCTACATGTCTTTGCCTAGATTTTTGAGGTCCTGATTTTACTCAGTTAAACTGGTCGTTATTTTACCTTTCCTTATTCACCTGGTAGCGTTGGGGACTCTATGTTTGCCTTGGTATTTGCGATAAGTGCTCATTTCTCGTGGTATTTTTGCTGAATGTTCATCTGTTATGATTGTCTTCGTTATTTTGTAAATATCGTCTTATAATATGCTCAGTAAGTGGCCGCTTTTAATACGCTCGATAGGCGTCCACACTGGAGATAATCAGAGTGAATTTAAGGACATTTTTATTCACTAAATATTTATTTATTAATATTTTTTTAAAAAGCTCGATTTACGATTTTCTTCGTTATTTTGTAAATATCGTCTAATTGTATGCTCAGTAAGTGGCCACTTTTCATACGCTCGATTAGTGTCTATGATGACACTGTAGACACTCAAAAAGAAATTCAGGATATATTTACACTACATGTCTATTCATTATAATTTTCTATGTCAGTTCGTAAATGCCGTGTTGTTATATGCTCAGTGAGTGGCCACTTTTAATACGCTCTGTAAGTGTCCATTGTAATACCGGATACTTAGAAGGAAATTCAAGACATATTTATTCACCGGTGTAAATTTACGATTTTCTTCTTTATTTTGTAAATATCATCTTGCCAGCCATATTCTCAGTAAGTGGCCACTTTTAATATCCTCGATAAGTGTCCGTTATGACATTGGAGATACTCAAAAGGAAATTAAAGGCATATTTATTTAACATATTTATTTATTAGATGTCTATTCATTACAATATTCTGCGTTATTTTGCAAAAAATTGTTATACGGTCAGTAAGTGGCCACTTTTAATACGCTCGATAAGTGTCCACTATTGGAAATACTCTAAAGGAAATTAAAGACATTTATTCACTAGATAGATGTCCATTCACCATGATTTTCTGCGTTATTTTGCAAAAAAAATTGTTATATGCTCAGTAAGTGGCCACTTTTAATACGCCCGATAAGTGTCCACTATTGGAAAATGAAGGCATATCTATTCAAAAGAATAAACATGACCAAGAAATTACACTTAATTACGAAAAATTTAAAACAGTAAGTTCCAAACAAAAACCGAAAAAAACAAAAAAACCTTTCAACGGACCAAGGTGAGAGTCCACGATCGCACCTCCTAAATATAAACTCGGAAGATAAGATAACAAGATAAGATAGAACGGCATTTCCGGTGTCCCGTTTGTGTATACACGGTCGGTAAGTGCCCGCTCAACGGATTAGTTGCGTACAACGAGGACCCTCTGTGTGTGTGTGTGTGTGTGTGTGTGTGTGTGTGTGTGTGTGTGTGTGTGTCGACAAACCACCAGGGATTTCTGATCATTTCCGGCTGTGATTCAAGATGTCGTGCGATTGGAACTTCAAGGGTTCAAGCGAAGATGCAATGCATTACTTCCCTAATACTATTCGCCTGGCATTTTAATACATTTTTATCTGTTTATTAATTTATTAATTTATTCTTTCTTCTTTTAATAAGTGGGATCTCTTCCTTCCTTCCGTATTTCCCATTGCCTCGTCTCACTTCTTCCTAACGAACACCATATTCTTTGGAAGCTTGAATTACAAGTCAGTGGCCCCTTAGGTGGGCTTATTCCATATGAATAGGGTTCATGTTTTGAATAATAATAATAATAATAATAATAATAATAATAATAATAATAATAATTTACTTACGGTGCTGTCTTTCCATTGAGGCTCGCAACAAACAGCTAAGGTTTGTTACAAGTTTGTTACGAGATAGGAGCAGAAATCGTGAACTATAAGGCTTATTCCATACGAGCTTGGGACGGGCTTGAGTGCACAAACTAACTTTGTCAGCTTTTTTTTTTATTCCAATGCAATTTCTTATATGTTGGAAAAGTTGTCCATTTAGAAAAAATTGCCATAGCTAAGCAAACGATAATGATAATATTAGTAATGAATATGAAAGGATTTGTAATTATGATTATCATAATATTATTATCATTCATTGTGTATATGTATATATATATATATATATATATATATATATATATATATATATATATATATATATGTATATATATATTTTTATATTTTTTATATATATATATATATATATATATATATATATATATATATAATACACACACACATATATAAATATATATATATACATACATACATACGCGCACACACAAACACATATATATAAATGTGTTTGTGTGTATGTATTTACGTATATATTCTGGTAGCTACTAGATAAAATCTAAGATGTCCTGGCATCAAATTAATACTGCCATCCTTATCACATCATCTAAGCCTGTACGTTCTAAGTCATTCATATTCCCTCCATACCGTATCTATACGGCATTTTCCCCTTTCAAACACCCTACAAACTCTAATAGATAAATGCAACATCACTGCGTTTATAAAGTCCTAAAATTAAAAACTCATGTGGAATCCGAACCCTTAACCAAATCAGAGCAAAAGCTTCGATTCCATTCGTGTTTCGGAATCTACTGACTACGAAATAGGTTCAACCGATGCTTATGTGATCCCCGGGGACTCGATCCCCGGAGGGTGGAAAACTTTCATAATCTCCAACGGGGCATCGGACTGTGACGCTTGCTTTTCACAGAGGATATAAAATTAATGACTCTTATCCTGTTGAGTCACTCAGCGGAGTCATTCCGTTCTTACTGTTAGTCATTTTGTTGTTTCAAGTAGGCTCTTGTTTTTTATCAGGGGTCATTTTGTTTTTCCAAAGTAGTTATTTTGTTGTTTCAATGAGGTCTATTTTTTAGTGGTCATTTTGTTTTTCCAAGGTGGTCATTTTATTGTTTCAAGTGGGGTCTTGTTTTTCAGTGGTCATTTTGATTTTCCCAAAGTGGTCATTTCGTTGTTTCAAGTGGGGTCTTTTTTTATTAGTTATTCTGTTTTGCCAAATAGGTCGTTTTGTTGTTTCAAGTGGGATCTTTTTTTTTAATGGCCATTTTGTTTTTTTCCAAAGAGGTCAATTTGTTGTTTCAAGCGGGGTCTTGTTTTTTCAGTGGTCATTTTGATTTTCTAAAGTGGTCATTTTGTTGTTTCAAGTGGGGTCTTTTTTTTATTAGTTATTGT
>NC_089769.1:5877083-5879583 GCF_040412425.1 Macrobrachium rosenbergii | reverse complement strand
AAACACTCAGCTTTCCCTAACCTCCGTGAACTGAATAACCGAAAGTACGGCGTTCAGAAGGATTCTCAGAAGAGGCTCTTACGCATATTGGGACATGAGATCTTGAAAGCGAACGATGACAAATGGCTGTACTTACGATAATGATCTGTGGGATACGAAGGAGTCTGTTCGTTTGTCGTTACTTTCGTTCGAGTTCTCTTTTTGTTTCGTCCCTTTTTAATTTTCTGTAAAAGAAATCTATTGTGCCGGCTTTGTCTGTCCGTCCGCACTTGATTCTGTCCGCACTTTTTCTGTCCGCCCTCAGATCTTAAAAACTATTAAGGCTAGAGGGCTGCAAATTGGTATGTTGATCATCCACCTTCCAGTCATCAAACATAAGAAATTGCAGCCCTCTAGCCTTAGTAGTGTTTATTTTATTTAAGGTTAAAGTTAGCCATAATCGTGCTTCTGGCAACGATATAGGACAGGGCCCCACCAGGCCGTGGTTAAAGTTTCATGGCCGCGGTTCATACAGCATTATACCGAGACCACCGAAAGATAGATCTATTTTCGGTGGCCTTGTTTATACGCTGTGGTGGTTGTACAGAAAACTCGACTGCGCCGAAGAAACTTCGGTGCAATTTTTACTTGTTTATTTATATATTTATTTTTTTTTTAAGCTTAAGACTAAATGCATACTTTCATTGATTAAAAGTTAAAGTGAAGACTGTTTTATTATTATTATTATTATTATTATTATTATTATTATTATTATTATTATTATTATTATTATTATTATTAATACGCCCACTGTCGAAAATATGGGGTAATATAAGAGGGGGTCTGAGCAGCAAGTCCTGTATGACCCCGGGCTGAACGACGGCAAATCTAAACATTAGAGTTCATTTCCCGTAAACTTGAGTTGTTGTATATAAAAAATTAATATAAAATATTATTATTATTATTATTATTATTATTATTATTATTATTATTATTATTATTATTATTATTTATATAGTACATCCTTAACTATCTCGTTTAAAATTCTAATTTAATATTTAAGCTCAGGGATTTTCCGTTGGCTTTCGTTTTCCCTAATTCCCATATATAACCGTTCATCTAAATATGTAGACTAGATGTCCACATATTTAAATCTTTAAAATATCCGTATACTTACTGTAGATATGTCAGTAGCTGTATATTGAGGCATTTCAAAATTTTTAGATAATAATGTTTGGGCATCTAGATACAATATAATTAGAGATCTAGATATAAGGACACGTGAATACCTAGATATCTAGGTATTTAGGCATCTAGTCACCAACATTCAGACACAACTTAATGTCTAAATACGCAAATATCTGTCTGGATTGCACATAACTGTAAGTTTAAATACCTTCATATTTGAGGGTACATATAATAAATTGTCTAAACTGTAGATATCTAAATATCTAAATTCGTTCATGTTTAATACTTATACATAACTCCCTATGTATACAGATATCAGTCTAGATACCTAAATATCAACATACAAATCTATTCAGACCATCAAAATATGAATAGACCCACATGCCTCAATATGCAGAAAGCTAATAATAATAATAATAATAATAATAATAATAATAATAATAATAATAATAATAATAATAATAATAATAATAATAATAACAATATCTTTTATTTCAGCTCAGGGTCATATTCAGAGATGAACAATGTAGAAACAATATAATACAAACAATTAAGACACACGGTATAATAATAATAATAATAATAATAATAATAATAATAATAATAATAATAATAATAATAGATTCTACAAAATACACAAGGGTGGTAATATGCAGCCCAAAGAGAAATGAACACAGTGGGAATACAATAGGTAATATGTATGGTAACAAGTGAACAAGCATCGCCTTTTAGTCAACAAAAATACAGATATTCAGAGATATAGCTTACTACCTATACATGAACATAATATATATATATATATATATATATATATATATATATATATATATATATATATATATATATATATATATATACATATATATATATATATATATATATATATATATATATATATATATATATATATATATATATATATATATTGGAATAGGAAATGCCTTCTGTCAACTGGAAAAAATATATCAACATCCCTATCGACAAACTGAACATCTGCAAGGGTATGAAATATGGAATTGCTGGACTGGGTATATCGCCTACTATTCCAGAGAGATTCTTTGAAACGTATAAGAAATTAAAGAATGGTAACACTCTCCACGTTACGAGAGCAGATAAGTCAAGTGCTCTGGTTATACTGGATAAAACTGAATACGGCAGAAAAATGTACGAACTGTTATATACTCGGCTGAGAAACAACACTTTAGAAAATGAAAATGCTCCGTTTAACAAGAATATTAAGAAACTCCTGTATAACCATAAGGATTTAATACAAAAATTTCTAACTATTTGTCCAACTTCTCCTTATTTGTATGGTACTGTAAACAAGGTAATC
>NC_089769.1:5679583-5872083 GCF_040412425.1 Macrobrachium rosenbergii | reverse complement strand
GAGAGAGAGAGAGAGCACGTAATGAAGAAATAAGATAAGAGTATCAGAAGTCAGTCGCTAAATAATAATTTTTTCTCTTTTGTATCATTTTTATAAGCACAATACTTATTCATACACACGCATATATATGTATATGTATATATATATATATATATATATATATATATATATATATATATATATATATATATATATATATATATATATATATATATATATATATACCTTATATATCATATAAATACATAATGTGCATGCATAAAATCTATCCACGCTCCCTGTACACGTATGTACAGTAAAGTATTTCACGAAGTAAACTCAAATACAAGCATACATAAATGCACGTACAGGACATCATTGTCCGTGCACAGCCTAAATACATACACTCACACATACACACACACACACACACGTACAAAATGATAGAGACTGATAAACAGAGAGATAACCTGACACACAGGGAGTCATAAATCTCCAGCTAAGAAGACCAATTTTATCTAATCAGCGAAGAAAATATTCTTTCAATACGCTTCGCCCATCGTCACATTCACACCAGGTCCTTGTGGGCGCCGTGACGTCACTCAAACGTCGTTTGACTCGAGAGAGGCATTCCATTACTATTGAACTCTCCTCTGCTCTCATTTGCTCTCAACGTATGTTTTTCATGACATTCTAAAGGCGAGGAGTGTTAGATTGGATCGTAGATTCGAAATTTGTGATGCTTGTCTGGTCGTCATTGCGTAATGAAGAAATGTCGACATAGGTAATATATCCGGTTGCTATTTTCGGTAACGTCAGCTAAATACTACATAGGTACAAATACTGTTTTCGCGTTCTCGTAGTGGGTTAGGGCCGTCAGTGCGCCTCACGTGGTTCACTGTAGGCATCGCTTAAGGTTCTTTGCAGCGTCCCTTCGGCCCCAAGCTCCAACCCCTCTTGTTCCTTTTACTGCACCTCCGTTCATATTCTGTTTCTTCCTTCGTACTTTCCATCCTCTCCTAACAACTGTTTCACTGTGTACCTGCGAGGTTTTCCTCCTGTTACACCTTTCAAGCCTTTTACTCTCAATTTTCCTTTCAGTGCTGAATGACCTCACAGATCCCATTGCTTGGCCTTGGGTCTAAATTTTATGTTCTATTCCATACTGTTTTCGCGTCTTAAATTTAATTTTAAAAATGGGAAACAGTTAACTTTACATATCTGGATACAGTTGGCTGTATTCGAGCACAAAGTCCCTCTCAGGTTTAGGAATGTCGAAGATTCAAACGTCTCCATAATAACCTACATGTTATATAGCATCTTATTTATTTTATTTTCCTGAATAGAGTTACGTACTTTGTTTTCTCGCCTCATTTATTCGTGAGTGTCTAATATTTTGCTTTATGATTTGTTCGTCTACTAATAGCAAGAGTAATAAACACAGAGGACCTCTTTAATAGTATTAACTATTTAAGAGTGGGATAATGAATGTTTCTTACCGAAAATAAAGAGAATTCAAACGCAAGGAAATCTGAATCGGAATTTCACAGTTAACGGATATCCGGGAAGCAGATTCCTGAGCTGTATGCTAGTATTGCACCAGCCCCGGTTTTTTTGCCATGCCCTACGTTAGGTTAGGTTACGTTAGGCTAGTTTTTGACCAAGAATGTATTTTGGGTGTAGGAAACCTAATGAGATTATTTTTAAGAAAATTCTATGGTTAGTTTTTAAGATATGGCGTCCCGCTTTTTTCAGGGAAAGGTCCTGTACTCGGCTGTGTCCGGGAGAAATCATTTCTTTATCCCTTGACAGTCTTGGTTCAGGTCCGCTACCTCATGCCAATGCAATTTAACCCATTAAGATAAACTTATGGGACCCTTGAACCCATAATTTAGTTCACAGTGGTCCTCTCAGACTAATTGCCAAAAAAGTCCAGCAGAGAGGGTGGAGGTGAGGGGGGGAAGGGGTTGCCTGGGGGAGGTGTAACAAATTTCTTTATTACTCCTCTTGTGTAATGAATTCTTTTATCATTCTTCTTGTGAAATAAATCCCTTTATCTTTCTTAAATATATTTTGAGTGCTCACAACAATATTGCACATTTCACAGTCGTCTACAGGCTCCTAAACTCATGTGACGAAAGGCCGCTGTACGTGATTGATTCCTCCAAGAAAGGTGCTATTCCACACCTATTATTCCACACCTGTCCATTTTCAAAGGTGTTGTTGATGAAGATAAAGGTTTTCCAATATCGACATCGACTGTTATGGTCTCACGCGAAATCTATTTGGTTGCCAACATCGTATTTCATATAAAGTATAGCATCGACACGTTACGAATTCCGTCAGGACGATAACTGGAGGAAATAAGAAGTACACTCACAAAATGAATTTGTTTGCGCTACGAAGTCTTCGCGAATTTACATAAACAAGAGAAAGTATTTTCCTGCTGCTGTTACAACTTACTAGTATCGTTTCAGAGTGTGTTAATGATATGCTTGTAGTTCCGTCAGGAGATTAAAAAAAAAAAGAAAGAAATGATTTCAAATGGACTTGATTTTTTCTGGAAAGTCTTCAGGAACTGATGTAAAAGAGAGAAAGATATTAAATTTTTCCCTGCTGCCAAAACCATTACTACTACTGCTACTACTACTACTTCTACCACTTCAACTATTAATACTTTAAGATAAGATGTTTTAATGAAGTGTTTGTGATGAAAGTTATGAGGGACGTGTTAAATTAAATTGAAAAATACGGAGGGTGTTGAGGATGTAAGGTATACAGGAGATATGATATTGGGAGCAATCTATACATTATATATATATATATATATATATATATATATATATATATATATATATATATATATATATATATATATATATTTACAAATGGAACAAGGCAGGGAAGTCATGAAACTTGACAAGAAAGTCATAAACGAACTACAAAAGGTAGACAATCAAGCATATAGAACAATCCTGAAAGCACCAAGATATACAGCAAGTTGTGCATTAAGATCCGAAATGAGGACATCTTCCTGCCACTCGAGAGATATGAAGACTAAACTATTCTATCTGAAACATACACTTGAGAGTGGTGGAAATAGGCTCCTATACGAGAAAACCATGGATCAATATGAAAACAAAGAAAACCCTTCGAGTCTGCAAGTGAAAGAGTATATGAAAGAATTAAACATAAACTTAAGTAAAACTGAATCGTTTAAAGGTAAGCAGCTAAAATAAATAATAAAGAACTGGGACAAAAAAGCATGGGAGAGAGAGATGAATGAGGAGAAAACATTAAGAATCTACAGAAAATATAAAGAAAACATAAGAGAAGAAACCTGGTATGATAACACCGAAAAAACAATGCTGATCAGTGGGGCTAGACTAGGCACACTGGAATTAAAAGACAGGAATAGGCTGAAAGGGAAGATACGGAATGTAATGAGATTAGAAAGATAGTTTTGTGCAAAATAAATAAAGGTCTGCTGAAGGGAGACATTAAAAACAGAAAAGAATTTATAAAAGAATTATGGCTTTACAGAGACAAAAATAACTTAAACACAAGGAAAGGAGGAATAAGACGAGCAAGGGAGCCGTTTCAAAGGAAACATCTGCTTACTACTACTACTACGAACCAGCATTGTGTTACTCTCGTGCTGATCAAGTCTAACGAAGTTTATAAGTATCTGTGCATTAAGTGTGATAAGAAAATTCATTTATAGTAAGTATACAAGTGAGTATTGTGAATTTAGTTAGTAGAACTGGTTTTTCTAAACAACAGATCCGCACGGACTATTAGGCTACCTTGGAAATTGATTTCTCTTTGGCTAGGTTATAGCCTACTTTTAGCGTTGCAGATGAAGGAGATGGTAGTGTTTATTGTCGGATCAACCGTTATTAACCTCATAGGGTAGATTAACCTCATAGGGTATCTACCCAGCATGGGTGGGGACCCTTTGGGAGCGCGGTGTTTTGGAAACGTTGGGAGAAAGACCTAAGTTCCTCTTTGGATGAGTCGGTAGAGTTGTCAGCTAGCACTCTACTTTTTTTCATTTCTCCAAATGTGTTAATTAAAAGATAAGCACAAACTGTGACCTAACTAACAAGCCCTCTTCCTGTTGTAAAGTAATGGATTTGCTTCGAAACAAATGTAAGTTTCGAAAAAATTAATTTTTTTAATATACAGTAAACTCATTACTTTTCCAAAATTACCCAACTCCCTACCCCTTTTTATTATAGCCAGTTAACATTGCATTGATAATGAAGAATTTAGACTGTTATAAAGTGATGGGTTGTTTCATGAAAAAGCTTTTAATTATAAAGAATTAAATTTTGTCGGAAATACAGTATTAATGTTTTTGTTTTCAGGTTTGTATTTTAACAAGTTCAGAAATGGAAGATTCACCCAGCATGCAGAACTCCAATACATCAGGAGAATCCCAGGGAAAGGATTTCAAGTGGCAAAAGAGAAAAGGTCACTGGCACGCTGTGAAGGTTGAAACAAAAGACGGAGTCAAGATCAAAGAATTCACTCACGACCCCAAGAGCCGGCCACGCAAGTTCCCCAGGGATCGGCCACAAAAATTTCCGGGACGCAAACCACTGGATCCGTCGCTACAGCAAAAGTACAGCAGGGGAGGAGGCGTTGAGGTATGCTCCATTTGATATTTTTTGTTGTGCTGTAATATGATACTGTATGTTTTTGTGTCCAAAGTTAGTTTATATTTGTTTTTGTCCCTTTCAGACCAGTTATGTCCGAAATCCAAAGCACAGGGTTATGAAAAACAAACTGAAGAAGAGGGAGGCAAAAATAAAGGAGGCTGAAGAGGAAACAGCTCGAGCTGAAATCCTTCTAACAGGTAATAACCGAGACTTAGACTGCGATTTCAAAGGCTTCGATGGTTTGGACCTCAGATGATGAGGGGAGATGAGCATTAGAAAAATAGTCGATATAGAAGCAGCAGGACAGAGAGTAGGCTAGTAGGAAGGGCCAAAAAATCTTAGAGAAAGGGCATAGTTGGAATTGTAGACCAAATGGAAATTCAGGCAGAGTGCATGAGACAGAAGAGATCGGAGAAATTCATTCCACATCTACCGCCATAAAGGGAAAATCAGACTTTAAAATACAGTATTGATGACGATGCAATGTTTGTCAAATTATACTCAAGGCTACTGTCGCTAGTGGTTACTACATTAAATGGAAACTGCCTCATCTGTCAAACAGCTAGTTTTATCAGTGCCTCTTTCTCCAAAACAAGCGAGAGACTAAACCAACTGACGAAGGTGTTGTTCTTTTCTTAACACTTCTTGAGGGTTAGAACTTTATAATTGTTATGGGCAGGATATGTGTAAAGCTGTTTGGTATTATGCATGATATGATTGATTAAAGTAGATGGATCAGCATTGTCATATAACTATGGAAGATGACCCAGCCACCATTTCTCAAGATTGTACCTGTACAGACATAGCCTCAAAGTTATTTCATACTCTTTTAAGTTCCACCTTGTGGCATTCCATCTGTTAGTTTAATCAAGTGTCTAAGGTTTCCTTGTCATAGTGTAGAGGTGTTGCCACTCTGTCAGTGAGGTCTTTGTGCCAAGCAGAAGAATGTTTAGTTCTTTTTGTATTTGTATAGCAATGCACCTGGAATTTTAAGAGCAAAGTAATCATTTCCTAACCTACCCACTTGTAATTTATGTAGAGGCCCTGTTTCTAATTGTTATATAGAATTAACTGTTGGAAGAAGATATAAACACTCAGAGTAAATTAGGTTATTGCTATTCTCTCTCCCCTTTCACTGTCCGTGGCTTTCTCTAGCTCAGCAACTGCCTCTGGAACCTCAGTTTTGTTTCTTTGAGAAGGTACATACTCTGCCATATCACCAGCTTTGGCACACAAAAGAGTCTGGTAAATTACCGGCTTGAATACTTTAGATTATTTATTCTGTTACGAAATTATCTCAGTTTGTGGATGTACTCAGAATCATTATGATGATTTTCTCTTTCTCTGACAGTCATTAAATGTAATAGGAATACTAATATATTCTTTTTGAATTCTCAGAATCAGCTGGAATTATGGAGACAGAAGAAGGATCATACACAGCAAATGTCACTCAGAGAGACATTAGGAATTCTGTTGATATTACCACAGCAGCAAAAGGCTTTGAGCTTGTTCTGAAAGATTTTGGGCCTTATAAGTAAGTTGGTACTAACTAAGAAAGTACTGTTTTGTGCGTTTTAGTTTTTAAGGCATAATTTTCAGTGTAAAATGGGATGGTTTGTTGCAAGACATGAATTATTCATATCTTCCTGGACAGAATTCCATTTGAAAGCCTTTTGCCACTCTTCAACGTGGTTTTGTGAGAAACCTTTTTAGACTTAGGATATTATTACAGTACTTCAGAAACTTTTAAATAGGTTTGTGGTATTACAAGGCTTAAGTTCCCAAGAGATTGCTTAAAAATAATTATTTCTCTCTCTCTCTCTCTCTCTCTCTCTCTCTCTCTCTCTCTCTCTCTCTCTCTCTCTCTCTCTCTCTCTCTCTCTCTCTCTCTCTCAGGGGACATTTTCATGTCAGCTTTTTGACAGTACAAGAATTTCACCTTGTCTGGTTAAACTACTGTATACTGATACAGTTAATCTTACTTTTACCTGTACCTGTGCTTTTCATTGTTATTAAGTCATAAAATTATTAAGATATCTTGAACTCAAGACTGCGGAAGGTCATGATCCAGAGGCAACAGTGAACCCCAAGCTTCGAGAACGTTGTTTATATTGATCGCCACCTGGTGCAAGGCAATGAATCCTGAGATGACCTAGCAGAAGAAAAATCTAGTTAAAAAAACCATTGGAAAGAGCAGATGTTATGTGCCCATGCTCTCTAAAGCAGATGCACTGACTAGGCAGACAACCCTACAATGTTATTCTTTAGGGTTACTTTATGGAGTACTGGACAGTTCGTCCATTTATGGCCGACAGGGGTCATCCAGTTTCTGTTGCCTTCTACTTTATTCTTCATCTTGTTGTCCAGCCTCTCTAACTCTTAAATTTTTAGTGCAACTGTGTGGTTTTCCCCCAATTTCACTCTGAGACACTTGTATTTAACCCCATTCATTTTCTGGATCTCTTTTCCTGGCTGTCCCAAACTCTGTAACTCCCCCTTTTTACAGCGTTAATTGCCAAATGGCTGAAGTACCCCAGTGCTTCATTCTTTCATTCACTCCCAGAAGTAATCTTTTCAATTTGAGGCTTTCTCATGCAATACTCCTTTTTTTAGGCGTGAAGCAGAAATATACCCAGTTATATCAACTGGAAGGTGCTTTTAGCAGATCCCATAGGTCATATTTAGCCAATGTGGAATTGCAAGGATTGCAGCAGCTCAGTCTTTCTCTTCTGAATTGCAATTTGGGCTAATTATGATTAGTGGGTTCTTGTGAAACAAGAGTAATTTTGTAAAGTTAATTTTTTCATTATCATTATTATGTTTCAGATGGACCCTATTCATATGGAACAAGCCCACAAGGGCCATTGACTTGAAAATCAAGCATCCAAAGAATATGGAAGCAATTTGAAAGAACAGAAGGTAATAGGAAATACAGAAAGAAGAGATCGGTTATTAGGAAAGCAAAATAAATTAATAAATAAATAGATAAAAATATAGGTAAATTATTAAAATACAACCAGAATTGTTTTAGGTTAGTCATGCGTTGCATCTCCACTTGAATGTGACTTTCCACAGTCCAACAGTGTGAGTAATAAAGGACCTCTGGAACTGAGAGGCACATTTATTGCATATTGGGTGATGCTGTTCAGCAAGTCTGGTTGCTTTTGGTAGGAAGCAAGGATCAGGGAACAATTATGAAAGTGAAAGATCTCTGTTGGAATACAGCTGATGGAGAATTGACAAACAATAGACCATCTGCTGATGTTCCAAGTCATAACTGCTAATGTTAGGAAACAGAAACCTACCACCATTAACCATACAAACCCAGTAATTGTAATGAGAATTCCCTCCTCCTAACTCTGTCTTTCTCACAGCTCTTGGTTCAGGTAGCATGAATGCTGACTGCGATCACCGACTAGGAACCCATCTGTGTATGTGCAATGGTGACTGCACTTTTGTTTCTATCTCAGATGGATTGCAGTATTCAGATGATTCATTGACAACAGATATGGGCTAATCATAAGTTGTGGGTTTGTATTAGAAAGATACTTTTGTTTTTAAAGACTTTCATTTTTATAGAGAACATAGTCATTGTAGTTTTTGTAGTTTTATGTAAGTGACTTACCCAGTAATTATTTAGCCAAGAATTTTGAATTATGCACCTTTTGTTAGTGTAGGTGGCGAGACCCCGCCCACTTTCAGGGTAAGATAGGGGAACAACACCACCAACAAGTCAAGTTGTTTCTGCCGCTTGTAGAGTCTACACACTGTGTTGATGAATCAGTTTGGTTTTGAATCATTGGTTTTCTTCCCATTCGGTGAAGTATTTTGTTATGGTAGAATTTTTGGCATTGTTATTAGTAGTAATTTCTCCTGATTTTGATGTTTTTTACAATTTTGACGTTTTTTACGCTCTAAGACATCTGAAGTGACTCCATTACCAGTTCCTGCTATGTCTAGTTCGGCTACGAGCCTCCCTTCTTCTGCCTTAGACACCTCACTGGCTCCTTTACAGCGTCAGTTAGGCAATATCTTACAACTTCTTCAGAAACCTGTGAGAGACCCGTTATTGTGTCTGATCTCTTCTGATGACAAATGACGATCATGACTCACCCTTGATTCCGTGTGTCCCTGCTTAAGTTCTTACTTCAGCAATTTCTAGATTTCTTCACGCCTGGGACTCCTTCCTCTCCGGCCTCATCTTTCATGATGACTAATCAGTTGTTGGACTCTGTGAAACTTCCTAAGATGGTTCTCGCTTCCTCGTCAAAGAAAGCTCTATGCAAAGTGTAGAATTGGCTTTCTGAGAAGAGAGAACAAGGAAAGGCCTGCTTTAGCATACCACCCTCACGTCTTGCATGTATGCACTATTTGTCCTACACGACGGGGAAGCTCCTTCCCTGGGAGTGGCTGCCTCCTCCTAGGGGGACTTCTCAGGGCTCATCGACGCGGGACGCACATCTGCTCTTGTTTCTGCCAAAGTTTTCTTTTCAGCTCAGGAAATGGAACATCTTTTGAAGAGCCTCTTTAAATCTTTTGAAGTTTTAAGTTTTCTTGATTGTTGCATGGGATGATCCTGCTCTTCAGAGACATGACTTATCGGACCTTCTTAATTTTCTCTCCTGTGCTGATAAGGCAATTAGGGATCGTTCACAAGAACTAGCTCCTCTTTATGCCATGGGCATTCTCAAAAAATGAGAACTTTGGGTTTCTTTCACGTTGAAAGGCATGAGTTCTCCGCAAAAATTGGCTCTGCTGTTTTCCCCCTTGACAAGCAGTATTTGTTTCCACAATCCACAGTAAACAAAATTTCTTCGAGCCTATACAAGAAATCAACACAGGATCTTTTGATCCAATCAACTAAGCGCCAGAGTGATTGGCCCACCTTCTCCGCCAGATCCTCCTCTTGTCTTCAGCCTCGGCCCTTTCATGGAGGCAGACAGAGGTCCCAGTCCAGATCTCAAAGCCTACCCTCCTCCCTGCACATGGACATTTTTAACATAAACAAATTGACTTGTTGGCAGTGTTGTTCCTCTCACTTACCCCAAAAGTGGGCGGGGTCTCGTCATCTACACTGACAAAAGAATCGCTACTGCAGAATTCAAAATTCTAGTTGTTGTTCAAGTAGAAACTCTTAGCTAAGTAATTACAGGGTAAATATATGAAAAACTTTTATTTTATCATAAAAATGTCGTTTTTTGCTTGAAGAAAACTTTGCAAAAATATGGATCATCTAAAGATTTATAGTTACACTGCGTGAGTTGGTAATAAGTCATGATAATTCACTGTTTCATGATTAATTGTTGAGGAATAGTTTAATAACTTGTTTTTTATATTTATTTTTCTTTTCATTCTAGAATGCATTTCACCCGCAATGGTCGACACTTGTTATTAGGTGGTCGTAAAGGCCACTTAGCAGCATTTGACTGGATCACAAAAAAGTTACATTTTGAAATAAATGTAATGGAGTCAATTCATGACATATGCTGGCTTCACACAGAACACATGATGGCTGTGGCACAAAAGAAGTGGGTGTATATTTATGACAATCAAGGAGTTGAGTTGCATTGTCTGAAAAAGTTAGCCCATGTCCATAAACTGGAGTATTTACCGTACCACTTCTTACTTTGTACCGCAGTAAGTGATTTACAGTATAGCGTTTTTGTTTAACCCTGTTTAAAGGAGCAGCATTCACTGGGGAGTATCATTTAAAAATCATTCTGGTTTTGGGGAAATCTTGAGTCTCTGATGTCAAATTTAAAAACAAGACTATATTTGAAAAGAAAATCAGAAACTGGTTTTATGAATAAACTCAGAAACTGAAAGATGGTTTTGCCAAATCTTGAGTCTCTGATGTCATCCCTATTTTCTTGTTTCTTTGAGCCTGGGCTATATAAACAATACTGTATTACTTTTGTCTTGAGAGCACATGTACTGTGGTATCCTCACATTATATATTGATCTTTTGTTCATCATTCCTCATTTTAATGTTGAGAGATAAGTAACATATATTTCCCCTTGTTCTGAAGAGATAGTATAGATCATCAGTTGTTTATCCTTTGGTGAATCATTTAGTATTATGAAAATGTGGCAGATTCATTGTATTTAAAAAGCTGAAGGTACAGTAGCTTCAAAGCCCTGCAATGGGAAAGTCAAGAGCGCTTGGATTGTACTTGTACAGGTTTGAGTGGTTGCACTTCAAGAGGAAAGGATAAATAAGAAACTGCTTTGTAGGGTCATGGACAGATACTTATTAATGGAATCAAGCCAAGCTGAGTTCATGTTCATGTAATGTAAATGAGTTTGAATGTGTTGCTTGCCTCTCTTGGCCCCAAGAAAAGAAAATCCTTTATATCTCTTTAAAATTTACAGCTGTTTCTTTCGGAGTTTGTGGTGAATATAAAATTTATTTCTTCAGGGGGAGACTGGATTTCTTAATTGGCTCGATATAAGTTTGGGCCAAGAATTACTAACAATTCAAACAGGCAAAGGAAGGCTGGAAGTCATGCGGCAGAATCCCTACAACGCGGTTATATGTTGCGGCCATTCAAATGGCACAGTGACGATGTGGACGCCAAATGAAAAAGAGGCAGTGGCCTCAGTTCTTTGCCATGGCAGTCCTGTTCGTGCCATAGAATTTGATCCAGCTGGCAGGTAATGCTATTTTTTTTTTATTTATTTCTTACTCTTGATGTAAATCATTTATACATCTTGTGTGTGGCTTATATGGTTTTATGCTTATAAGTTTTGTTCCTATTTATGATTTTAAAATTATGTTATCTTCCTTTTACCTTAGTAAAATTATTTACCTTCTTTAATTTTTTGTTTAGCTAGCATTTTTGTACATAGCTATACAGGCAGTCCCCAACTTATATCGGAGCTCTGTTCCTTAGGCGCGACAGAAAATGACAAAAGTCAGAACAACTGTATTAAAAAATTTATAAGAATAAAAAAAAAGTGATGAACAAGCGAACACATGAGTGAGGACTGTGTTCGATATTGCTACACTGCGTGAGCGACCCAGAGTAGGCCATTGTCCGGTCAACTACATGCTCAGAAACTAGTTTCAGTCTTTCGTTCACTTACGGCGCCGTAAGACTGAAACAATGTAACTTTGGAACATCCGTTGTAACTCAGAACCAATTTTTTTATTAATGTATTTGAAAACCACCGTAAGATCGGAACGACATGAATCGAGTCCAACGGAACCCGGGGACTACCTGTACTCACCTTGCTTTTCCTTCCTTATAATTTTCACTGCTGTCCTCCCTCTCAACGTATTATTTATTTATGCGGAATACATCAAGCAAAATTGTCGAGCTTATGATAAAATAACTGCTTTTACAAAGGATTTTTATATATCTACTTGGAAAAAGACTTAATGAAGTCATTTGCAAATGTTTCCATATCCAGAAGCCTCTGCAAAAAATGGAACAAGTTTGTCTCGGTATGGAACAGATACCAGGCTAGGTGGTTCCACTACCAAATAATTCAAGATTTGATTAAATGGAGTGATCGACACACTTTTGATTTATTGTTTTTATTTTTTAAGGTTGTTTCCTTAGATGGATTAGTATGTCTTTGAGGCTTGTCATTTCATGTAATTTCTCCCCAGAGTAGTAGCTTTATTTCTTTCACGGAAATGTCTTTGCAACAAGAAAGAAACATTCTACATTGACAGTATGATAAACATTGAATTGAAATCCTTATGCACAATTTAATTTCTACTTCTGTGTACACTGCATTCTTCGGTTACTAGTTACTGTGAGAAATGTTGAAGAAATGTCCTGTATGGAGTTTGACAATGAAAGAAGAAGAGAAATGAGAATTCTGTTAAAAGACTCATTAAGATTAATTAGGGGTACAGTATAGTAAGTAGCTGAGACTTGAATGAAAGGAATTACTGTTAAAGATGTGGTTAGTTGATGGATCTTTACAAATTGTAGGTTGTTTAAAATGAAAGGATAAAAAGATATTAATACAATATACAGTAGTCAAAGATAAGCTCAGAATGAACATGGGTTATGTTACCCTAAATTCCAAATGCTGTAGGGTTCGGCTAACAACTTGTTTTTCAAACCTAACCATGTCAAAAAGTGAGGATTGGATTCAGATTCCATTTTTGACATAATAGTATTAACTGTCAATTTTTTAATTATCCTTTCTGTTTACTTTGTTAATTTTTCTTTACTAGAAATGGTGCTAGTATAATTTTTTTTTAGCAGGTAACAGAAGAATTATATGCAAATTTACAAATGAAATCAAAACTACCTTAATGAAATGCCATGAGGATGAATATATTTTTTTAAGGTATAACAAATATAAAAGTGTAAAATACCTTCAGTACATTTAACTTATGCTTACAGCATTAATTAGTAAAGTTATTGATTTCCCTTTAATGTTTCCTAGATGAGGACATGAAGAAAAATTGAAAATGGTTGGTGAATCCCAGATTGTACTTGTGAATGCTACAAGTTGTTGACACAGTTTAAGAAACTAAGCCTCCATTTACCATTATAATTATAGTAATGCTAATTGAATCGTAAATCTTAAAGAGGCAACACACGTGTTGGGCAATGTTTGAAAAGATGTGTATTCCATGCTAAAATCAACTCACTGTGTGTGAGTGTATTTTTGTTGTGATAGGATGAGACGATAATTACAGTACATGCTCTGTTGTTGATGAGAATTTGTGATGTTTTCTTCCATTTTGTAGGCACTTTGTAACTGCTGGGGTTAACCGGGAGCTGAAGATTTGGGATGCACGTAATCTTGGAGATTGTATGTACACTTATAAAATTCGCATGGGTGCATCAACGCTAGCCTTTTCTCAGAAACAGATGCTTGCTGTTGGTATGGGAAATGTCGTTGAGGTAAGGCTTTCTTTCACAAACACTATTTATTGGAATTTTGACAGTAAAAAGATAAATTACAGTAGATTTATATGTAGAATACTCAGCTATAATATTCCATTTTTCTGTTATGTAACGAAACAATGAAAGCTGGTTATGGTAACTGATTGTATTTTATTGCTTTGGTATTATTATCCTTTCACCAAGGTAATCATTGACATCGAAGCTCACCACATGTTAAGGGAAAGATTGACTTTTCTCATAGGACTGAAAGCCCTATTGTGAAATACCCTATTACTGGCTTGTGTTATTTAGTTTTCCAACTGAATGTGGGAGGGACTTGTTGCTGAAAGTGCAGTTTTAGGAATTTCTTGTTTTTGTGGTATAGCCAGTGATCAGTTTCTTTAAACCTGATTCCATGTTTCAGGTCTATGACAGAGTAACCAAAGGAGGGTTCTCTTGGCCATACATGCACTATGATTGCAAAAATTCAGTCACTGGTATGCAGTATTGTCCATATGAAGATATCCTGGGAGTGTCCACGTATAAAGGCTACTCAAGCTTGATTATTCCAGGTATGTTTGGTTCGGTGTACAAGTATTGCTTAATATTAAAATTCACTTAGTTTTAAGTCTGAAGTCAGATTATTTTCACAAATGTAAAGAGAAGTTTTAATGTTTGTGTGCACAAGAACCGTGTTGGAATTACATACTAATAGTGGAATATTTTTTTCAAATTCTCTTTGTGGCAAGTATTTTTTGTGTAAATGGTCTTCTGTCTTGCATGTTTTTATGAAATACTCAAAGAAGAATGGATATATTTTCTTCCAACCATAGAAAACTTAATGTAGAATACTGTACTGTAGATGATTGTTATTGAGTTACATTTTATATTGCATTGGTAGAATTAAGGTACATGGAAATTACCATTGTAGAATTTCCATGCTCAGCTGTGTAGTATTAAGATGATATAAATTTATATGTATTTGTATTTTATTTCCAAAGGTGCTGGTGAACCTAACTTTGATGCTTTAGAAGCAAATCCGTACCTGAGCGTAAGTGGACGCAGAGAAGCAGAGGTTAAGTCCCTTCTTGGAAAAGTGCCTTATGGACTCATTACTTTGGATCCCAGTAGCATTGCTCAGGTATATATCGTATTGGTTTTTGTATTTGATTAATATTACTTAACTTACAGAAGTCACTAAAGCTTTCCAGAGTGGTGAAGCATAAAATGTGCTTCTGTGCATTATTTTGTCTTTGTGGAAATCAGTTGGTTTATTCCTACATCTATTTTCACTAACAATTAAGCACACTGTTATTCCCCATATAGGGGGTTAGTACCATCAATGCACCTAATGTGGTGCATACTAGGCAGTCATTTGATATAATAGTGCAACAACAAGAGCCAAAAGGTTCCTTTTATTGCACTGGTAACTAATATATTGAAAATATTGGTTTAATATCAATAGCCAGTACTGGAAAGTATTTGCTACATCCTGCCAAGGAACAAAATTTTTCGTCTTATTTAAAAAGTTGTGACATTGCTATCTGGCGGAATATATATGCTTAAACACAGTTTTCAATTCCTCTAAAAAACCCTCTGCTATTAAAGATAACTTGGGAAATTACTGTAGTACTTAATTAATTTATATATTTCTAAAATTGTAAATAAAAGGAAAAAAGTCTTGCTTAGTTGAAAACTAAGCCATAAGTTAAAAACACTTGTCATTTTGTAATTGAGAAGTAAGGTTAATAAATACATTTTCTTTTTCACTCTCAACAAAAATTATATACCTGTAATGAAAAAACCTTCAACTAATGATTTTCAGTACAGTACATTATAAACTACAATGAGTGCATACCTTTTACAAGGGAGAAATATGGCATTTCAAATGAAAATAAGGGGAGCTACATTCCTTTCCCCTCTCATGTCGTCATGCATGTCTCGAACAGTGCGATTTGAGCTTACGCAACTACGCTCGTAGTTATACTTGCGCACTTACATACGCATACTCGATCACAGGCAATCTCAATTTTGAGTGGTTCACATAACGTCTTGATAAGATGAAAACCAATTCGTTTATCCAGTCCACCAATTATGAAGGTTATTGTCATTAATTTGAATGGAGGATTTCCATCATTACATGAAGACTAAACACTTAGCCTTCCCCAGAAAACAACTGCAACATTTCATCAACATGGCTCTGCAAAAGCAAAAACATTTCGGAGCAGCGTTTGGAGCATGTGTCCATTTCATGAGACCACAAAGTAATGGGGACCTTGGATGGCCCATTTGCTGATTCAAGTCTCTGAGAGAAGGGTTAGAGGAAAAACCAGGTAAATGATGTAGGCAAGGGAAAGGGCCCTCTTGTCTTAAGTCCTTTCATTTTCATGACTGAGGAAACTCTTTGATATTGGTTGGTCTGTCTTACGGAGCCCTGGCGGGACTGTAAGAGTACTGTACTGTAATTCCTTTGAGGATGAACAGTGGCTGCACTATCAAAATAAACTGTTTTAAATTTAATAGATTTATCTATGTTAGGTCTGAAAAGGAATACTAGCAAAAAATCGTCAAAAAATAATAGTAATAATAATAATTATTATTATTATTATTATTATTATTATTATTATTATTATTATTATTATTCAAAAGACGAAACCTATTCATATGAAGCAAGCCCACAGGGGCCATTGACTTGAAATTCAAGTTTCCAAAGAATATGGTGTTCATTAGGAAGAAGTAAGAGGAGGTAAAGGGAAATACATGTTGGTATGAACAGAAGTCAAGGTTACTCTAAATTAGTCTGCCAAGACCACAGTTCCATGTCTGGATTCTCATAGTGCTCGCCCAAAGGAGTTTCTCTTTAGGGAGGTGAAAATTCAAGCAGCTTGTAGCCAAAGTTGGACAGCTAAGTGGAAGGAAACAAATAATTTGATCACCATCTACAGTTTTTCCCCCATGAGGGAAACTCTGAACCTAAAAAAAAAGTTGTTTTTATGAATAAGTGATCACATACTAACTGTAATTGTTAACGTTCTTGTTTCAGGTTGACGTACCAACATTGGAGGAAAAATTAGAAGCAAAGAAGGCTTTGAAGTATGTACGTGTACCAAAAGTGGACGTGGAGCCTCGTTACCGAATGAAAGGAAAGAGTGGCTCTGCTCAGAAGTTCAAACGGAAGCAGAAGACGGTCGATATTAAGAAACGTGAATATATCAGGAATGCAGTTATTGCCAGAGATGAGTTAGGTTTAAAAGAAGAGAAACAGACTAAGCCTAAAAAGTCTTTTGGTCTTCTTGATCGCTTTCATACTAAAGTGCAGAAATAACGTAAAGAATGTAAGTTCACTAGAAATATATGTTTTTTGGCAATGATTGTTTTTTTTTCACACCATGTGTACGTTGTCTTGTTTTGTAAACTATTAGTTAGTCGATCATGTATCCTGTAGAGCAGTGTAAGGTGAATCACTAATCAATTAGTATTTTTGCTCTTGAAGAATAAAAAATTAATTCTTTTTCATCCTTTAACTATATTCTGAACAAAGTTCCATTTTGCAGTTTATTTTGACCCTAAATGCCAAGAGACTTAACACATTTTCTCACCAGTAATGAAGGTAAGTGGTCTGGATCCAAGTGGTAGATTTGTGAACAAGATCAAAATTATGTACAATTTTTAGTGACATCATTATTATTTTTGAATTGTCTATTTTTCCTCTGCTGGTGGACACTGCAGTAATTGTCCAAAGGATGTAAGGAAATGCAGAGAACACATTTCTGTTTAATGATTCTAACAATATGCTAACCTGCAACTTGGCTTGGTCGCTGAGGAATGACAGAAGAATGGAGGATAGGTTCAGGCATACTCTGCTTACCGGCGGCATCAGTTAACGGCTCTTGGCTATCAACGTCATTAACTGGATTTTCGGCGCCGATCTCCGGTTAACAGCGCTGTTAAGCAGGGATTTCAGCACTATTTCACCTATTTTCAGTCAGCAGCACTTGGCTGGGACAGAACCCCCACCATTAACTGGGGACTTCCTGTACATATTAATGAAAAGTTGGTTTACAGTGTTTATGTTGCTTCCCTTCCTGGATTCCCTCATGGGGGGGTTAGCGCCCATCATGCGGTACACTGTAGGCATTACTTAATGTTCTTTGCAGTGTCCCTTGGCCCCTTTCATTTCTTCTGCTGTATCTTCTTTCATATTCTCTTTCTTCAAGCTTACTTTCCACCCTCTCCTAACTTCGAGGTTTTCCTCCTGTTACACCTTTAAAATCTTCTTTACTCTCAATTTCCTTTTCAGCACTGAAGGACCTCATAGGTCCCAGTGCTTAGCCTTTGATCTAAATTATATATTCCATTCCATCACATTCCTACCTGGATTCTGGTGGAATACCAGATCCCATAGTTGACTTTCTCTCTCCGCAATGTTCTTAAATGACCTTTTGTAATATATCCTGTAGGGGACCAGCGCCGTCAGTGCTCTCCATGCCATGCACTGAAGCCATTACTTCAGGTTTGCAGTGTCCCTTCAGCCCCTAGCTGCAACCTCTTTGATTCCACTTACTATATCTCCGTTCACATTCTCTTCCTTCCATCTTATTTTCCACCCTCTCCTAATAATTGTTTCACAGTGCAACTGCGAGGTTTTTCTCCTATTACACCGTGCAAACTTTTTTACTCTTGGTTTCCCTTTCAGTGCTGAATCACCTCATAGGTCCCAAAGGTGTAAATTCTATACACTTACATAGTATAGTGTACAATAGTTGTGGTGGGGATTGTCTGATGAGGGGGTTGAAGCAGGTGTTGTCCCCATTCATCCTTGTCTAGCTGGCACAGTAGTCGAGTGGGTTGAGTAAACACTGAGGTAGACTGTTTGTCACATTTGTCATCATGAAAATGGCTGATACACAGCCTTGCTATTTATTATTATTATTATTATTATTATTATTATTATTATTATTATTATTATTATTATTATTATATTAGCACATTCCTCCTTTCCATCTAGGGCTGCAGCTGGGCTAGTGATAATAATACTATTGCAATGTATAATTGGGTTTGTTTTTGAAACTTTTTCCTGAAAAGTGTTGCGTAAAGTATTTTGATAATGTATTCTTAGTATCCTTTAAATGATAATGGTCAGAGTAAGTGAAAATTCAGTAAGCTTAACAGTTGCCATGCCATGGGTAAGGCCTCCTCGTACTGCCTTCAAAAGAGAGTTGACAAAGTAACAATGAAGAATCACTGGGGAAAATAAAGTAATACAAATGAGCAAGAAAATTTTTATTCAAACTAAGTTGGGGATTTGAATTTAAAGCCATATTTGTCCTTCAAAGTCATCTTGAAAGTAGAATTGTACCAGTTGGTGTTAATGTAAAGCATCTCTCCGCACAGATCGTGACGAGCCCCTGATTCATCATAATATGCTTCAGGTTGAAGGTTATCCCAATAGGCTACCATTCGAAAACCATGATTCTGAAAGTATTAAAATGGATGGCATTACTTTACTCATTAGGATCAAGGTTGGGGGTTTCCACACTTGACTGAAAGGAACAAGATATTTTTACTATATTGCTCCATGTTTGATGTTCCTTTTTAATTTTTTCCTTTTTTTTTATTAATGTGCTACTGACCCTTAATCTGAAAATCTACATTTAAAAACTTGTATTTCCAATGTAAAAGTCTGCTCAAATTTTTAGAAGAGCTGTAACTTTTTATAAACTAAATAACCATACAATCAGGAAGGTGGTTCCAAGTTGGCAAATTAGACATTTAGAGCAGAGACTGTTTTAGCAGCATACATGAATTTGCAAACATTCTTCTGATATTCTCATTTAATTGTAGTCAACTTTACACATCAGATGCATCATTTTTCCATCTTATTGTTTTCTTTTCCCATATAAAACAAGGATTCATTTTTGTTCAGTTAATATTATCACTAGGTTTTTAACCATAATACATAAAGGAACTGAGTACAATTGTGATGCATATATACTGTAGTTATGCTTTTTCTCTGTTTTGTTAATTTGGTTTAGAGATACTATACTAAAAAAATTCTGTCTCTGGTGATCATTTTTTCAGATAGTTGATTTTCAGATTATCCACTGTAAACATCTGTGGCTCATGACCAAAGTCAAAAGTAATAAGTCAAACATTTTATACATATACATAAGTTATGTTAAACATAACCCAGAATATTCATACTAACTTCAATTAGCCTCAGAGTGTCATAACGTTGTTGAGCATACTGAAGCTTCTCAGAGCTCGTCATGTTCGTCGATGAAGGCAAAAGACCTGCGGCATGGATTTCAATCGCAATCTGTTGAGAGAAGTGAATGATTATTTGTTTTCCTTTTTGTGTACAAAGGGATATATACAGTTTACAGAATTGTGCAAATATTGTGAAGTTTCTGTTATCATTTTTAATTCCCAATTCCCCTCAAGTGTTGGATAACCATATATTCAGATCAACGAGAATTTACATTAATCTGAACAGTTCTGGGGTTTCACAAATAAAGGGAACAATCTCACCTGGCCAATTAATTGTAAAAATGGGTTTCCCTTCAGGCTTTGCAATATATCCCATTCTCCACCTTCTATGTCAACCTGTGAATACAAAATGTAAAATATGGAATTGTAATAAGTTAATTTTGCTTTTGAGTTGCATTTTAGTGTTGCAAATGCAAAAATGTGGTTTCAGAACCTTTGATGTCTTCACAAATTTTGTTGTGTTCACCATAGATCTTATACAGTAGACACAACCATTTCTATCAAGAGAGATTGCATGCATCCCACCATTCTCTGTGGTTTATCTTTAAGTTGGACTTTTAGCATCCATTGCCTTTATTTTCTACTTTTCTGGTTGCCTTTTGTTTTTCCATGTGATCATTCCTTCTTACATTAGTTTCTTTCCTTGTATTCTTATTCTGATTGCCGGTTTTAATTATACTTACCTTCCAGGGGACCTGGCCACTCTAGTTCAACCTCTTTATCTCCGTAAAGGTGGGTGGCTTTCCATTTCTTAGCTATTTGTTTGGGATGAAGTTACTGGCCACATGCCCTGAGATTTTTCATGTACAGTAAGCAGTTTTTCCCATTGTAGTATTAGTAGGCCACTTTATATTTATCAACACACAGTATGAAACAGTAGCAACCTGATGATAATTAGAAACGAAGACCAGAAGTTTTGCTGACTGTACATTCTTGTCTGTTTGAAATAACCTAAAAGTTAGTCCTGATTGCTAAAAGTCAGGTGGAATGTACCTGACCTTAATTTTGCTATTTCAAGGAATACCCCTGTAATACTCCTCAACATTCCTTCCTTACCAAAGCCCTAAGGAATCTGTACATACAATACTCCATTATAACAGATGATATGTTAATTTTGGTTAGGTTAGGTCTTTTGTCTTAGTTTCAAAGCCTATTAACACAACAAAACCCTGAGAGACGCAAATCGCCTTAAGGCTCTCATCTTATTTAATAAACTTACCTTCAAGATGTGCATTGGTCTTCCAATCAAGTTATTCTTCACCACTTGGTTAATCAATGTATCAAGCTTAACCGTTACATTTGATCGGGTGTAAAACTTGGCCATGTGACCGGTACTGATTCCAATCTGTAGAAAAAAGGCATTGGATATAAAAGGATACCTGAATTTCTTAAATTCAAACTTATTCGTTTATTTGTACTAATAGTTTTGTCCAAAATATTAGCCCATATGAATGAAGTAAAGTATACCATGGCATCAGTGAAGGGAATCTTGGTTGTAATACTGCATATTTATATTAATTCCTAAGTTACTGATGCCAGCCATTTTTATCAGTGTCACCTGGAACACAAATGTAAGAAAAATTTCCCTCATTTGCAATATGACATGCTAATCTGCACAGCCTTTCTTCCAGTCCGTTATTGTATACTTGTCTAACTGTCACAAAACACTTTCTAATTGTTGTACAGGTATATGTACGGTGAAGTGTGTCTATATGTTGTTCACCATTGGTTTCTCTCTGCTCCAGTAACTGCCTAACTTACACCATATTTCACATTTAATTTCTTATTAATTATAAGTTCTGTCAGGATTTTACATATTGATTATTATCATTAATTTTTTTATCTCATCTCAGTCCTTAGTTGTGGTTGCTGTGTTTAATGAGCCTCTTCCAGCTGTTTCAGTTCCTCTTGTTCTGTAGAATGCAGTCTCTCCATCTTAGGTTTTCCTCATCTTCATGCCCCTGGTTACTATTACTTCTATCTCCATCATCTCCCTTCCTCATCAGGTGCTCAGACCATCTTAATCCATTCTAACACAATGAATGGCTCATTTCATAAGTTGTTTTGGCAGGTGGATGCCCTTCCTGACTCCAGCCCTCCCTATTTATCAATAATCTCTGTAGGGGGTAGTACCATCAGTGCACCTGTAGGCATTATTTAAGGTTCTTTGCAGCATTCATTCGGCTCTTAGCTGCAACCCCTTGCATTCCTTTTACTATACCTGCATCCATATTATCTTTGTTTCATCTTACTCTTCACCTCCTAACAATTGTTTCTTAGTGCAACTGCAATGTTTCCTTCCCATTACACCATTAAAACCTTTTTACTCTCAATTTCCCTTTCAGCGCTGAATAGTTCCCAGTGCTTGGCCTTTGGCCTAAATTTTATATTCCATTCCATATATATCAACAATAACAATGACCTACTTGATGGAAATGACTGTGTGGGTAGTATCGCAAGACTCGAGACGGTGTGAAGTTGAAGACATCAAACATATGAATTTCGCATGGCAGGGCAGCGATGGTTTCATCGAATGAGGTGTCTGTATAGATGCCATAAGAGAATACGAGGCAGTTGGCTGGGTCTTTTCCTCCAGGGAGCTCGAACTCAGGGTCAAGGCAGATTAACTGTAAAGGGAAAAAACAGACAATTTTTTTTGTGAAAGGTTTATGAAAGCAAAAAAAAAAAATAGTCGTTATGCTGTTGATCTTGGAAATAAAAGTAATGCACAGTAGAAGCAGTGACATGCAAGTCAGCACTTTACTGCCTTGTCTAGGAGCAAGAGCAACAGAAGAGGAGATGGAAGCGAAAATATATAAAAACATTTGAACAACAATCATGACAGTTGCTGTAATTATCATTACTGATCTTATATATTTTACACAGCTTAGCTGCCAGCTTGATTAAAACACATTGTCAAAAAATGGCGGCCAATTTCTTCTCTGGTTCTGGTTTTTCATACTCAGTTTTATTTTTTATTTCCTTAATGCTAATCTAATATCCTTGCATTCTGAGCCTGTACTGGTATAATGCCAACTTAAGCCATAACAATGACGCAGACAGCGTCTAAAGGTAAACACATTTAAATGACCAAGAACAGGTATGAAAAATGGTAGGATGGTACCATTTCTCTACTGTTTACATGGAAAGCTTTGATTTAGGTCTTGGAAAAAGAGGAACTTTCCTAAATACCATTATCTCTTGCCTTACCTTATTTCCATCCATGTGATAGTCATCTCCAGTTACTTTACATGTAGGAGTTCCGCCAAATCTAACTAATTTGCGGCAGTGTGCCTGAGGCGTGTGTATATACGAAAAATACTCTGACACTCGCGACAAGTTCCGACTGTTTGGCTGCCATCGAGATGACCTGGATCCTAGATTTAGTTTCAGAGAATTTGGGGGTCTGTAAATTCAAAAATAATAATAATAACATCTAATGGTGGGAGGTTTCAGGGGCTAGTCACCAGTCTGGGGCGTTGGGGTGTGTTCAGCGAAGCACAGACCCCCTGACTAGGTAAAGGTGTTTTAGTTAGGTTAGGTTAAGACTATGAAAGGTATAAAATGTAAAAGCAATAATAAGCCCAGTATCTCCCTGTCGTTACTGGTACAGGTTAATGTTTAACAGATTTTGCTTGTACCTAAATAAAAGGTGAATAATAATTTAGCTGCAAAGTCTATACCTAATTATCTTCATAGAAGGATTTTGATACTTTTACTAACCAAGGTTAATTCTTCTATACTTTCTTATGTTAGTCAGTCATGTTACCATTGTCTATTTCTGTACAGCTTTTTTTGTTTGTTTATGAAATATTTGATTTTGTTTTCCAGTTTTTGAATTTTATTTAATTTATTTTATAAGCAAAATTTAGAATTTTACTTTCCCAATTTGAAATTTTAACTAACACGTGTTACAAATTTAAATGACCAATTTCATTTATATGAAGGATTTTGGATTTTATTTTCCCATCTTCTAATTTCAGGTAACACTCTTGTTACCAATTTAAAAGACAAATTTCATTAATCAAACTTGAACCAAGGAGTCAGTTTGACCTGTTGAACAACACTTATGGCTTTTCTATGAGTTTTCCATGTTGTTCATGACTTCCATTTATGACTCCTTAAGCTGAAAAATCATTATGCAAGCCCGTTAAGCACAGATGATGATTACTTTTTCATTCTGATGCTCTTTCTAAGTGTGTATAAGTGAACAAAGAATATTTTTCCTCTCTTGCAAGCCGTATCTCTCACCAAATGTAATATTTAATGTTATACAGTATTGTGCTGGTGGAAGGACTAGGCAGACCTCTTCGACAATAAAAATAAAAGAATACAAAGGCCTTGAGCTGTCAGTGAACAGTCTTTGTTCTCCTATCTTATTTCTTCTCCAGTTTGTCTTTATTCTCACTGAAGCAAACGCATAAGCTGAAGGTCTCTCTCTCAAGTTTAATTTCTTTTATTCCTTTTCTTTTTATTCGACTCTATTACTTCATGTTGCTTCCAATGCTTTTCTACATTAGTCTGTATGTGAGTGAATGTGTTTTATGCAACAAGGAACTTGAGGGATGAATTTTAGTTTAAAATGACGTTTTTGTCTGAGAAATCTTGAGATAACAGTGTTTACTTTTTTGGCAGTAGGTCCCTCCTCTTGTGGGGGCTGGGCTCCAACAGGGGCATGAGGAACTTGAGTCTCCAGTTATCAGGGCCTTCATCAGGGTTCCCTAAGGGTGCTTGGGTGTACTGCACCAGCTAAGGGTTTCTCCTCCAGGGCTTGCCAGTACAACCGTTCACCCTAGTTGTGCCAGTGCCCTACTCTAATGCTGGGAAGCCCCAAGACAGGCCAGGGGGTCTTTGTGTTTTCCTGGGTAGCCTGGTTCAACCAAAGGTCTCACCTCCAATCCTGTGAGTCACTTGATGCGCTCTACACTGGGCTTAAGATGGGAGCCCAGGAACCCTAATATTGCTAGAGGGCCTCCTATAGTGTTTCTGGTGAGCCTGGGGCCTCAGTGAAGCCAGTGGACTCTTCTTTGGGGCTTCCAGTGGGAGCCAAGAAGACCCCATGGCCTAGTTTGATCATTGTCCACAGCCAAATCATTTAATGGGATCCCAGTGGCCCAAATGCGGCTGAAAGTGCCTTTTGCAAGGCTTCTCACGAGGAAACTAGAGCCCTAGATCAGCCAAGGGCCAAGGAGACATTTTGAGGGTATCCAGGGTCATCTGGATAGCCCCAATCCAGCCAAAGAACCTCCTCCAGGACTGTGATCAGGCACTTCTTGCTGACTGCTGATTTCTCACCACTCATATCTCCTGAGAATAAGAACTTGCCCGCCGTAAGATGGCGGCCATTTTGATAGGCCAGATGCATACTGACTCAATCCAGTTCAGCTTTGGTTATTTTAAAGTTGTACTTAGACAGTGGGCCGAATTTTACATCTAGGCTGACCTGTTTAGCCAGTGATCATTGACCCCCTTGGTGAGCTTGTACAGAGTTTGAGATATTTCATTACGTTAGCAACATTAATCTATCATGTGGTCTTCTGCCATAAGTGAACGCGGCGCACTGTAAGCATTACGTAAGGTTCTTTGAAGTGTCCCTTCGGCCCTTAGCTGCAACCATTTTCTTTAATTTTACAGTTCCTCCGTTCACATTCTCCTTCCTCCTTCTTACTTTCCACTCTCTCCTAACAATTGTCTCAGTGCAACTGCGAGGTTTTCCTCCCGTGACAATTTCCCTTTCAGTGCTGAAATTGACCTCATAGGTCCCAGCCTTTGGCCTAAATTTCATATTCCTTTCCGTTCCCAAATTTTCTAAACTTAATTTTTAAATAAAGATAATCAACATTGAAATTATTCAAATCGAATGCCGCAGGTCCTCTGGGGATTAATTCCACGAAATTTGATGATGGCGAGCGGTCGCTGAATAGGGAGAAGCGGTTAGGTTAAAATATTCACGAAGCTGCAGATGTCTTTGTAAACACATTTCGACGAGCGTGTTGTTTACCAGTGACATCACAAAAGAGAACGGGAACTGCTAAATTAACTACTGTCTGCAGGTTTCTGGGGAGTGTCATTTTGTTTGTTGTATGGAAATGGTACTCTCTCTCTCTCTCTCTCTCTCTCTCTCTCTTCTAATTCTTCTTCTGAGCTTAAGTCCTAGTCAGGATCACTGTTTATATACGTTATATATATATATATATATATATATATATATATATATATATATATATATATATATATATATATATATATATATATATATGTGTGTGTGTGTGTGTGTGTGTGTGTGTGTGTGGGCTTCGTTTCGAGACTGGAGATAAAATTGAGCTATAACAATTTAGTTAATTTGGAAATAAGGTAGAACAAAACAATTGGAATCAAAGAGAACAAAACTATGCTGCCATATTTACAGCTGGAAGTATATTGTCGATTTTAATAGGTTCCTCAAGATATCTTAGGTTTTTAACAGTAACTTAAACGGAAAAGGGAAGATTACTTTATAGAGCATTAGTAAGTTCTCATTAGCTAATGTAATTTGCGGGGATTTTCTTATAGCGAACGATAATTGTTTATATTTCTTTTTGTGTTGGTTTAGACCATAAAAAAATTGAATGGTTCGAAACGGCGGTAACACTGATTGTTAAAATGATCAGTGAATAACACACCGCATGTGATTTCATTAAGAAAAACAGAAAAGTCGGCGACGTAAAAGATCCCTTTCTCTCACCTTAAACAGATGAGCTACTCAGTATATGCCATGCTGGCACTAGGCTAGGTCAGTATAAACAAGTCTCTCCTTATAGTCCGTAGATGTTTCAGCCTCGCCTCCCTACTTGGTGCCTTTGTGAAAGTGATTGTTTTGTCATTATATAACATCTGGCAAAACCACTTTGGTGCTATGGAGTCAGGTTACCTCCCACGGCAAATTATTGTGTGTGTGTGTGTGTGTGTGTATGTCTGGAGTCCTTATCCTTCCAGCTCGTAAGGGGGTAGTGCCGTAAGTGCACCGTATGCAGTTCGGTGTAGGCATTACTTAAGATTCTTCGCGGCGTCCCTTCGACTCATAGCTGCAACCCCTTTCATTCCAGTTATTGCTCTTCGTTACAGATTCTCTTTCTTCCATCTGACTTTCCACCCTCTCCTAATAGTTGTTCCTTAGTGCAACTGCGAGGTTTTCGTCCTGTTACGCCTTTAAAACCCTTTGACTCTCAATTTCCCTCCCAACGCTGAATGACCTCTTGGGTTCTAGTGCTTGGCCTAAATTTTACTTTCCATTCCGTTCCTATCTTTCCATGGAGACAACTGAATTTGTACGCACTACGCTGTTTATCAGAATAATGTACTTCTTCTTCTTCTTCTTCTTCTTCTTCTTCTTCTTCTTCTTCTTCTTCTTCTTCTTCTTCTTCTTCTTCTTCTTACTGGTCTCAAATTACGGTTCCAAACAGATGCTACGAAAATATTGGAAATAAATCCAGCGAACATTTTTTACCATCAGTCAGACGAGAGAGATAAGATTTAGATGACATGTAAACGTGTGGAATAAGGTATAATCAGCGAGGAATTACTGAATATCCCTCACCTCATAAATTATAGAAACAATGGTATCCCGGAATGACGACACACTTGTGTACTTAAGTGTACATATTTCCACCTTCCTGCCGAAAGAATCGGGCAGCAGGAGAGGTAATGAATAACGGTTCTTGCCAGTAATATATTAACGAGCTAAATCTGAGATGATTTATGTACTAAATACGTATAATGCAACCTCATTTACGTGTAAATGTAAGCATTCTATTCATTATCCTGTTACCGAACGAACATAGAATCATAGTAAGACATTATTATTATTATTATTATTATTATTATTATTATTATTATTATTATTATTATTATTATTATTATTATTATTATTCAGAAGGCGAACCCTATTCATATGGAACAAGCCCACAGATGTTGACTTGAAATTCAAGCTTCCAAAGAATATGGTGTTCATTCGAAAGAAGTAACAGAGGGTACTGGAAAATACAGAAAGGGGAGATAGGTTACGCACGTACAAAACAAATGAGCATCTGCAGCTTGCAAAGAAGAAGAAGCTCGCATGAATATAAAAACAACCCGTTTGGCATAACGTGTGATCAAGACCAGTATGAACCGCTTGGGCCTAATTCGAGAGCTCGACCTAATTGCAAACAAAAGTAGATAACGATTACTTAGTTCGTTGCATGTTATTATTGACAAATTCGGGGACGAATTACCCCGTAACTTTATGCGAAGATTGACAGTAATTATTTAATATATATCGTTAATGCTAGCATTTATTTTGCAACGTTGATGAAGGTACCGTTATTTGAAGCTACTATTGACAGTCGTACTGCTGATATCGGCAGTCGTTGAATAAAAAGAATTATTCTCGATGTAAAAAAATCATGTTTAAAGACTAAAGACTTAGTTAAACCAGTTAATTCTTTTGTCTTTGTGATGAAATAAAAATTAAGAAGGAAACAAAGTAATTAAGAGCATTAGAAATATAGAAAAGTTATTGTTTAACAGACAGGCATCGGTATTTCCATGGTCACACAGACTTAACCGGATGTGCTTAGAGCACATACACCGAAGAAGGTTATCTGGAAGACGAGCACGGGTGTGAGATAAGAACGGCCTTATGCCAGCACTCGCTCGAATTTTTTTTTTTTTTTTTTTTTAGAAAGGAAACATATATGATAAAATAATGCAGAACGTCAGCATTCTTGAGAGCAATAATTGTATACATTTTATTTAATATGCGTTCGCTTCATTTTAGACATTTAGTACCTTACATCTCTTCAATTCTACACTTACTTTTCTGTAAAAGAAAACTTGTGCCGGCTTTGTCTGTCCGTCCGCCCTCAGATCTTGAAAACTACTGAGGCTAGAGGGCTGCAAATTGGTATGGTGATCATCCACCCTTCAATCATCAAACATAACAAATTGCAGCTCTTAGCTTCAGTAGTTTTTATTTTATTTAAGATTAAAGTTAGTCATAATCGTACTTCTGGCAGCGCTATAGGTGCCAACAACATAGTCCACCACTGGACCTTGGCTGAGTTTCAGGACCGCAACTAAGAGTTTTACAGTCCGTGGCTGAAGCCACCACCGGACAGAAAACTCGATCGCGCCGAAGTTTTACTTGTTTTTATAATGTTGAAATGTGTCAAAATTTCAATTTTTTTTCCCGAATATCACCATTACGGCTATGTATTTCCCCTGAGGAGGGATAGTGCCGTCCGTGCACCTCACGTGGTGCACTGTAGGCGTTACTTAAAGCTCTTTGCTGCGTCCCTTCTGCCCCTAGCTGCAACCTCTTTCATTCCTTTTACTGTACCCCCATTCATATTCTCTTTCTGCTATCTTTCTTTCCACCCTCTCCTAACAGCTGTTTCACAGTGCAACTACGAGGTTCTCCTGTTACCGTTCAAACCTCTTTAATCTCAGTTTCCCCTTCAGCGTTGAATGACCTCATAGGTTTCAGCGTTTTGCCTTAGGCCTAAATTCTATATCCCATTCCATTCCACCATGTATTTGATTATTCATTAATTTTCATTGTATTTAATTCCACTACATTTCCTCGTTATTTGTTACAAACCGATATTACGGTGTGTAAGTAACACTGCGGAAATATATATATAAAAAAATGATAAAATACTCCACACGCTTTCCCCGAATGCTAGTTTCAAAAAAAAAAAAAAATGCTTGCAGAAGCTGTCAAGTATAATGAAGCATAAGAATTTGATTGACAAGCTGTCATGCCGTTGCTCTGAAATGTGCATTTCTCACCTAGGCTGGACCCAAAACTAAACCTAGGCTTATAAGTAGATCTCGACCTACCGTTAAGAACTTGGTAACAATGCAAACCGGTTTCGTAGGTTATAATTTAAAACTTACAAAGAATACGAATAACAGAATCACTCTGAGAAATAATTAATAACTATTATCAGTTTTAAAACAAGAATAAAATTACTAAATGATGGAAAGCAAAGCGTCTTGTTGACCTACTTATTCTTCTTCTTCTTCCGTTTAGCCTTCTCCGTCCCGTTAATCCGCTGGACTGAAATCTTATCCGTGTTGAGGCAGTTGTCTAGGCAAGTTCCCATATAATTTTCCCACCAAACAGGATCTTTCTATGGTTAATTACTCGGTAATCCTTCTGCTTGTTAAGGATGTACGGTTTTCGGTCACGAATATTGGGAATATGGCCGCTGAAGTTATCAGTCAGTTTATTTTGAAGGCAACTTTGTAACTGCCCTAAGAAATAAGTTGCCGATATCATTCACTGTTTTTCTAAGGATAGCTAAACTTACGTGCATTAGTCACAAGTATTTTAACATATATGTAAAGGAATCTTTGTATTACAATGATAATTTCACGGCCTGATAATATGATGAGACCTGCTGTCACACAGACACCTTAAGGGTCTAAAAGAGTGGAAATGCTTACGTAGATAAAACTTACCTTTTGACGTACAATGAGCCTTCCACTAGCCTGGGAACGCCGTCGTGAAGTATGGCTCTGTGCATCAAATTGAATTCCGCCGAGTATTCCATGACATTTACCATCTTAAACGGCTGCCTGAAATCATCCAATCCTTTAGTATAACCGAGAGTTTCCTCCAAAGTGACGAATCTTTGCGGTGTCTCATAACTTGACTTGGATCTCCCGCCATAGGCCGAAAGGAGTTGGCGTATCCTAAACTCGTCTTTTTCCTGATCTTGTGTGAAACGGAGGTCGTAGTCTGACAACTCACTGTCTTCATTTTGAAGAGAAAACTCGAGAAACGAGCTCAAGTCTATCCCTTCGTGTGACGCTTTGTAGTAGGAAGTAGCTATGCAGTAGATTAGGATCAAGCAGAATAGTAATGCACCGGTGTAAACATCTACCCGCCTTGTAAATCGTGTGGCATTTGCGATTGAAAGCATGACTTATGTTTGGTCTAAGGTGACATATCTGAAAGGGTAGGGATGAAAATGAGCAGAGCATTTGAATAATTCTAGATTGAGGTAGTAACATGGAAAATCTAGCCCATGAACAAAACTACAGTCTGTGTTCAAAGCATTAACAGAGAATAAATTTAGTAATAAACGAATTGTTTGTGCGTTTATTCTATTTTCTTCATTACGCTCAGCCAATTTTTACCTGTCAACTTAAACTGGTATTTTAGGAACAATGCTATAACTGCTCCGTGTTTGATATTTTCATGAAAAGAAAGAACTTTGTGTTGTAGTCAATAGTAAAACCCTCTTTGTGTTAATATCGAAGTTATGGAAGAAATATTATCGTCTATGCTACTATAGGAGGCGCTAAAGAGCATAATTTAACCTATGAATATCAAATGAAAAGTACTTCCAAAACTAGACTGACTTGTGAAGAAAGTTAAGGAACATTGCAAAGAGATGCGGAAAAATATCGCCTTATAATAAAATTCAGTGTCTAACAGCCTATCCGTATTTCCATTTCTTTTCAGAGCGTTACGAGCAATAGGCCTACTTAACGGCGACAGTCTAAGCTTCGGGTAAGTTTTAATAATTGGTTTTGTTCCTGAAGAGACACATTTACCCTTCTATACAAAAGAAGTGGCAAATTAACCAGCCATAAGCAGGAACTGGCACAATGTTACGGCGAAATGTGATTTCTCAAGTGGTTGATTAGACCAACATATACCCACCCACAACGCATATGTTGATAAGTATGAATACCGCACCGCATCTTCGCTTAAAATAATATTGGAACCTGTACTGTGTGGCTCAGCGCATGCATAATGAATGACAATGACTGCGCCTGCACGATGGTCCATTCATTTTTCATGGCGACCTTTAAAAAGAAGAAGAAGAAACCTAACTTACAAAGCTCGGTGTATCGATGAGATTATCGTGGGAGGTAGATTCTTTGCTCTGTTATGTAGAATGTCAATTCCTAAGGAGAAAAAAGCAATGGAGATAGACGTAATTCATTTGTTAACTTACGGTTAACATTGATTCGTTAACGGGCAGCTAATCGGTTAGAAATATACTAGAACACCATAGTAAAAGCAAAGTCTGCTCACAACAAAAATAAATAAATAAAAATAAAAAATAACACCGTAGTAAAAGCAAAGTCTGTTCACAACAAAAATAAATAAATAAAAATAAAAAATAAATGATTCCGTGTACTGTCAATCACTACCACAACGCCCATAAGAAAATTAAATTATCGTTTACTACTGGAGCACAGCAATTTAGCAACTGAGGGAAAACCAACAAGTTTCGGTCCAGTTTTCCTGACGACACGTTAGAGGAAGAAGAGACGATATTGTACTAGGCAGACTTTCATCTACGTTTCCTTGTTTGGGCAATGATGCGCTTATTAATGATGATTATTCTGGCGTTTTATGAAAAATTTATTTTGATACATCAGTTAAAATTGTTTATAGTTATCTCGCAGTCTCTTCCGCTAGACCTATGACTGTTGCCAAAGTTTAGTATCGAGTCTTTTTTTTTTTTTTACCACGAATCTTCTTTGATTCAAACGATAATTCCCGTTTTCGTTATTGACGTATAAACATTCGTCAAACATCCCAGTATTTACTAGAGATCCCAGTCAACATTAGACAACCACATCACATATAAGAGAACCCAGGACGTATTTATTAAATAGCCGCAATATTTAATATCTAGCTCAATAATCATTCGATAATATCAATCATCAACATAGATTTCCGTTCTGATAATCAATAAACGTATAACATCTGATAAGAAATTAATACTAGATGCTTAACAAACACTCAATGCTCTTGATGACTGAGCTGGTCTTACGCCAGCACGGGCTCTTGCGATAGGGCTAAACCAGTTCTTCTAAAATTTGACAAAACACGTTGTAACCGTTTGACATCTATATAAATTAATGCAATGTAATGTAGTGGTAATTACAGATTATCAATTATTGACTTATGGTGATTTACTGTATATTCGTGCTTTCAAACACGCGAACAGCAATAGTCTCTGTTGTGACTAATGTAGACCTATTTTCAGCTAGAGGAGGAGACATGTCACAAGATAGATAGCTAGACAGACAACACTGTTTTGCATACATGTACAAATCTGTTTGTTTCAGACTAAGTTCCCAGGTATAGGGAAAGAGAGTCGACACTTTGCAAAGGAATACAATATACCTAGACGTTTCGTAACCAGCGCATAGATTTGTCGACTACCGGGCAGCTTTTCTCTCTCTCTCTCTCTCTCTCTCTCTCTCTCTCTCTCTCTCTCTCTCTCTCTCTCGTGTTTGTGCGCGTGTGGATTTGTTTGTATACACACAACGACAAACATTTGACGCTACTTGTTTGTTATTTTCAGTCCTTGTTCACCAAAGAAGACCTGCGTTAAACGAATCACTTCCCTAGACCTAAGTTACTAATATTCAATATCATCTGTAATATAGCGAGTTGATTAGTTTGGCTGAATCTTTCATTTAGTTGGTAAATGAAATAACAGCTTTCTGTCTTTAGCGCAAAGAAGAACTTCATTCCCACGTTTGTGTTACTCATGCAGAGAGCCGGCTATGCCAACGTGGGCTGCTTTCGTAAAGACCTCGTTATATAGTACGAGTATATACCGTACTGTATAACCAGAAAATGAAATAGCGTAGAATAGCGTAAGAATATGGGGAGCTCTGTAACAAGAATACTAAAAAAAAAAGCCCCAGTTCACAACACAGAATATGAATAAATTTGTCATGAACTGACAAATTGGAATAGACCAAGCCAAGGGCATATTGGCAAATGTTATTAAGTTTTCTCTGTATCGGGGGATACAAGGAAGCCTTAGATGTGCAGTCTCATGAGCCACATGTTCTTGACATTATGCTTAACAGACATCACACACGTACACACACACACGCACACACACACGCACGCGCGAACGCACAAGCGAGGAAGAGACTAGAAAGAAAAATCTGGAGTGCCGTTGCATAGCCACAGCATTTTAACATGTGGAATATTTTGTTGCTGCGCTCGTTCCATTATCTGAAACGTGTTTGGCTTTGTTTTATGTTGTTTTTTGCATGTCCTCCGTTCATCGCTGTAGATAAAACACTAATTATCACTAGAGGACGATATCCAACCTATCAAAATTGTTATTCGGTTAAAAAGCATTTTATTAACGCCTGAAATATAACAAATACCACCGTCGATTCACTGGTAGTCTCACAACTTCTCCGTGACCTTGAGTTACATTATCAACCGAAGTCCTCTTGTCCCGAATCAATATGTCGATATGCGCGCAAAGGTAGGACGCGAATGCATATCCTATCATAAGAATGTGAGAGTGAGGATTCGTGCGTAGTTTCCTCACCGGCGTAATTATATAGGTGCGTATGTAAAGCTTCTTTGAAATACCTGGTTCATTTTCTCATGATAGTTACTAAGTCGTTGATAGATTTGTCAACTGTTCGTACTAAAGGTAGAGGGATGAATATTAAAAGATAAAATGAGTCCATTACCACATTTAGTCTAGAAAACATTTATTATTATTATTATTATTATTATTATTATTATTATTATTATTATTATTATTATTATTATTATTATTATATTATTATTATTATTAAACGTCAGTATGAAACCACCTCGCATTCCTCTCTCTCTCTCTCTCTCTCTCTCTCTCTCTCTCTCTCTCTCTCTCTCTCTCTCTCTCCGACTCTCTCTCTCTTTTTTCCGACTAATTTTTTTTCATGAATTCTATTTTGCCACCGAAGGTCCAGCTAAATATAGCATCCTTGTTTGTAAAACATGTAATCTACCGTGTGCGTTTTTTTAAGTACCTGTGCATGCTCAGTGTTATTGGATTACGGATTACTGAGGATTTATTTATTCATGAATAAATCCTCAATTTATAAATGTATTTGGTTACGGTGCCACTGAAATTCTTTGAAAATTGGAATAGGAAAATTCTCTCTCTCTCTCTCTCTCTCTCTCTCTCTCTCTCTCTCTCTCTCTCTCTCTCTCTCTCTCTCTCTCTCTTGCTTGATACAACCGGCCTTTACATATAAACTGCAGTAAATGACAATTAACTCTCTCTCTCTCTCTCTCTCTCTCTCTCTCTCTCTCTCTCTCTCTCTCTCTCTCTCTCTCTCTCTCTGTTAGTAGGTAGAGTGCAGTTCTTCATTGGTGGGATGGGTAGAGCTCTCGGCTAGTACGCTGTTGGCCCAGCGTTCGACTCTCCGACCAGCCAATGAAGAATTAGAGGAATTTATTTCTGGTGATAGAAATTTATTTCTCGTTGTAATGTGGTTCGGATTCCACAATAAGCTGTAGATCCCGTTGCTAGGTAACCAGTTGGTTCTTAGCCACGTAAAATAAAATTTAATCCTTCCGGCCAGCCCTAGGAGAGCTGTTAATCAGCTCAGTGGTCTGGTTAAACTAAGATATACTTAACTTTTAGTAAACGCTGCAAGGTAACAAATGAATTTTTTTTTATAGAACTGTGAATACAGACCTCTCTGACCAGTGATTGTTTGTCTAAGTCTAAGTTGCAGTGAATCATCTTTCTTTAACAAAAAAAAAAAAAAGTCAGTACCCACTGGCTTCGTGTTAATGGCATATACCAATACATCATACAACCGGTGAGTTTTGCTGATTACCTCCCAGGTTCCAGCGCTATGCGTTGTTCTTTTTACTGAAACGTGTGCTTCCACCCCCCACCTCTACGATCCCCCTCCCGCAACGAAACACCACCCAGTGTCAATGACCTCTAATATCGTGACGCTATCACGATGTACAAATATACCTGTATATCTTCCTCTTGGATGAAGCTGAGAATCCATCCATGTGCTCGTCAGTTCTTCGGTCTAATTCGAGAAACCCCACGTGAGCAGGTGTTGTTGTTTGCTAATATTTATCGATTATGCTCGCTTCCACTGACAGCTCCCTGATTGAGGGAGGTTGAATTGGTTTAAAATTGTTTTTATTAGTTTGTTGGCTTCGATTTAAACTAGCTATTTTCGCAATTAAGGGTCTATAGTTTCCCAATCGTACTATGAAAAACAGCTCTCCGTCGAATAGTGTAGGTGATGGCTGACTTACTCTCTTGTTCCAGGCAGTTCTGTCGTGACCGTGAGACTATAATGACTAGCTTAGTTAAAGCGTATTTGCGAATATAATAGAATTAAAGCTCCCACAAGTATCGGTACATGAACTATCAACGAGAATATCCAAAAGGGTTAACGACTGAGCGAACAGTTAGATATCGATTCCAGACCAAAGCGGACATTTTCTCTTTGTTGCTTCTATAGAAATGACGAGAGGCTTGATTAACGTTCAGTGCCGTTTATATGGCTTCCTTTTTCGTATTCAGCGCGAATATCCAAACACCCGTAATGGTAATCTTTGTGCGAGTGATCGAGAAAAATGTTCTCAGTTTTTTCATGATGAAATAGTGATGTATTAATTTTGTTCATGGGGGATACATTTCCTGGACTGGGAACGCCGTCATAGTTGCGAGGTTGCGTAATGAATCAATGAATCAATTCTCAATAGCGTTGGGAAGATCGAGTATGTGTAACATTCGAGAGTGTTCTTACTCCATTGTTCTGACATTACGCGTTCGGTTATCATTCTTTTATTTATTTATCGAATGACAATAAATAGTCTATAAAATGGTCCTTTGGCTGGACACCTAAGTGTTTTAATTGAATCTGAGTCACCGCCGTTATAGAATTATCGCGAGTACTCAGCCTGTACCTCGGAGTTGGACACGTTTTACGCGTACCCAAGTCACGTGACCAGCGCATTTTTCGTGGTAAATCGATAGTTTGACGTAGTACGAATATTTCTTTATCATTGAAAGATTGTTTTGTTCAGTTATCACGTGCAGTATACAAGAGTTACACGAACCTAGAGTAGGCTGCACGTGGTATGAGTACATGAGACTAGTATTTCAGACGAATATTGGCTTGATTCCATATCTTAATGTGAGTAGAACTAGGCCTACGTAAAAGAGAATATGCGCACTTTACTGAAAAACAACACGCACACACACTCACACACACACACACACACACACACACACACACACACACACACATATATATATATATATATATATATATATATATATATATATATATATATATATATATATATATATATATATATATATAAACTTAGTTCTTAGGCTTACTCAACATGTTTCGTAAATCAGAGTAATAAATAATGAGCAGTCATGGAGGGACCACATACAAAGAACGCATTTGTTCTTTGACAGAATGTAAAAGCAAACAAAGAAACATTCAGAGAACTTTAGATAAACACTAAATCAAAGAGATTCCTCTCCCTAAGACGCGCTAGTCAGCATTCGCCACGAAACTTCTCGCGAGTTTGAATTAGATGTTAGTCATGATTGTCCCTGATACTGAATATTATTGCAATTACTCCTAAGGTTGTGGCTGTTGCTGTTGCTAAGCAGTGTTGCTCCGAAGCAAATTTTACATGAATTCATATCAGCAAATCCTAATCATCAGTCAGCATAAAATTCAGACGAATTTATGCAATGTTATAAGACGTTTAAGAGAAGCACTGGCGCGGCAGAAGAGCAGTTGGACTCCTGCTTAAACGCGGCTGCCAGTCGTGAGGTGGGTCCCTCGTCTTAACGACTTCTCGAGTGTTTCATTGACCTCATACAAATCAGCCTGGCAATACCTATGGTCATCATCGCCATTAATAAATAATGTGGCCTCAAGGGAATAAAAAACATAAAATTTCCAAGAAATTTATAAAATGGTAAAAATAAATCGACGATACGTTATAAATTTTCAAGAAAACCAGCTTCCTCCACGAACTTCAAAATATCCTCTCCGGGAACCCAGGAAGGACGATAATTACCCTCTTCATCACTAAACTCTGCGAAGAAACGATTTCTCGAGATCCCAAGGTTGGTGCACTGAGCCAGTGCAAAGTGCTATACAGAAACTGATGGCAATTATACGAAATACACTTTCCCCTGAATGAATTCTTGGCAAGTGAGAATTTTGATACAAAGTAAGTGATGCAGAGTAAAATACAAAAATAACAAAAAATATTTTAAGCATCTGGAAAACAGAAATAAAGTAATAAAGAGCAATGATTTTTTTTATCATAACTTCCAAGGAATCCTGCCTTCTCCTTCTAGAGAGGACACTCCCCTTCAAGGGTATTCTCAAAGAACTGGCCTCACTAAGGAGCCTTTGGCCATCACCAGGCCCGCTTCCCCAGCCTGGCAGGATACCTGCCTTCCTCCGAGGAAGCAGCCTCTGGGTCAGACCCTTTCCCTCAAGGCTGCCCTCAAGAGACTGGCGAGCCTTGGGGGGCTTTTGGGCCTCATAGTTGAAGTTCTTGGGCCCTCTCCAGGCCCGCTTCCCCAGCCTGGCAGGATACCTGCCTTCCTTCGATGAAGCAGCCTCTGGATCGGACCCTTTCCTTCAAGGCTGCCCTCAAGAGACTGGTGAGCCTTGGGGCTTTTGGACCTCATCCTTGAAGTTCTTGGGCCCTCTCCAGGCCCGCTTCCCCAGCCTGGCAGGATACCTGCCTTCCTCCGAGGAAGCAGCCTCTGGGTCAGACCCTTTCCCTCAAGGCTGCCCTCAAGAGACTGGCGAGCCTTGGGGGCTTTTGGGCCTCATAGTTGAAGTTCTTGGGCCCTCTCCAGGCCCGCTTCCCCAGCGTGGCAGGATACCTGCCTTCCTCCGATGAAGCAGCCTCTGGATCGGACCCTTTCCTTCAAGGCTGCCCTCAAGAGACTGGCGAGCCTTGGGGCTTTTGGACCTCATCCTTGAAGTTCTTGGGCCCTCTCCAGGCCCGCTTCCCAGCCTGGCAGGATACCTGCCTTCCTCCGAGGAAGCAGCCTCTGGGTCGGACCCTTTCCTTCAAGGCTGCCCTCAAGAGACTGGTGAGCCTTGGGGCTTTAGGACCTCATCCTTGAAGTTCTTGGGCCCTCTCCAGGCCCGCTTCCCCAGCCTGGCAGGATACCTGCCTTCCTCCGAGGAAGCAGCCTCTGGGTCGGACCCTTTCCTTCAAGGCTGCCCTCAAGAGTCTGGCGAGCCTTGGGGCTTTTGGGCCTCATCCTTGAAGTTCTTGGGCCCTCTCCAGGCCCGCTTCCCCAGCCTGGCAGGATACCTGCCTTCCTCCGAGGAAGCAGCCTCTGGGTCGGACCCTTTCCTTCAAGGCTGTCCTCAAGAGACTGGCGAGCCTTGGGGGCTTTTGGACCTCATCCTTGAAGTTCTGGGGGCCCTCTCCAGGCCCGCTTCCCCAGCCTGGCAGGATACCTGCCTTCCTCCGAGGAAGCAGCCTCTGGGTCGGACCCTTTCCTTCAAGGCTGCCCTCAAGAGTCTGGCGAGCCTTGGGGGCTTTTGGGCCTCATCCTTGAAGTTCTTGGGCCCTCTCCAGGCCCGCTTCCCCAGCCTGGCAGGATACCTGCCTTCCTCCGAGGAAGCAGCCTCTGGGTCGGACCCTTTCCTTCAAGGCTGCCCTCAAGAGACTGGCGAGCCTTGGGGGCTTTTGGGCCTCATCCTTGAAGTTCTTGGGCCCTCTCCAGGCCCGCTTCCCCAGCCTGGCAGGTTACCTGCCTTTCTCCGAGGAAGCAGCCTCTGGGTCGGAGCCTTTCCTTCAAGGCTGCCCTCAAGAGTCTGGCGAGCCTTGGGGGCTTTTGGGCCTCATCCTTGAAGTTCTTGGGCCCTCTCCAGGCCCGCTTCCCCAGCCTGGCAGGTTACCTGCCTTTCTCCGAGGAAGCAGCCTCTGGGTCGGAGCCTTTCCTTCAAGGCTGCCCTCAAGAGTCTGGCGAGCCTTGGGGGCTTTTGGGCCTCATCCTTGAAGTTCTTGGGCCCTCTCCAGGCCCGCTTCCCCAGCCTGGCAGGTTACCTGCCTTTCTCCGAGGAAGCAGCCTCTGGGTCGGACCCTTTCCTTCAAGGCTGCCCTCAAGAGTCTGGCGAGCCTTGGGGGCTTTTGGGCCTCATCCTTGAAGTTCTTGGGCCCTCTCCAGGCCCGCTTCCCCCAGCCTGGCAGGTTACCTGCCTTTCTCCGAGGAAGCAGCCTCTGGGTCGGAGCCTTTCCTTCAAGGCTGCCCTCAAGAGACTGGCGATCCTTGGGGGCTTTTGGACCTCATCCTTGAAGTTCTTGGGCCCTCTCCAGGCCTGCTTCCCCAGCCTGGCAGGATACCTGCCTTCCTCCGAGGAAGCAGCCTCTGGGTCGGACCCTTTCCTTCAAGGCTGCCCTCAAGAGACTGGCGAGCCTTGGGGCTTTTGGGCCTCATCCTTGAAGTTCTTGGGCCCTCTCCAGGCCCGCTTCCCCAGCCTGGCAGGATACCTGCCTTCCTCCGATGAAGCAGCCTCTGGGTCGGACCCTTTCCTTCAAGGCTGTCCTCAAGAGACTGGCGAGCCTTGTGGGCTTTTGGACCTCATCCTTGAAGTTCTGGGGCCCTCTCCAGGCCCGCTTCCCCAGCCTGGCAGGATACCTGCCTTCCTCCGAGGAAGCAGCCTCTGGGTCGGAGCCTTTCCTTCAAGGCTGCCCTCAAGAGACTGGCGAGCCTTGGGGGCTTTTGGGCCTCATCCTTGAAGTTCTTGGGCCCTCTCCAGGCCCGCTTCCCCAGCCTGGCAGGTTACCTGCCTTTCTCCGAGGAAGCAGCCTTTGGGTCGGACCCTTTCCTTCAAGGCTGCCCTCAAGAGACTGGCGAGCCTTGGGGGCTTTTGGACCTCATCCTTGAAGTTCTTGGGCCCTCTCCAGGCCCGCTTCCCCAGCCTGGCAGGATACCTGCCTTCCTCCGAGGAAGCAGCCTCTGGGTCGGACCCTTTCCTTCAAGGCTGCCCTCAAGAGTCTGGCGAGCCTTGGGGGCTTTTGGGCCTCATCCTTGAAGTTCTTGGGCCCTCTCCAGGCCCGCTTCTCCAGCCTGGCAGGATACCTGCCTTCCTCTGAGGAAGCAGCCTCTGGGTCGGAGCCTTTCCTTCAAGGCTGCCCTCAAGAGACTGGCGAGCCTTGTGGGCTTTTGGACCTCATCCTTGAAGTTCTGGGGCTCTCTCCAGGCCCGCTTCCCCAGCCTGGCAGGATACCTGCCTTCCTCCGAGGAAGCAGCCTCTGGGTCGGACCCTTTCCTTCAAGGCTGCCCTCAAGAGACTGGCGAGCCTTGGGGGCTTTTGGGCCTCATCCTTGAAGTTCTTGGGCCCTCTCCAGGCCCGCTTCCCCAGCCTGGCAGGTTACCTGCCTTTCTCCGAGGAAGCAGCCTCTGGGTCGGGCCTTTCCTTCAAGGCTGCCCTCAAGAGACTGGCGAGCCTTGGGGCTTTTGGACCTCATCCTTGAAGTTCTTGTGCCCTCTCCAGGCCCGCTTCCCCAGCCTGGCAGGTTACCTGCCTTTCTCCGAGGAAGCAGCCTCTGGGTCGGACCCTTTCCCTCAAGGCTGCCCTCAAGAGACTGGCGAGCCTTGGGGGCTTTTGGGCCTCATCCTTGAAGTTCTTGGGCCCTCTCCAGGCCCGCTTCCCCAGCCTGGCAGGTTACCTGCCTTTTCTCCGAGGAAGCAGCCTCTGGGTCGGGCCTTTCCTTCAAGGCTGCCCTCAAGAGACTGGCGAGCCTTGGGGCTTTTGGACCTCATCCTTGAAGTTCTTGGGCCCTCTCCAGGCCCGCTTCCCCAGCCTGGCAGGTTACCTGCCTTTCTCCGAGGAAGCAGCCTCTGGGTCGGACCCTTTCCTTCAAGGCTGCCCTCAAGAGACTGGCGAGCCTTGGGGGCTTTTGGGCCTCATCCTTGAAGTTCTTGGGCCCTCTCCAGGCCCGCTTCCCCAGCCTGGCAGGTTACCTGCCTTTCTCCGAGGAAGCAGCCTCTGGGTCGGACCCTTTCCTTCAAGGCTGCCCTCAAGAGACTGGCGAGCCTTGGGGGCTTTGGACCTCATCCTTGAAGTTCTTGGGCCCTCTCCAGGCCCGCTTCCCCAGCCTGGCAGGATACCTGCCTTTCTCCGAGGAAGCAGCCTCTGGGTCGGACCCTTCCCTTCAAGGCTGCCCTCAAGAGACTGGCGAGCCTTGGGGGCTTTTGGGCCTCATCCTTGAAGTTCTTGGGCCCTCTCCAGGCCCGCTTCCCCAGCCTGGCAGGTTACCTGCCTTTCTCCGAGGAAGCAGCCTCTGGGTCGGAGCCTTTCCTTCAAGGCTGCCCTCAAGAGACTGGCGAGCCTTGGGGGCTTTTGGACCTCATCCTTGAAGTTCTTGGGCCCTCTCCAGGCCCGCTTCCCCAGCCTGGCAGGTTACCTGCCTTTCTCCGAGGAAGCAGCCTCTGGGTCGGACCCTTTCCTTCAAGGCTGCCCTCAAGAGACTGGCGAGCCTTGGGGCTTTCGGGCCTCATCCTTGAAGTTCTTGGGCCCTCTCCAGGCCCGCTTCCCCAGCCTGGCAGGTTACCTGCCTTTCTCCGAGGAAGCAGCCTCTGGGTCGGACCCTTTCCTTCAAGGCTGCCCTCAAGAGACTGGCGAGCCTTGGGGGCTTTGGGCCTCATCCTTGAAGTTCTTGGGCCCTCTCCAGGCCCGCTTCCCCAGCCTGGCAGGTTACCTGCCTTTCTCCGAGGAAGCAGCCTCTGGGTCGGACCCTTTCCTTCAAGGCTGCCCTCAAGAGACTGGCGAGCCTTGGGGGCTTTTTGGCCTCATCCTTGAAGTTCTTGGGCCCTCTCCAGGCCCGCTTCCCCAGCCTGGCAGGTTACCTGCCTTCCTCCGAGGAAGCAGCCTCTGGTCAGACCCTTTCCTTCAAGGCTGCCCTCAAGAGACTGGCGAGCCTTGGAGGCTTTCAGGCCTCATCCTTGAAGTTCTTGGGCCCTCTCCAGGCCCGCTTCCCCAGCCTGGCAGGTTACCTGCCTTCCTCCGAGGAAGCAGCCTCTGGGTCGGACCCTTTTTTCAAGGCTGCCCTCAAGAGACTGGCGAGACTTGGGGGCTTCTGGGCCTCATCCTTGAAGTTCTTGGGCCCTCTCCTTCAAGGCTGCCCTCAAGAGACTGGCAGCCTTGGGGGCCTGGGCCTCATCCTTGAAGTTCTTGGCCCTCTCCAGGCCCGCTTCCCAGCCTGGCAGGATACCTGCCTTCCTCCGAGGAAGCAGCCTCTGGGTCGGACCCTTTCCTTCAAGGCTGCCCTCAAGAGACTGGCGAGCCTTGGGGGCTTCTGGGCCTCATCCTTGAAGTTCTTGGGCCCTCTCCTTCAAGGCTGCCCTCAAGAGACAGAGCCTTGGGGGCTTCTGGGCCTCATCCTTGAAGTTCTTGGGCCCCTCCAGGCCCGCTTCCCCAGCCTGGCAGGATACCTGCCTTCCTCCGAGGAAGCAGCCTCTGGGTCGGACCCTTTCCTTCAAGGCTGCCCTCAAGAGACTGGCGAGCCTTTGGGGCTTTTGGGCCTCATCCTTGAAGTTCTTGGGCCCTCTCCAGGCCCACTTCCCTAGCCTGGCAGGATACCTGCCTTCCTCCGAGGAAGCAGCCTCTGGGTCGGACCCTTTCCTTCAAGGCTGCCCTCAAGAGACTGGCGAGCCTTGGGGGCTTCTGGGCCTCATCCTTGAAGTTCTTGGGCCCTCTCCAGGCCCGCTTCCCCAGCCTGGCAGGATACCTGCCTTCCTCCGAGGAAGCAGCCTCTGGGTCGGACCCTTTCCTTCAAGGCTGCCCTCAAGAGAGAGCCTGGGGGCTTCTGGGCCTCATCCTTGAAGTTCTTGGGCCCTCTCCTTCAAGGCTGCCCTCAAGAGACTGGCGAGCCTTGGGGGCTTCTGGGCCTCATCCTTGAAGTTCTTGGGCCCTCTCCAGGCCCGCTTCCCCAGCCTGGCAGGATACCTGCCTTCCTCCGAGGAAGCAGCCTCTGGGTCGGACCCTTTCCTTCAAGGCTGCCCTCAAGAGACTGGCGAGCCTTGGGGGCTTTTGGGCCTCATCCTTGAAGTTCTTGGGCCTCTCCAGGCCCGCTTCCCAGCCTGGCAGGATACCTGCCTTCCTCCGAGGAAGCAGCCTCTGGTCGGACCCTTTCCTTCAAGGCTGTCCTCAAGAGACTGGCGAGCCTTGGGGGCTTCTGGGCCTCATCCTTGAAGTTCTTGGGCCCTCTCCTTCAAGGCTGCCCTCAAGAGACTGGCGAGCCTTGGGGGCTTCTGGGCCTCATCCTTGAAGTTCTTGGGCCTCTCCAGGCCCGCTTCCCAGCCTGGCAGGATACCTGCCTTCCTCCGAGGAAGCAGCCTCTGGGTCGGACCCTTTCCTTCAAGGCTGCCCTCAAGAGACTGGCGAGCCTTGGGGGCTTTGGGCCTCATCCTTGAAGTTCTTGGGCCCTCTCCAGGCCCGCTTCCCCAGCCTGGCAGGATACCTGCCTTCCTCCGAGGAAGCAGCCTCTGGGTCGGACCCTTTCCTTCAAGGCTGCCCTCAAGAGACTGGCGAGCCTTGGGGGCTTCTGGGCCTTATCCTTGAAGTTCTTGGGCCCTCTCCAGGCCCGCTTCCCCAGCCTGGCAGGATACCTGCCTTCCTCCGAGGAAGCAGCCTCTGGGTCGGACCCTTTCCTTCAAGGCTGTCCTCAAGAGACTGGCGAGCCTTGGGGCTTCTGGGCCTCATCCTTGAAGTTCTTGGGCCCTCTCCTTCAAGGCTGCCTCAAGAGACTGGGAGCCTGGGGGCTTCTGGGCCTCATCCTTGAAGTTCTTGGGCCCTCTCCAGGCCCGCTTCCCCAGCCTGGCAGGATACCTGCCTTCCTCCGAGGAAGCAGCCTCTGGGTCGGACCCTTTCCTTCAAGGCTGCCCTCAAGAGACTGGCGAGCCTTTGGGGCTTCTGGGCCTCATCCTTGAAGTTCTTGGGCCCTCCAGGCCCGCTTCCCCAGCCTGGCAGGATACCTGCCTTCCTCCGAGGAAGCAGACTCTGGGTCGGACCCTTTCCTTCAAGGCTGCCCTCAAGAGACTGGCGAGCCCTTTGGGATTTTGGGCCTCATCCTTGAAGTTCTTGGGCCCTCTCCAGGCCCGCTTCCCCAGCCTGGCAGGATACCTGCCTTCCTCCGAGGAAGCAGCCTCTGGGTCGGACCCTTTCCTTCAAGGCTGTCCTCAAGAGACTGGCGAGCCTTGGGGGCTTCTGGGCCTCATCCTTGAAGTTCTTGGGCCCTCTCCTTCAAGGCTGCCCTCAAGAGACTGGCGAGCCTTGGGGGCTTCTGGGCCTCATCCTTGAAGTTCTTGGGCCCTCTCCAGGCCCGCTTCCCCAGCCTGGCAGGATACCTGCCTTCCTCCGAGGAAGCAGACTCTGGGTCGGACCCTTTCCTTCAAGGCTGCCCTCAAGAGACTGGCGAGCCTTGGGGGCTTCTGGGCCTCATCCTTGAAGTTCTTGGGCCCCTCCAGGCCCGCTTCCCCAGCCTGGCAGGATACCTGCCTTCCTCCGAGGAAGCAGCCTCTGGGTCGGACCCTTTCCTTCAAGGCTGTCCTCAAGAGACTGGCGAGCCTTGGGGGCTTCTGGGCCTCATCCTTGAAGTTCTTGGGCCCTCTCCAGGCCCGCTTCCCCAGCCTGGCAGGATACCTGCCTTCCTCCGAGGAAGCAGCCTCTGGGTCGGACCCTTTTCCTTCCTGTCCTCAAGAGACTGCCTTGGGGCTTCTGGGCCTCAAGAGTTCTGGGCAAGGCTGCCCTCAAGAGACCGAGCCTTGGGGCTTCTGGGCCTCATCCTTGAAGTTCTTGGGCCCTCTCCAGGCCCGCTTCCCCAGCCTGGCAGGATACCTGCCTTCCTCCGAGGAAGCAGCCTCTGGGTCGGACCCTTTCCTTCAAGGCTGCCCTCAAGAGACTGGCGAGCCTTGGGGGCTTCTGGGCCTCATCCTTGAAGTTCTTGGGCCCTCTCCAGGCCCGCTTCCCCAGCCTGGCAGGATACCTGCCTTCCTCCGAGGAAGCAGCCTCTGGGTCGGACCCTTTCCTTCAAGGCTGCCCTCAAGAGACTGGCGAGCCTTGGGGGCTTCTGGGCCTCATCCTTGAAGTTCTTGGGCCCTCTCCAGGCCCGCTTCCCCAGCCTGGCAGGATACCTGCCTTCCTCCGAGGAAGCAGCCTCTGGGTCGGACCCTTTCCTTCAAGGCTGTCCTCAAGAGACTGGCGAGCCTTGGGGCTTCTGGGCCTCATCCTTGAAGTTCAAGCCCTCTCCTTCAAGGCTGCCCTCAAGAGACTGGCGAGCCTTTGGGGCTTTGGGCCATCAACCTTGAAGTTCTTGGGCCCTCTCCAGGCCCGCTTCCCCAGCCTGGCAGGATACCTGCCTTCCTCCGAGGAAGCAGCCTCTGGGTCGGACCCTTTCCTTCAAGGCTGCCCTCAAGAGACTGGCGAGCCTTGGGGCTTCTGGGCCTCATCCTTGAAGTTCTTGGGCCCTCTCCAGGCCCGCTTCCCCAGCCTGGCAGGATACCTGCCTTCCTCCGAGGAAGCAGCCTCTGGGTCGGACCCTTTCCTTCAAGGCTGCCCTCAAGAGACTGGCGAGCCTTGGGGGCTTCTGGGCCTCATCCTTGAAGTTCTTGGGCCCTCTCCAGGCCCGCTTCCCCAGCCTGGCAGGATACCTGCCTTCCTCCGAGGAAGCAGCCTCTGGGTCGGACCCTTTCCTTCAAGGCTGTCCTCAAGAGACTGGCGAGCCTTGGGGCTTCTGGGGCTTGAAGTTCTTGGGCCTCTCCTCATCCCTCAAGAGACTGGCGAGCCTTTCTTTGGGCCTCATCCTTGAAGTTCTTCTCCAGGCCCGCTTCCCCAGCCTGGCAGGATACCTGCCTTCCTCCGAGGAAGCAGCCTCTGGGTCGGACCCTTTCCTTCAAGGCTGACCTCAAGAGACTGGCGAGCCTTGGGGGCTTTTGGGCCTCATCCTTGAAGTTCTTGGGCCCTCTCCAGGCCCGCTTCCCAAGCCTGGCAGGATACCTGCCTTCCTCCGAGGAAGCAGCCTCTGGGGCGGACCCTTTCCTTCAAGGCTGACCTCAAGAGACTGGCGAGCCTTGGGGCTTTTGGGCCTCATCCTTGAAGTTCTTGGGCCCTCTCCAGGCCCGCTTCCCAGCCTGGCAGGATACCTGCCTTCCTCCGAGGAAGCAGCCTCTGGGTCGGACCCTTTCCTTCAAGGCTGACCTCAAGAGACTGGCGAGCCTTGGGGGCTTTTGGGCCTCATCCTTGAAGTTCTTGGGCCCTCTCCAGGCCCGCTTCCCCAGCCTGGCAGGATACCTGCCTTCCTCCGAGGAAGCAGCCTCTGGGTCGGACCCTTTCCTTCAAGGCTGCCCTCAAGAGACTAGCTAGTCTTGGGGCTTTTGGGCCTCATCCTTGAAGTTCTTGGGCCCTCTCCAGGCCCGCTTCCCCAGCCTGGCAGGATACCTGCCTTCCTCCGAGGAAGCAGCCTCTGGGTCGGACCCTTTCCTTCAAGGCTGCCCTCAAGAGACTGGCGAGCCTTGGGGCTTCTGGGCCTCATCCTTGAAGTTCTTGGGCCCTCTCCAGGCCCGCTTCCCAAGCCTGGCAGGATACCTGCCTTCCTCCGAGGAAGCAGCCTCTGGGGCGGACCCTTTCCTTCAAGGCTGCCCTCAAGAGACTGGCGAGCCCTTGGGGCTTTTGGGCCTCATCCTTGAAGTTCTTGGGCCCTCTCCAGGCCCGCTTCCCCAGCCTGGCAGGATACCTGCCTTCCTCCGAGGAAGCAGCCTCTGGGTCGGACCCTTTCCTTCAAGGCTGCCCTCAAGAGACTGGCGAGCCTTGGGGGCTTTTGGGCCTCATCCTTGAAGTTCTTGGGCCCTCTCCAGGCCTGCTTCCCCAGCCTGGCAGGATACCTGCCTTCCTCCGAGGAAGCAGCCTCTGGGTCGGACCCTTTCCTTCAAGGCTGCCCTCAAGAGACTGGCGAGCCTTGGGGCTTTTGGGCCTCATCCTTGAAGTTCTTGGGCCCTCTCCAGGCCCGCTTCCCCAGCCTGGCAGGATACCTGCCTTCCTCCGAGGAAGCAGCCTCTGGGTCGGACCCTTCCCTTCAAGGCTGCCCTCAAGAGACTGGCGAGCCTTGGGGGCTTTTGGGCCTCATCCTTGAAGTTCTTGGGCCCTCTCCAGGCCTGCTTCCCCAGCCTGGCAGGATACTTGCCTTCCTCCTCGCTTGACCTTTAGAATTTATGAAGTGTTTAATTAACTTCATGTGGTAACTATGAACCAGTGTTGCCGTTTTGCGGTTTTTCGTCTGATAACCTGGTCAGATAGCGATATGTGGCATCTCTTCTGTAGCCACACTGACTACGACTGCATCTTTCTTTGTAAAAAAAAAAAGAAACACTTTATAACATTGCTTTAAATTTGGGTAATTAAGCTTTGATAATAAAAAACTACCATAATTGAAATATATACAGGATATAATTTTTCTTATTTAATCCTTAAATAATAAAAGTTTAAAGATGTATCTATCAAAATTGGTAAAGTCGAATCGAATGTCCATCTCCTACTGATAGTCTACGGAGTGCAGACGTTTACCAACTCTGAGTGTGGTCAAGGCGGCATTAGGGGAGGGGGAAGGGGGACCGGGGGACCGGAAGGCATGATAAAAATTATGAATTGACAGTGAGGATTTTAACCAAGGACAAAGAAAAACTATTAAATTTAATAAGTTAAAATTACAACCGATCGATTGCCGTTTCTCTGCCTTGAGAGGAAATCACCCTAATGATGTCTAAGCGTGTATGCACCACTTACTCATTTACCATACGTAAAGGACCTAAAATAAGAAAACGTACCCATTGAAAGAATCAATTTAACGTAGTAAATTAATTAACATCAAATTTAACGTGAAGGTAAGCAATTCAACAAGTTTTCAAAAACTAGTTTCGTGAAATATCGTAAATTTCGTAAATGAATAGTCGTTACTAAATAAGAAAAAAAACATATTTGAATTACGTGCTTAGTTAAACTTCTTCGTCAAAATGAAACTCTACTAGTTGGGTCTAACCAAAATGCACTAGTAAAATGGCAATTATATTGATGGAGTCCTTGACTTTAATTATTTATCGACATGTTGGTGACCATAATTTAAGCTTTAATAAGCGTAAATCTAATCTAACGAACAGAGCAATCCTACTGAGCCTGCATAACTTCTCTCAACTGACTTACGTTCGGTTAGATCCTGGTCTTTCGTAGTTAGATGGTAAATACAGCTACATGTGTTGCCTTCCTCCGCCCTCGAAATCTCCTTGCTCGGCCTTGGTGGAATTTATCTCTCCATGATGTCTAAAAACTCGAGGAAATCCAAAAATTCCAGAAAATCTTGATAGTTTTTGGTGCAACTCTGCTCCAAGCTGCTCTCTCGACTAAAATCTGGAGTCTCCTGTACTGGAATCTGTCTCTGGATTTTGCTGGACTGCCGAACATAAATACTCAAAGGCAAAATTAGTGGATATTTACTTGTCCAACAGCCAGTTTCAAGAGCTATTCAGGCTCAATAGTAAACAAACAAAGTCGCAAATTATCCTATTACCATTAAACAATGACCCTAGTTCCAACCACCACCAAAGTAAACAAAAGACAACGTACTCTTCAGTACAAACAGAAATATACAAAAAATAAAGATATTTCTTTACAGAAGGGGAAGGGAGGTTGGGGGGAGCGGAGGGGGAAGGGGAAGGGGAGGAGGGACACACACACACACACACACACACACACACACACACACACACACACACAAACGGAAAGGCAGCCAAGGAAATTAATATAATATAGATTACTCGAACGTGAGGAATTAATCACGTCTCCTTAAAATGCCACGTTTCTCACCAGTAAAATGTTGAGTCACCGTGAGAATTATAGTCACTAGAGGAGTGAAGCCCAGAATTAAATAGGCAAAAGTGGAATCATATAATATAATATAATATAATTTAATATATATATATATATATATATATATATATATATATATATATATATATATATATATATAAAACTTCTTTTCAGTTTAATCCCTAGACCTAGTCACTGTTTTTAATGAACCTCCTTCAGTTGTATATAACTTTTCAGCTTAATCCCTAGACCTAGTCACTGCTTTTAATGAACCTCCTCAGTTGTAGCTTTCTTGTTAGTGCGTGCGTGTGTGCGCGCTTGAGTATTTATCCTGAAACCATCTCGGTGATTCCTGCAGTAATGAAATTACATTTTAACACATCATGAGGCAACGCTAAGCTTAATTAGCTCTTTACAATATGCAAATTTGCACTCAAGGTCAAAGTCGCAGTATGAATTTTGCCGATAGACTCATTTCATAATTCATAATTACATTATATATCCCTTTTGACTTTGTTAGCGGATAGTTGACGTATTTTTACCCACATAAAAAACAGAAAATAAAAACATTGCATCATTTAATGGAGTTTGTGATGTAAAGGCTATTGGTCTATTTTATTTTATCCTACTTCAATTCTCTCTCTCTCTCTCTCTCTCTCTCTCTCTCTCTCTCTCTCTCTCTCTCTCTCAGCTGGGCGACTGGTTCTGTTCTCCCTCAAGCTAACCTTTGCAGAGCCTAGGCAAAAAAGCCTGACCACGGAGTATCCCAATTCAAATTAAGATAAGTCTAGTAAACGAGACCATCACTTTATTACTCCAGTACTATTCTTTATGAATGACGTAACACGTATTGAATGAGGTGATACGAGTCATAGAAATGGCAGGTGTGTGTGTGTGTGTTTCAACTCTGCAGGTGCGAGATGAAGAGGGTGCAATTTCTCTTCAAACACGTGTAACATGTGCAGTAGGCGTAATAAATACACAGAGCTTGCGTGTGGGAAGCCTGACCGTCATTCCACACTGATTCGAAAAGTCTTTTTAAAAACTGCCAAATGAAAACAATTACGTGGGGCTTCCAAAACAAATGCGGGACCTGAATTAATAGGTCGTTGAATCATATAACTGCCACACAGACAAAAAAAGGAATGTCCGTACACAGACACGAGATGAGGTAACGGCAGATTCAGTGACAGTAGATGAAAGCGTATCGCATTAGTACTAGTGTTTTAAGCAAACTAGAGAAACCCTTTAAAAGTTGTCAGTCAATTCACGTTAACGCTACACCTCAAGAACGGCCCGATAGAATTTGATAGTGGGTGGATGATATAATCATTAGGTAATCTTCTCGGGGTAATGAGATTTTTTGAGGGAAACTGGCCCGTGCTAAATGTTATTATTATCGAAACACGCAGGGTAAATCTTTATAGAGCAGCAGGTTAACTTATGAAACGAGGTAATTCAACAGACAGGTAATGGTTCTAGACTTATCCAAATGCCTGTTAGTATGGAACATATTTTAGCAAGAGTCAATATAAAATATAACCACAATTGTTTTTCCAAGCTCTTATCAGACCACATAACCACCCCTCCCGCCCCCGCCCCCACACGCACACATACACACTCACGCGCGCACACAAACCATACTATAGTGAATTATTATCTAACCCCCTATTATCACTTGAAAAATATTTATATTATCATGTTTGCTATTACCCAAGATAATGGCTTGCGTTCGTAATACACGTGTTTGATAAAACCATAAAAGTAATCAACAGCTGTGTGTTATTTTACATATTATTAATTGTAGGTTTGGTTTATATATATTTGTATATGTATATATGTATATATATGTGAATGTATGTATATATATGGATATTCCAAATTTGTCCTTCTTACGCATAACTATCAAAATACAGCCTCTCTCTCTCTCTCTCTCTCTCTCTCTCTCTCTCTCTCTCTCTCTCTCTCTCTCTCTCTCTCTCTACTGTGCCCAATGCCTGACTCTAAAACACTTGCACAGTCCACCCACACCCTTTACTGAACTGCTGGTAGACTGTGGCTTGTCAATATGGCCTTTGTTTTAAAAAGTAGCTTATATAAATTATCAATAGGGTCTGCCCTTCTTCTTCCTTTCCACCGGTGCTTCAGTTTTGAGTCTATCCTGCTTTGGAGTCTTTATTCAATATCCTCATTTGTTTTGAGTTTCGCGCTTATCTCTTGAAACAACGTAGCAACAAGTAGCAGTTTTAGTAGTAATAGCAGTGTTGTAAATGAGAGGAATTATTTGCCTTTGGAACGGCTCCAGTAGTAGTAGTAGTAGTAGCAGAAATTCGCGTTAGACTAATAAAACCCCAATAGTATATATTAAGGTAAAATGTGAGAAACACCACATTCATTAAATATTGCACACTTGGATGACCTTGAATGGAACAGAAATATATATTAATGACAGACACATACCGCGCTGGCAACGGAAAAAAAAAATATTTGAAGCACAACTGTATAATTTTCTCTTGAAATCGGTATCCGGAAGTAACGCCTTTGTAACGGCACAGAGCTCAGCGCTGAATTCCTGAAGTGGTTCATCTGCCGTTTCTGAAGTTTACGCTCCCTGGGAATGTGCTATGGCTGGCGGGGCTATTTCCGGTGCACGGCGATTATAAAAGGACCTCTTAAAATACTTTCTCTTCCGGTACCTGGGTGTTCTCAAGGTCACTGCTTGCGAGTCGTTTTCGAAAGCATCTCTCCTGACAAGGGCAATTGTAATGATTCTCTTCGTTGTTGGCTTCAGCAGTACGGTATACTGTACTCCTTTACCTCAGCTGGATAGTTTTTTATTTTTACACTTTTTAGGCCGAGTTTGAAGGGTTTTTTTATTACTATTATATGAGTCAGTATAGCCTTGACTTAAATCATGAAATCGCTGTCTGTTCTAACAGCATTTTGAAGTTAGCCAGACTAGTTTTAGTTTGCTGTAAAAGAAAACTGTTGTGCCGGCTTTGTCTGTCCGTCCACACTTTATTCTGTCCGCACTTTTTTCTGTCCGCATTTTTCTGTCCGCACTTTTTCTGTCCGCCCTCAGATCTTAAAAACTACTGAGGCTAGAGGGCTGCAAACTGGTATGTTGATCATCCACCCTCCAGTCATCAAACATACCAAATTGCAGCCGTCTAGTCTCAGTAGTTTTTATTTTATTTGAGGTTAAAGTTAGCCATAATCGTGCTTCTGGCAACGATATAGGATAGGCCACCACCGGGCCGTGGTTAAAGATTCATAGGCCGCGGCTCAAACAGCATTATACCGAAACCACCGAAAGATAGACTTGTTTTCGGTGGCCCTGATTATACGCTGTACATAAAACTCGGTTGCGCTGAAGAAACTTCGGCGCATTTTTTTTACTTGTTTTTTTATTGTGACTGATGTTATTGCATGTATCTTTTTCGTGTTTCCCTGTGCGTCATTCGCAAGTACGAATCCGTCTTAGAAGGGTTTATTCTTGCAGAAAATAGAAAAAAAAATTAAATTTAAAACACGTTCTTGAGGTTATCTAACTGAGGTTTGTGCGACTTTACTCATCTGATGCAAATAAAAAAAAAGTAAAAGACCTGATTCACTCACACACTAAACCCGGCACTTACTCTAGACTCAGGTATGTAATGGCTGACATCGTTACCGTTCCTCTTCTTGCCACATATCGGTGAGAAATGTGCACCGCTTTGGAGGAGAACAGGTGTAATCACGCCTTGAAGCTCTCGCTCGTTCCCGCTACGGTGTCGAAATGAGGAAGTCCAAGAAACATTAATATTTCGCTCATTCTTCCCTTAGAATTCTCGATCAGTCGTCAGCAACTGTGTTCTAAACGCCCACGGATATGTGGCAATATGTGGCAACGAGTGAGACATTACCGTTTAATCTACAGCTTTTGATAATCATAGAAGAAATGTCTGCTGGGCAGGCCAACGGCCCTGGAATAATCATCTTAATGGCCGATACAGAATTAGACTCATCTTCGTGTGAAATCAAACAATTATATCATTGACACTTTCAAGAATTCGACGTCAGATTCGACGTCACTCCTCTGCATGAGAATTATCAGTTGAACATGGTAATATCTCAAAAGAGAGAGAGAGAGAGAGAGAGAGAGAGAGAGAGAGAGAGAGAGAGAGAGAGAGAGAGAGAGAATCACGAATTTCATGATATTGCAGAATAAAGGAAGCTCAAATAACCTCAGATTTCATATTTCCTTGAGCACGTTTATCTTCTGTAAGGTAAGTCTATTGAATATCTGTTTATGCAAATGAGCGAGAGGAGGATATATATATTACACGCGATGAATACGCATATACGCACTGTTCTGTAATCTCTCAACTTTTTTCAGTTATAAGTAATACCTTTCTGATTTTTTATATGAATATCCGACCAAAAAACTTTCCTTTCCGCTTAAATTCTCCCGTTTTCTCCAAGTTAATAGACTGTCAAGACGCGTGTCCTACTTGTTACTACTTTACCCGTCAGTTTAAGCGTTCTCTCCAGTTAGTTTTTACAAAGATTTCGTGCTGCTTCGTTAGAAACTTACATCACTGTGCATTCGTCGATGTTTAGATCCACTAGCGGATCCAGAAAAATTTCAGTATATCGTCCATTATTTAAGTAGAAATTATGAAATGGACAGCAATCGCCTGTTCTATCGGGAAATACCGAATCCATTATTATTATCATTAACATTATTTTTATTATTATTTTTTCTCAACATTTTATTTCTATAATAGATTTTTTATTGTTTCCCATTTTTATATTTCTCATTTATGTTATCTAGATCTTTAATATTATTATTCTGTCATTTTTTTCATGGGGGGCACGTGCCCAGGTCTCCCCCCTCCCCGGATCCGCTAGTGTTTAGATCTGATATCGTTTTTAATTCATGTGTTTCATCTTGAGTTTAAGGCCGTTTCTGTTGAACGTACCTTAGACTATAAACAAAAGATGTATGGAGAATGTATCTCTTATTTATAGAAGGAAAGGGAACGAAAACTGAATTCAGGGGAAGAGGCGAACCAGGCAAAGCCATCTACGCTTAATGTCGGTCGTAGAATATGTGGAAGACTGTTCTACCTTGCCTGCTGACCAACCGCACGCTTACTGGGCCATGTCCACTTCCGTTCTCGTTGCGTCCTTGTCTGTTGTCACTTGTCAGCCATGGAAGCACTTCTTGCGCTAGCCTACAAAGGTACCTGAGCAGTAGTACCACCCACCGTAGTACGTAACACTTCCCTTTCGACCCTCTTTAGCAATGAATGCTCTTGGAGCAGTCAAATGATCAGATTTTGGTTGTATTTTGTCCTTCTTTAACCTACTGTATGTCCGTATTACTATGTTCTAAGTGATCGTAAGGTTCTTGCTTTCCAAAAGACAAGCAAGGCGTCTGGCTTCGATTGTACACAGACTGGTCCATATTTTGGCGTCTTTCTGTGACATTCGCTAGTCGAAATTGGAATCGTGTAATGAATTAGTGGTGATAACTCTCGTAACGCCTCAAATTTCTGCCCTAGTTGAAGTTTTCAAAACTTTGCGCTTAACTCTAGCTTTCTCAAACAATGGAATCCGATTCTCTCGTTCGAGATCATCAGAATGACTTCTTTAAGATTAGATCTGGTGGGACCTTTCTCTGTTTGAACTAATTTTTCCACAGTTGTCTAGACAATATCCTTCTAAAACCTACTGTTTGTATGTGCGATACTAGGTATAAAATACGCTTTTCTGCAAAGTTTCTTTGCAAATAGAGCTCTTCTTTCAAATAACTGATTTCATGCCATGAACTCTTGAAATGTATACACCCTCAAACCGAGCTTCTTCTGTGTATTGATTTCATTCGTACTCTGCAGGACGCTGTTACCGAAATTCTGTCACACCCAGAAAACGGGATATCAGTCAATTTTCCGATAGCGTATCAGCATTTGCGATTAATCAAGACGAATCACCTAGGATAAAAGCACGGTCTAGATGGAATTCTAGACCGTGGACCAATGATACTGTGTGTTAGACTGACGTATTCGTAAGATAAATTTCCTGATTGCCACGCGTCACAGAAAGTTCATTGCTTTCGTCAATAGAGGGCGTTCAATGGAGCCTATACTTAGATACCCTCAAACAGTTAAAGTCAGACTGGGAAAAGAAATAAATGAACAATCAAGTTTCACTGGAAAATCTGCAAGACTAGTCTATCATTTTTGTAGTAAAATCCCACAATATTTCAGGAGCCACACTTCGGTTTAGACTACAGAAAAAGAGCATAATGGTTGGTTTAGAGTAAAAGCTTTGTCATACTCATATTTATAATCATCGCTCGCTTACTTTAATTATCAAAATGGCTAACCAAGATGACGGCATATTCGTTGCAGTTGGAGACACGATCGTGAGTGTACAGTTATTCTATATCTGTGGTTTAGACTAAAAAACGACTTCATCATCTTACTTCCAGGTCTGAAAAAACGTTCCTCTAGGCAGTCTTTTTGTTTTGCCAATTTCTAGGTTGGAACTGTAGCTCACTGACAAAACTTCAAGCTTAAAGTTTTAAACTAACGACGCGCTACAGTTTAAACTCCAAAATGTTTCGTAAAGCGTTGATTGATCCTTAATTTTCCTACAAGGAAGAAAAGTGAATCTTTACGAGAAATATGTGAAAGAATGAGCTCAGTACTTCCTTGTGTCACTCACGAAAGTTTGGCGAATCCTCAGTGATTAAGAGTCCTATGTTATATGTTTTTACTACCAAAAAAGTCGTAGATTATAACATATTACGAAGGTGCCGAGAATAAATATTTATGGATAACTCTGAAATGTAAAAACCGTTTTCATAATCATACGTTAAAACATCAGCCAAACATCAATTATACAAAACAGTCAGGAAATAAATTGGTTTAACCACATGTGTGTGTGTGAGAGAGAGAGAGAGAGAGAGAGAGAGAGAGAGAGAGAGAGAGAGAGAGAGAGAGAGAGAGAGGCACTTACTGCTTACTGCTCGTATCCCATCGACGGACGATGGCAAACAGCTATCGTTTTTCGACAAGCCAACGCCCATGACCCTTTATGCCTTGCCTCGACCTTTTTTAGGTTATTTTATAAGTACAAGGACAGCCACCGTCAGAGATGGCGTTAATATCTTCTTATCGTTTCTATCGTGACTCGAGCAGTGATACCGAGAAAGCAGTTTACGTAACTGTATGGTGTTTATTCAAGATGGTGATGGTAAAAGAAACGACCTGTTAGAATAATAATAATAATAATAATAATAATAATAATAATAATAATAATAATAATGAAGGAGAAGAAGAAGACAAACTGGTTCAAACCGATGATTAGCTAGACCTACTCATTAGTCAACTCAGCCGCAAGTTATAGTATCGACTTGGTAAATCACAAGTCAGCGGTTCAGATTCCCCCCCCCACCCCCACCCCCCAAAAAAGGGGATGGAGGGGTTTCAAATCCACATAAAAAAAGGTTCGTCGTATCGTCGGGAATTACAGCATATCAGCGCAAGAAAGTAAAGATGAAGCTGTGACGCCAACTTCCACAGGTGTTCGGTCTAAGAAGCAAAATCATTTCGGAGCTGAAACACAACCAGAGATGAATCATGTTTTCATGGCTGTCGGGAACATTTTGATTAATGGAAAAACGTCCGCAAAGAAGAATGTCTTTAGAAATTAGACAGTATAAATGTAGAAGTTAAGTTAATGAGAGAGGAAAAACAGTAATATTCGGTTCAGCATTGCCGTGGAGTTTGAAGTTATCGATAAAGCGTTTTGATAAAAAGTTTTGTAAACATTACTTTTAATAAAGAGCGGATGTATAAACTATTATCACGTTTCTCTTAGCTGTTAAATTGAACGACCCTGAAATTTATCATACAAAAAATGTGGAGATACAGTTTTTTTCACATTCACAATCAAAATAACATTTTAAAAAAGTTAGAACTTTCATGCGAACGCAAACATAGACATGTGGGTTCGTACACCCTTTTAATGTGTGTGTGTGTGTGTGTGTGTGTGTGTGTGTGTGTGTGTGTGTGTGTGTGTGTGTGTCCTTTCCCGTTTTCTATTAGATGAAATAAGTGTCCTTTTGTTCAATAATTTTCCCCAATTTGTACATCTTGAGGGATCTTCCTTCCACTCAAACATAGCAGAGTTTAGTTAGTGATGCACTATAATGTATATATATATATATATATATATATATATATATATATATATATATATATATATATATATATGTATGTGTGTGTGTGTGTGTTTTAGTGATTGTGCTTAAAGATTATGTTTCCAAGCTTAATAACAAAAGTCACTCTGGGGCGTGTTTGCTGCTGACCTTGTAGGCCTAACTTCGCCTCTCCCTCGTTCCTCGGCGCCCAGAAGTCGGGGCATCTCAGTCCAACTCCCTCGGGACTCTTCCTCCTAAACATCATTCTCCTTTGCTTCTTCTTCTTCTTCTTCTTCTTACCTGTCAGGTAAGGATTCTCTGCTGTGTCGCCGTTGTGTCTCCGCTGTGTGTGTGTCTCTCTCTCTGACCCGCTCTTATCACGAAGGACATCTCCGCCAAGTCGGCACATAGCAACTGTCTTGACCTCTCCAGGAATGCGTCCCTTCCTCGAAGTGCTGTGACGGACTGTGCTTTGGGTGACGGAGTAGTTTCGCATTAGGCTGACTGCTGCCTCGGGTTTCCTTTGTTTGTGTTCCTGTGTTCCTGTTTTCCTTTCTTTGTGTTCCTTTGTTCCTGTGTTCCTTCGTTTGTGTTCCTGTGTTCACTGGCCTCATTCATGATGGTTAACAGGTTTGTGTATACAACAAGAGACAGACATATGAACGCTTTCGGCAGTATAAAAGCTTAGCCTAGGAGTAGCCGACTTCAGCAAAAAGCAGTTCAGCAGTTACTCCCATAGGGGAGCAGTGCCGTCAGTGCACCTCATGCGGTATACTGTAGGCATTACTTAAGGTTCTTCGCACCGTCCCTTCGGCCCCTAGCTGCAACCCTTCCCATTCGTTTTACTGTACCTCCGTACACATTCTCTTTCTTCCATCTTACGTTCCACCCTACCCCAACAGTTGTTTTTGTAAGAAGTTTCTTTTTCAACAGAAAACCTCCAACTTTGATTCCAAAGCCTTCTGGATTAGTGCGTTCTACTCGTTTTGAAGAGCACCATGACGTCACACTACTCGGTTAGCAGAGGTTTACTGTTTATTTCCCCCCACGGCAAATCTGTGGAATGATATATCTAGCAATGTTATTTGTCGAGGAAGGTAAGAGCTCGCCTTTTTTTATAATAATTTAATAATAATAATAATAATAATAATAATAATAATAATAATAATTAATTATTATTATTATTATTATTATTATTATTATTATTATTATTATTATTATTATTCTGTCACATCCTAGGATAGTCGGTGGAGTAATGGGAGCCTGAGTATTTATACACTTGTGTATCTGTTTAAACAGATGGTGCGCATTAGTGTACAGTTCATGCGCACTTGAAGCTCATGTAAAAATCATTTACAGGAGCTGAATACAGTATAACGTAGTGTAGACACACATACATACACTTATACACTTACACCCTTTCAGTGTAGTGAGTTAGCTTGCTTCCTTTGGGAAGAATAATACGAAATTAATGGAGAGAGAGAGAGAGAGAGAGAGAGAGAGAGAGACAATTTTATTGGGCAAAACCGTACGTCAGCGCCTTGGCTTACAAAGCCCTCAATCAGTGATGTCTCTCACATTTGGGAGATTAACATCCGAGAAGTGTTTCCCGTATAAGATTAATACCCATTTTATAATACAGCTTATTACTGTTATTATCATTTATTTTACTTCTTTATGAATGACGGAAAAATTAAGAAATAAACGAGTTAGTGATTTGACGATCCATCTTGCGGCAGCTAACTACAGAACTACGAGGAGATTTCAAGCGAAAACGTCAGTGAGCGTCAGTCATCCAAACACAGTACTCTATGAATCCATAATTTAGGAAATTCCCAAACCCATTAGCATTAACCTCTCGTGGCCTTTACCTTAATACCCAGGGCAGTCACATCGACGCCCCAAAATCCATAGAGGAAAAAGTGAATGAACCTTATTCGGGTTCTCGTCAAAATTTCCCAGTCAACCGGAGACATCAGCCGTTTTGCATTCGAATCGTATCTCGTCCTGACGTCTTGTAATGCTCTTTCAATGGTGTTTCAAATCAACCCCTCCGATAAGGACATTGAATAAGACCGATAAGTCCTTATCGGACTTATCTCAGGTGGACTTTTAGACAGATAGACAGAACGGTCCTTCCCTCCACAGACCTCAAAAAAAAAAAAAAGTAAAATAATGCGCCGAAGTTTCTTCTGCGCAATCGAGTTTTCTGTACAGCGTATAATCAAGGTCACCGAAAACAAACCTATCTTTCAGTGACTCGGTATAATGCTGTATGAGCCGCGGCCCATGAAACTTTAACCACGGCCCGGTGGTGGCATGTCCTACATTGTTGCCAGACGCACGATTATGGCTAACTTTAACCTTAAATAAAATAAAAACTACTGAGGATAGAGGGCTGCAATTTGGCATGTTTAATGATTGGAGGGTGAATGATCAACATACCAATTTACAGCCGTCTAGCTGATGTGCTCTCGTTTGTACAGTGTATTTCTGCATGTACAGTGAGCTGATTTTGAGTATGGATAATAATTTTATTCGTTAAATAAAAAGTTAATTCATGCAATATGTTGGGATGGTGAAGAACGGGTGCCACGCTAATGATTACATTAGTTAGGGTGCCATCACTAAAAAAAAGATTGAGAACCACTGGTCTACAGGCTAATTAACCTGAGAGAGAGAGAGACTTTAAAATCACCTGCGTCAACTTCTGGCTCGTTAGCGGAGCAATATACACCTGGGATAAACTTGTAGAGCGGTTTTGCATAATTTGCAAGCAGGCGTTCACCATAACACCAGTTTTAGCCTCTGACTTACTTGCGCTACTTTTGCATACGGAGGCCGATGGAATGGGCGTGAATTAGCCTAGACACGAGGAAAGCTACATATTTCCGCCCCTCCGAAGAGGGAATCTTTTATAACACTCTGGGAAAATACCAAGCACTTGACAACACTCGAAGTGACACTCAACAAGAAAGCCAAAGATGAACCGCTCCTTCGTGGAAAATCATGAAATCCAGAACTTCCTCCCTTCTTCTGAGTTCCCGAGTTGTTTAAATCAACCATAATTAAGAGGTCGAGTTGTCGTCCATCTTGAAGTTGAAATTCATTTACGCTTGCAAGAAATTTTATTTTTATCCTTTTTTTTTTTTTGCTTTATTTAGGTTAATTTGCCCGTCTCTGTTCTGTTGCTGTTACAAGGAAAATAAGAAAATGACTTGCAGAATAAACAGATAATAAATTTAATAAATGACTAAATCGGAATCCTCGATAAATAATGCTTCTTATCATTCGTTATTAAATTGTCTTGTGTCTTGGTAAAAGCTTATAGGCCTAGCAATGTCTAAAACCTACTTATCGGATCATTAAAACTTTAGTAAGTATCGGTTAAGTGAGAACTTTCGAACCCTGGAGCCTTCTCGTCCTAAACGTGAAGAAGAAGAAGAAGAAGAAGAAGAAGAAGAAGAAGTAGAAGAAGAAGAAGAAGAAGAAGAAGAAGAAGGAAAGGACAAGAAGAGATGGCATAAACTTTGCCATTTAAAGAAACCTCACGGTGTTGCTAATTCTGTGCACAAAAAAGGAACTGTCTTTTTTACTCTCTCTCTCTTCTCTCTCTCTCTCTCTCTCTCTCTCTCTCTCTCTCTCACACACACACACACACACACACACAAACCCCCAAAGTTCATAATCTTGTCTTTTAAGTTCGTATTTATAAATGTGGAGAGCCGTTATATACCTATAAAGACAAATGATCTCTCTCTCTCTCTCTCTCTCTCTCTCTCTCTCTCTCTCTCTCTCTCTTTCCAGCTGCGACCGTAAACAGTCGGCTAGCAACCAGGCACATAATCCCTGTTTATGCCAACAGGGTCATTCTGGTATTTCAAGGAAATGCCCCAAAATCAGCCTCTCTCTCTCTCTCTCTCTCTCTCTCTCTCTCTCTCTCTCTCTCTCTCTCTCTCTCTCTCTCTCAAAGCCCTAAATAAGACCGCAGAATGAAGGTACCTAAGGTCTGGGCTCCGTGGTGGGGTAGTGCCACCAGTGTACCTCACGCAGTGCACTGTAGGCACTGCTTAAGGTCCTCTGCAGCGTCTCTTCGGCCCCTAGCTGCAACCCCTTTCATGCCTTTTACTGTACCTCCGTTCACATTCTCTTCTATCCACCTTACTGTCCACCTCTCCTAACAATTGTTGCATCATTATTTTAAGCGCTGGATGACCTAATAGGTACCAGCGTTTGGTCTTTGGCCTAAATTTTATATTCCAGTTCCTGTTCCTAAGGGCCTGGAGTATTCCCACAGCGATTCTCTCTTATACTACCGACAGTTTGAAGGGACTGATAGGCAACTATCGAAGGAAGACGAACAACTAAATGGAAGAAAAAAATGAAAAATAAAATAAAATGAAGGCAGACTCATACAACTAAAGGTGCGTGCCTCTCTCCTTATCTTTCCTCGGGCGATAAGAAGCTTACACTCAGCTCGGGACACGTCACCACTGATGTCTGCATCAGCTGATCTCAGTTATTAGTTAAAAGGTAAATGTACAAAAAGAGAGGGTCTTGAGTAAATGTTTAAAGCAAGTGATAGGGATACATTGGATGGAATGGGGAGAGAGAGAGAGAGAGAGAGAGAGAGAGAGAGAGAGAGAGAGTACGTCGGAGTTAAATTGAGTAGAAAATTAATAGAAATTTCAAACAAGAGGTCCTTTTATGCACATAAACATACACACATATATACATTATATATGTGTACATATATATACATATATATACATATATATATATATATATATATATATATATATATATATATATATGTGTGTGTGTGTGTGTGTGTGTGTGTGTGTGTGTGTGTGATTTCATAAGATGGCAGAAGAATGGAAGTGACTGATTTGTAAAGGATTTATGAGTAATTATAACAGATGATGGTAGGATGCTAGGAAACGTGACTAAGCTAAATTAGGAAGGCAGGCCGGGGGGTGTGGGGAAATTCTTGGAATGCCTTTGAAGCCGAGATGGGTATGTACGCAATGTGTGGGTATTTACTGCAAAGAAAGATAGAAAAAAAGAATGGAGCATAAGAAAAAATGATAAAGTTAGAATTGAACAGCTGAAATTACAAATCAGCGTAACTTCACATGGTTTGGTCGTGTGGAGAAAATGGAGGATGAGAGATTACTTAACTTGTAAGTGTTAAGAGAGAGGATGGCTTGAAAGTCCTAAACAGACTCCTCAAAGTAGGTGCATGAAACAGAAGAGGTTTATCCACAATTCAGCATTAAAAAGATGAATGTGACAACAAACAGTTTTGTCTATTCTTTCCAATCATTTCTACAATACTTGCTGTTTTCATTTACTTTGGGAACTGACTACCTGCCAACAATGGCACCTCTTTGTGCCACCTACTTTTGTATATAAATCACACAGCACAACCACCCATTCGTTTTCCCTATACCCAGTCAGACAGATATTTTGGCACATTCAGTCTTGTTCTAAACCCTTTATGTTCCCTTTGCTCTGAGAGAGAGAGAGAGAGAGAGGCTGAATATTACCCATGCAATGCTATTATGCTTCGTGAGAACATAGCTGAGTTGAGAAGAAGAGATTCACGCATTCCTTCGCTCTGGGGATGCAATGTCACACGAACGAACGAACGTACGAGTCGCCCAGTACATCTCTCAAGGCCGCCCTTTCGTGCCGTGAGGATAAAAAAAGCGGGTAAGGCCTTCGTTGGTGCCATCCTGTGGTTGTATAGCCGTGAAAAATGAAGGAATGTTTTCATTTGTTTCTTCGCACACACACACACACACACACACACGTGTATATAGTTTAGTCTGTCTCAGCAGTTAATGGGTTGTATATAAGGACAGATCTGTATTGCCAAAATATATATTTATTTGAAAGATGATGACGTATAGCTGGCCATATGCCAACACGGTCTCTTGAATTATTTGAAAGCTATAAAACGTGAAGAAATGCTTTCAGAATTGGCTCTATGTAAAATTCTGTACTTAGAAAATGCATACGCACTGAAATGATTAAACAAGGCACCGTGGAAATCATATAAGTATGTATGTGACATCAGCGACTAGCCGTGGAAGGTATCAAGTCTTTTATGACAGCCTGACACATTAAATGTCTTAGTTAAAAATGCCTTAGGGCCAGTAAACAAAGACAATTCCTTGCATAGAACCAGGCCACTAGACCACTTCTAAACAACCTGAACTCTACTTTGAGCGAGATGTATCCGAAATCTGTTGTCACATTGTTAACAAATCGCGCTATTTAGTCTTGTAAAGGTAGTCTGCAAATCGAACTATTTTCCAAATAATCGAAAAAAGTAGGATTGTTTGGGTTATTGACACTAACAGGTTGAAGTTTTCGCCCGATCAAGATTTGATCACAGGATCCCGTACGAAAGGTAACAAAAAGTGACAGAAACCAACGAGAAAACCTTTATTAGGTCACGGTCAAAATAACGAGGCTACGCAACAGCCATTGATATAAAAATATGTGTTTTATCTACCCTGATACTAATAAGTTCGGTTGATGTCGTTAAAAGTCACCGAAAAACCTGCCGCAACTGTGCAGCGACCAAATGTCAAAATTAAAAGGTTTTACAAGACGGCAAATTTCCCTGGTCTCGGCTGAGCATGATGGGTAATCTGCCACGATGTCTGGAAGGGTTTTGCTTTCGAAGGCTGAATTTTCTTTCGCCCCACATTAATTCACGTCTACCCTCGCCATTCATGAGTGTTGAAACTTATTATAAAATGTGATTAGACGCTATAGAATCCTCCGAATTGAATTTTTATGCTAAAAATGGAAAGATTGTCGCGAAATAAATAGCGAGGAATCACGAGCGACTCCATCTAGCAACCGCAGAGCGACGGCGCATGCGCAGTGCGGCGCTGAGGTCATTTCCGCCACACAGCTGAGAGAGTTGTGTTGACGATGGCTCGGTGATGGTGATGTTTCCATGTCAGAGTTCCACGCCTTCAGAAGGACGTTTTCGGGGATTATAGTCGCTGAACGGTCGCTCGGGGAGAAAACTGACGTCCCGGCGGATTCGAAACGGTCGGGAGGCAGGTAAATAGACGCGAGCTGGTCGCCTTTTTCTCTCTTGTCGTCAACATTGGACAGGTTTGTTGTCAACACAGACGACAGGAGGCCGAAATGTCATCATCGTCCTCCTCCGTCGTCGAAAAAGGTCGTTTTCGGCGTCGCCGACGTCGCCCTCCTCGCGTCCGGGGCTTCTTTCGGCCGTGGGGCGTCCGGGCCTTGAATTCGGAGCGGGGCGTTGGCCACGGAGCCTGGCTTAAGCCCAGGCTTAACCGAAGGCTCGTAGCCTACGTGAGGCAGTTTGGGATACGTCAGTCTGAAGGCCTTAGACTGGCAGATTCAGGCTAGGAGACGTTTGCTGTTGTGTATTTTGTATTATGACGTGTTTTTTTTATAGTACTTAGGGTTATAAAACTAGGGTAGGTCCGATTAGGGTATTTGTACTAATACTTATACCCTAAGGGCTATGGTGGGTCCATTGACTTGCGAGACAAAATCAGAGTTTTGCGGAAAAGTTTAACCTTTTATTATAATTAAATCGGATATTTTCTAATAGGTCCAGGCTAGGCTACAGCAGAGAAAAGGCATTGTTGTATTTGGGGAGTGCCCAGATTATCCCACAACGTGATACCCGAAATTGTTCCCCTGAAGGTTGACGTGAAGGAGATGGCTGCAAAAATGTTTAATATAATTTTCCGGTTAAAACTCAAGAATTTTATTCATAATGTAATGCAGACAAGATAGTTTGAAAAGTGTCCCGAGGTGATGAGAAAATTGCCGTCCTATGTTTTTATCTTCATCCCTTTTGGGGGGCGGGGGCACGGGCCCTGAGATTTTCTGCAAAAAAGTATAAGAAAAATGTTAAATTCATCACCGTATGGCCTTTTATTTTTGAAGTTTCTCATATGTACATATAGGCCTATACCCCATTTTTTATAGGCCTGTTCAAACATTTTTATTAATAATGTCTCCATGGAGAGCTCTTACTCAGAATTACCATCATTCCCCAAATTGGGTAAGATTAACGTAAAAAATATCTCCAAGCTGTCAGGTTAACCCTGAGTGCTCCAAGCATATTCTGCAAGGAATTATCTAAGTTATCCCTGGAATTGCCCAAAAAGTGATACCCCAAATGTCAGATTAACTCTCAGATTGTCAATGTGACTCTAGGAATTGTCTGAATTATCCCCTGAATTGTGTAATAGATTATTTGTGTAATTTTTACAGTGAGAATATATATAGATAGAGTGGATATTCCATGCTTTATTTAGTAGCATTTGCAAGAAGAATAATGTAATTTTACTTTTGCTGAAAATACCTTTCGGTATTGCCATTATATTCAGGCAGTTAGAAGCTTTTATGTACGTTGTGGTTGGTTTTTAATTAGGGAACCTGTTGTAACACTTGTGGATCATAGATTGCATTGTCATGGTTGCACATTTTACAAATTTGGCAATAGATTCCCCTTTCTTCCATTTAAACACAATTATAAATGGAAAGACAAAGTCAGCACTGATATCAAACGTAAAAACTTATAAAATTTGAACTGAATGAATTATTCTGGCAAACCTACATCAAAATGTACTCTGGTGTGATGGCTAATTAAAAAAATACAATGTTCATCATTTAAAAAAAACAATAAATAAAAAAAATGCACACAAACGCACAAGATGCTCATGTAAGATCTCGGTGTGCATCAAGAGAGAAATATTTTGCCTTGAAACTAATGGAACTTCAGTTACTTTTTTTCCAGTAAAATTGTTTTACCTTTTCCATTAGTAGTTTCATCATTATTATGCCTGCTAACTGTTAGCCATTCCAATAATGGAAAGTGATTCCTTTTTATTGTGTAAAGTGTTAAAGTAAGCTTGAACAAACATTTGTTAGTATCTGAATATCATTTATATAGTTTTGTATTGTTTTTGACATTTTTTGGAAATTGAAGTGTTTACTTTGTTAGTAAATTTCATACCAGAGATATATAGGCCCTGTTTTTTTTTCTATCCTGACATTCGTTGGAAATGTAGGCTGTCTTTAGTTAAGAGATAGGCAAAACAGTTGGTATGTTGCTGAAATGTAACAGATTAACAGATTACAATATAAGGTACTCACACCAGTCTCTCTTTTTGTTTGTGTGTGTGTGTGTGATGAGAGAGGTAATTTTGGATTAGCCTATGATATACCATTCATTTGTTTCTCATTGCAATTAACATTTCTCATTGCAATTATCATTTCACATGCAGTACATAGATGGGTACTACAGTGGAATGTTTTAACATTGCTTTTGCCCTTCTCATAGATTTTATGATGAAAATAGTGGTTGGAGAAGGGAGAGAAAGCTTGAGGTAGAGAAAGATTAAACTTGACACGCAGAGTATGTATGATGCAGTTATAATCAGCAAAATTATAAGGGTTATAGAATTTGCTTAATAGAATGCATCATATATCTAAGAAATGTATGATGTAGTTCTAATGAGCAGAACACTAAAAGATTTACAACACTTTAATAGAATGCATCATAAATCTAGATTTGGGATACAAGGTAAATCCAAGAATAACCGAAATGAGGAGAAAGAATATGCACATAGGGGTAAAATATATTTTAAAGAATTGGAGTTGAAGTTTTTAAACATTTAGGAGCAGTAATATCCAATGTAGGGTATCTAGTAATTTAGTTGAAGACTAAAACAGACATATTTCATTCAAAGGCAATGTTATACTTAAATCTAGTATGTTTTCTTGTTACACGATATACTCATGGTATAACAGTGAGACTATATCCACCAGATTCTGTTGCTTTAGGAATAAAAATTTATATAATACAAGGGATCAGATAATGGGATGGTTAGAAATGGCGCCCTAAGGAAAATTACTGAAAGTTCCATATATACACAGTATTGTGGATGAGTTGATGAAAAGATGGAGATCGCTTGGACATGGGTGAGTGGTGTGGGATTGTGTCATCTGAGCTCCTGTGCAGACCAGCAGAGTTGAAAGACCCAGGCATACCACCTTGCACCTGGGACATTAGAGCACAGGTGTCTTGAGATTTATTTACTTAACCATTTTCATTTACAGTTTTCCCCAAACTTGACATGTTTTGGGGATCTAGTCTTTTGATGCGTAACAGACCTATGTATAGTGTAATCTATACTTAAATATTGAACTTGTCCCGCACGTAACAGTAATTCCTCATAACTAATCCCCTATACTTAAGTATTTAGCCATATCGCTCAGTTTAAGAGATTTTTTGCAGAATCCATATCTAAGTTTTCAGCTTAAGTTTATAATGGGTGCAGAGTCTGTGGATGCCTTTTGTGCACAGTTTACCATACTTCCTATATGTAAATAGTCCAGTTTGGTTTTATTGGGATAGTTTGTAAAAAATTTAAATGAAATTAGCTTTATTTTAGAAGTTGATAACCATTTGTAAGGTCCTGGCTATAACATTTTAGTTTATTAGATATGGTACCCAAAGATCCAGTGGCATTTTTTAAATTTGACTAAATTTGGATATTTTGTGACTTGCTTGGAGTGAAATTCAGTTGTTTTATGCCTAATTGTTTATAAGGAAGGTAAGGTGTCCATGCTGTAATTTTATGTAATTTACCAAGTAATTACTGACTAACGATTGTGCTCGTATGGCATCCTAAATTCAAAATTTGTGGTAACGCATCAGTTGCAAAGCAAGGGGTGACAGGCCCTGCCAACGGCAGCGTAGGAGTGACTTCCTGCCAGTGGCGCCGTTCAATTTTACGCCGCACTACCGACAGCACATTGCTGCCTTATTTCCCAGTTCATGCTTGCTTGCCAAATTTGAGAAGTATTCATTATTGATTTTGTCTTTAGCATTAGGGACTAGGTGAGTAGAGATTATTCACCCAAACCTAAGACTGATTCTAGCCTAGCTCTTCCTTCTACTCCTGGACATACTCTCTCTCCTATTCTCAGTCTTCCCTCTATTCCTCCGCATACTCCTGTGCTTGTGACCCCGATGCCATAGCCAGTCTGGAGTCCAGAATTGGGTCCAAATTCAACAAGAAAATTAGTTTAGTAGGTAGGTCAGTGTTGGAGATATGGGCGTCCCTGCGTGTGCTCATGGAAAAAGTTTTCTGTGACAAAGTCAGTGATAAAGTGTTAAGTGGTGTCAGTGGAGTAGGTGGCTTCCCGTCCCAACAATCTAGTTGCAATGTCTACCAGTCAAAGGAGATGCAGTTTGCTCTTTCACCTTAGGCTTCTTCTTAGCCAAGAATGAGGATCCTTCTAAGCCTTGGCCTGGCTCCTTCCATATTAAGAATTTAATGGATATCCTTGGCCCAGATGAAGAGGAGAGGGTTCTTTGCCCAGTCAGAGTCCCGAAGTACTATCTGCATAGGACCGAGAAGATCAGAGGACCTGCTAGCAACCTCTGGTGTGTTCTGTCAAGAATCCTTCTCACCCCCTGTCAAAGAATGCCCTTTCATTCTTTATTAAAGACGTGATCTCCAAAGTGCATTCCCGGATTCAGGAAGGCTCTTTTCCTTTGATCAAAGTTGAAGCTCATGAAGTTAGAGAAGTGGCGACCTCTCCCACCTTCAAGCACAATTTATCCTCTCGTCAATTCATGAGTCGACATTTTGGAGGTGCAGATTGATCTTTGCATCTCCAGTAAGTGGAAACAGTTATTGAAAATTACAGTACCCACAGACCTCTAGCAGTGGCTGGCATGGTATTGGGGGGAAGATGCATAGGAGAGATCCTTGTCTCTCTTCTGTCTCTTCACCTTGATGTAGGGTGTCGAGTTTTTTGGGGAGCCCAGGGGTACTTTGTACCTGGAGTGCCCACCAGTTCTTTGGATGGGTGGTTGTTTGTCGTGTGAGGGTGGGTGACAGTTTTGGTTGGTTTGTGGTACTGCGCCCAGGTCAAGGGCAACTTTTTTCTTGCATACGTCTTGTCAGCGATCAGGCACATCCTCCGTTGCAAGACTTCCACTGATGTAGAGGCGACTCTTGGCTCACAGCTGGACCACTATAGGTTAAGGTGAGCACCAACCAATAGTAGTATTCTCCTGCTGTAGCTCTCTTACCAGGTAAGGAAGCGACAACCACTGTTTCAATGCTAGCCATTCATTACCACCTTTAATATTTTTTAAGGAACAGTCCATTCATCCCACCCCCTTGCAATGTGGGATTCAGCTAAGTAATTACTTGGTAAATTACTTAAATAAAAATGACATTTTATAATACTGTATAATAAAATTAAGTTTTATATATACTTGCCAATTAAATACTGAATCAGAGCCCCCCTTCCCTCCCCTTTTTCCATGGACTTTGCGGCAATAAAATAGAATGACGCCGCTGGCTCCCGTCGCAGTGGGTGGGGCCTGTCACCCCCCACTTTGCAACTGACGTGTTACCGCGAAGAATTTAGGATGCCGTGTGAGCATAATTGTTAGCCAAGGAATTACTTGGTAGGTATATATAAAACTTAATTTTATTATAAAAATGTCATTTTATTTGGTGTGGTAGCGAGGATAACACTTGATGACTATGTTTAGATTGTTACACTACATTGGAAGTTGAAGTAGAGCTTGGGATTGAATTGTGATGTTAAGCTAATTTGTTAAGTCTTTAGTCTTTGTTAGCATGTAAAACAAAATGAAGTTGAGAATATACCCCCAGGAACGGTGAAGTACGATTGAGATTTTTCATATGTAACCTTCCAGCCAAATTAGAATGAGATATCATCAAGGATAGTTGCGTAATTGGTATATCCAAGGTAAACTTGGTGATAAGGGAAACATTCACTCATGTTCATAAACATCTTTGAAAAGGTTTATCAGGAGATTATATTATCTTTACACCCCTGAAGTGCCTTATAGTCCATTATGTTTGATTACTGTAGATAGTCTACCAGTCGGTAGTGTTGTGGTCACGTCAATTCATTTTACGCACCAATATAATGTTTTTGTGAGATGGTTTAACAATATTTGAAAGCTCTTAATTATAAACAGTGTACTGAACTGTTCATACTGGAAATTCTCACCAAACCAAATTAAGTACGGATTATAAATGGTAAGAGGTTAATTATTATAAGCATTACCCATCCAGATGTAAAGAGCTAAAGTATAATTACACTGTGTCCCGTTTGAAATCTTATGAGAGCAGCTGTTCCATGAGGTTACGGAGTATAAGGAATATATGAGATTGATTTTCACAGGGGTGAACCCTGCTAGCGATTGACCAGCTTGGTGTCGGCGCTTTTTAAGAGTTTTTATAATTTGGGCTTTAAGAAACGTGCAGATTCATCTCCCTTGAATTTAGTTGTTACAGCCTCCAAAAAATCAGTGCAATTGGAATACGATATGATGTATGACAGAGGGACGTGATTGTCTGCCAGAACCGCTTGCTTAGTAACATGATACCTCGGCTAGACTGTGTTGACCTCTTGTATGGTTACACCAAGAAGCAGCCTATAGTTCCAACCTTTTCGTATTTCCCCTTTCATAGGCATTGGGGATAGCATCATGCACAATTCATTACTGGAAAGTTGACTCCAATGGTTGACATTATTAAAGATTCTCAATTTGTTGACTTCAAATTCTGCTGTTTTTTATGAAGAAATTCATAGGCAGTTGATAACTTAATTTCAGTTTTCAGTACAGTAATATATACTTAGTTTTTTGTGAATTAGCTTGTAAATAAACTAATAACTGAATTATCCACATAGTGGTCAGGTTAGTGTTATTGGTTACATCAGGGCACATGGGAAGTAATTTAGCATGGCCCAGTTACTAATAAAGGCACTAACAAGAGAGACAATTGTGCTATTGTGGAAATAAGAGGAATATCTTGTTGGAAATTTTATGACCCAAATGCATAATGACACCTATTACCTTCAGGTTGTGGAAAAAATCTTTTTTTATTGTTGAATGGCACAAGACTGCTGGGTAATATGTTTTCCCAGTACCAGTAAAAGTCAGACTGGTGAGAGATAGCTGTGTTCCCAGTGTGGAGCTACGTATGAATACTGACATGAGAATGATACGTACCATGTGTCTCTCCAGCCAGAAAAAATGGCACTAGAAACTCTTAGTTAACCATGACCTACTGTAGTCACAGCCACACTGACACAAGGGACTGCAGTGTCTCCTCCCTCAGCCAAACAGAGGCAAGAGACTGCTGTATGTCCCCTCCTAGTCTGACAGAACATGACTAGTAATTGTTGGGTTTCATGACTGTCCCACCCTCCCAGCTACAGATAGGTACCATGACCATCACCAGAACATCAACTACAGTCAAAGAAAATGGAATAAGAAACTGCTGGTCATCATGGGCTCCCAACTTCTGAGCTACAGCCAGTCATGATGGGATGGGAATCACATGGCTTCTGTGTACTGCCTCAACTTTCAGGGTACAGTAAAACCCAATAGAGAGGGAGAGGATGCTGGGTACCATGCTTTCCCCTCCTTTAGTGAACAAGCCTCTGTTGCTGAGCAGATCCAAAGAGGCATATGGTTACAATTCCTTCCCCTGACCTCCAATCAGGAAGAACTTCTGCGGGGTATCCCCTCCCCCTTGAAATATAAGATTGTATATGTCTTCTCTGCAGCCTCCAATCAGGAAGATGCCTTGCTGGCCACCAGACTCTCTGCCAGCCTTTATGCATGCCATGAGAATGGTGGGTACCAGACCTTTCCCAGCTCCCAAGCAGTACAGTTGTTCAATATAGTCTTAGGGATGAGGGCAGACGCTCTTTACTTAGACCTAGTTGAGATTACTTTTGTCGCTGTATTAGCTCTCGGTTAGCTTCTAAATTGGAAATTTTCAGAGTGAATCATGATCATTACAGAATCAACATTAGCGTTAAATAATTGGGTATCTAAGTTTTTCATATCTTATCTGTTGAACCACAACTCTTATCTGATTCCGGTGAACTAGTATGATGCTGCTTCTTGCCAGTTCTGTATTGCAAGATACAGTTCAAACTTGGTTTAGCATTTCAGTTTTGAAGTCAGTGTGCATGTCTTTGGATGTACTGTTGTATCAGGTGTCCCCCGTGAAATTGTTCTTGGTCCATTAAAATATCATGATTAATGATGATAACAATCTGTAAAGTTCATTTACTATTATCTTTTTGAAGATGGTTCTTCTACTATGGCAGTATCAGATTCCAAAAAAACTCATTAGGTACCTGTAGGTGTAAAGACACCAGGCAATCTTTAATGAGGACAAATATGAACCTGTACACTAAGGGAAATTTGTGCGAGTGGTTGCACTGGATGATAATCACATGTAAATGATATCTCAGAGTAATTAACGTGCTGTGGGCAGTGATCATTCTAGACAATTGTTTATCAGTTTCCACATCCAAATAGGCCAAAGTCAGCGAAAAAATAGCATCCCACATAGGCATGAATAGTATATAGCCTTGTACATGGATAAAATGACACTTTTCCCCTTCAATTCCCATCACAACCCAGTTGTCAAATGCTTTGTAACATAATCTATTTTGTTTATATCATCCCAGTGAGATTACTTGTGTAACTTCATTTTTCACCCTATTGTATGGGGCTCTGTCTTGCTACATCTCAGACCATTACAAATTAAGCAGTATGCATTAATAAGCTTTAGTTAGTAGTCTTGGGTATCCTGCCAGGTGTATTGAAATGCAATGCCACTGATAATTTCAGTGACTAATACAGCGTGCAGTTTTATCTGACACCTTTTGTTCAATTGGGAAGTCAGCTCTAATATTGTTGCTAATAACGGAAGTAGTAACCCGTGGCTTTGCATGGAGAGAGGACCTTGGCGAGGTAATATCGTAACATTGGAGGGATAGACTTTTATCTTCAGGTAACTTCAAAAGTTTTGATTTTTATTGGTATCTTCCCACCTTGTGAATTCATTTAAACAGCTCATTTTCAGTAAAGAAGAGTTACAACTGTACCATAAATTGCGTAAATCTCATAGCTGTACATCAAATAGGCTGGGAACAATAGAAACAAGTAAAAAATACACCGAAGTTTCTTCAGCTCAGTCGAGTTTTCTGTACAGCATATAATGTATGAAACTTTCAGCCATGGCCCATGAAACTCAGTCACAGTCCGGTGATGGTTTCAGCCACAACCCATGAAACTCAGCCAATTTCTGGTGGTGGTCTGTGTTGGTATCTTAATAACGGTGCCAGAAGTATGATTATGGCTAACTTTAACCTTGAATAAAATAAAAACAACTGAGGCTAGAGGACTGCAGTCTGCTATGTTTGATGATTGGAGGGTGGATGATCAGCACACCAATTTGCAGCCCTCTAGCCTCAGTAGTTTTAAGATGAGGGCGGACAGAAAAAATGCAGACAGACAGACAAAGCCGACACAGTAGTTTTCTTTTACAGAAAACTTTTTTGAAGACAGTTGGGTGAAGCTTGGCTGGGGCAGTTGATAAGGTGTTTGGGTTGTACAGTTTGCTTGATTTTTTAATATATTTAGAGGATACTACTAGTCACTGGGATTTGGGAAATTGTACACTTATCTTCAAGAAAAAGCAAAAATTGTTTACCTTAATTGTTATGGAAAATACAGAACAAGCAAAAAATGTTAATGTAACTTGATTACCTTATATTCCTAATGCTATCTGTGATTTTTCAGAATGCAACAACCACTGCAACCACTTGTGAATGGTGAGGGCTTGGGGCAGCCCCAACAACATAGGTTTCCTTTAACTCCTCCAGCGAGACCACCTGGCCCTCCAAACCCTCTTGGTGTCTCCAAAGCATATACTCCAGGCCCACCAAGATTAAATGGGCCAGTTATGAATGGTCCTCCAGTAGGTCCACCTAGGGGCCCACCACCCCTTGGTGCAGTTCCTCCTGGAAGGCCACCTTTAAGGCCCCCTTAGTTAACGGTCAGCCTGGCCCCCCTCTGCGCACTCCTCTTGGTCCACCTCTGCGACCGCCTGCAGGCAGCCAACCTCTGCCTCCTTCAGGCCCACCTCCAGGTCCTCCACAAGCAGCTATTGAATCCCAGTCCAAGGGACAAGTAAGACCAACCCCAAGTCCAGTTAATGCTCCGCCTAGTCCTATACTCAATGGTCATCAGAAGCCTGCGCCTCCACAATCGTTTCCAGGTATGTCGAGGAAGGGGGGGTTTTAAATTTTTTTCTTTTCTGTTAGTACTCGACCGAGTTTTGTTCACGCTCATGATCTTTTATAGCTTCAGTACCTCCTCACACATAAGAAAAACCTTCTACAGGTCTTTTACTCATTAGTTGAAGGGTAAGAGCAATAATGCAGTAGTGCATGCATAGTTGCAGGAATTATAAGGTAGCAGAAACTTTTGATATAAGAATCAAGAGCTTTTTCAGCTTTGCTTTGTGTTGGTAAAAAGTATTTGTATATTGTTTTTTATATATATTGGCAGTTAGAGATAGAGAATAGAGATAAAAGGGTATGAATAACTAGTTGGAACTTGTAGAATTATGTAAGTAAAAGCAACTCAAAGCAAGTGTGTAAGAACAGTTACTAAACACAGTGTGCTCAGTGCCTATCATGGGTAATAATGAATGTTTATTGCATAAGTTGAGATGGCTTTGAAGCTTTTAAGGTATGAAGTGCTTTTGTTTTTAGTATGTGATATTTGTGTGTCAAGAAACATATGATCCCTTCAAATCTTACATCAGTGAAGTGCACCATAGTTGTAGTGTTCCACTGTTGTGTTGGAAAAGGCCAATTTTGGTCTAACTACAAGGTGGGATAAGTAAAGTACAGTGGGAAAATGTACTACAGTAATGGGTTTCATATTTGAGTCCAGGGAGGAACTGCTCAGAGTACATACTGTTAGCTTTGTTGTAGTTGCAGACTCTTGCAACAGAATGAATAAAAAATGGGTTATTCAGATTGGTATCAAGCACAGCTTTAGCTAAACCTTGTCATTGTTAATAACCCCCTTCTCATGCTCTTTTCATTATAGTACTTTGTTGTTAACAATGTAATTAACTAATCTAAATATTTGTCAAAGTTGGTATTATCATAGACTCTCCAGCTTCCTTTCTCCAGCATAAGTATCATTTAATGTTGCTAGAAACAGGCATTTTATATATATAGTATTATTACTATTCAGAACATGAGCTTTGTTCATATGGAACAAACTGAGATTGGCCATTGACTTTTGAAATTCAAGCTTCCAAAGAATATGTTTTTCATTAGAAAAAAGAAACAACGTAATGGGAAATACAGAAAGTAGAGATCTAATACATAGACAGGTGGTGGTTTCAGTACCATGTCCTTCTGATCCATACTTGACCATTATTGCTCTGTTCTCCTGTTTGGATGCCTGCAGATTCCAAGGTTTCTTGTAAAACAAGACTGTTTGAATTCATTTCCTTTTTACAGCAGTTGTATGTTCTGAGAACCATGATGCAGGTTTTGAGTGTAGAGTAATTCAAATAGATTTTAGTGCTGCTGAATCTAGTAAATCACAAGGCACTTCCTTTTAAACCTTCAGAATCTGGGAGTCGATGGACATGCTTTAGGTTTGCTTCAAGATTTCTGTACAGGTGGGCAGCATCAAGTTGCTGTTGATGGGATCTGTTGTGAACATAGACCTGTTGTGTTTGGAGTTCCACAGGGCATTGGTCCACTGTTATTTTTAGTGTATACAAGTGATATGGTGGTTGGCCTGGAAAACATGATTGTTGCAAAGTCTCCACTTATGAGAAATGAAGCTGCCCTAAGTCTCAATCAGGACATGGAGCAGATTAGTGGATTGTGTAGTCGGTGGGGTATGAGGTTGAACTCCAGTGATAAATGAAAAACACTGTTGATAAGCAGATCTCATACAGATTTTCCACCTCATCCTCCCCTCCAAGTAAATGGAACTCTGCTGAATGAATCTGAAGCCTTAAATGTTCTAGGTGTAACTTTTGACCCACATCTTAATTTTGAGAAACTCTAATGAATGTCAGCAAATGCTGCACTAAAGTTAGGTGTTGTACGAAAGGCTTTTTATATTTGATAGTGAGAAAGTCAGTGCAACTTGTTTCAGGTTGTGTATAGTACTTCCTTTACTAGAACACTGTTCTCCTGTATGGATGTATGCATCAGCCAGAGATTTATCTCTGAGAGTTGTTCGTGGTGGTAGGTTATGTTTCTTAATAGTAGCAGTTATTATGGACTATCGACAGATGGTCTCTTGTGTGTCAATTTTTCATAAGCTGTTAAATCAGTTTTTCATAAGCTATATTTTAAGAGATCTTTCACAAATCTTTCACATTCTCAATTGGTCCCTGATCCCCTTTTCCTGCTGAGAGCAACCAGATTTGCTGAACAGCAGCACCAGTATGCAGTAAATGTGCCTCTCTGTAGAACTTCTCAGTTCCAGAGTTCCTTTATTCCTCACACCGTTGGATTGTGGAACAGTCTCCCTGAGGATGTCATGCAGTTGGAACTTCAAAAGTTGAAAGAAAGTTGCAATGCATTACTATCCTCCTCGCATTTTAATACATTTTTATCTATTTTTTTTTTAATAAGCAAGATCTCTATCAGTATTTCCTTTTACCTCTTACTTCTTCCTAATGAACTCCATATTCTTTGGAAGCTTGAATTTCAAGTCAGTGGCCCATGTGGGCTTATTCCATTTGAATAGGGTTCTTCATCTTCTGAATATAATACATAATATTTGCCAGAAAACGTTTGTGGCTAGCTTTCACAAGCTTTTCTCTCTTAGAACACTTTTAGCATTGGATCGTGACTCTTCCCCTCATACTAGTGAACATTACAGTGCTTGCTTTGCAGGGCACATCAAATTCTGTTAAAGTGCCCTATTTGCCACGCTACCCATGCAAAATGTTCAAATTTTTTCCTTGTCTATAGAACTTTGCCAAGATTGTTTGGCAGTATTCCTGATGCCACAAGTTTTATAGGAGGTTCCATGCTGTATGCCTGTTTTATCTGACTTCTATTACTTCTTTGTTTTTTGTACGTAGTGTTTTGTTTACAAATTTTTTGCTCTTGTCACAAAGTAGTTGATTACCGTTCAGGCTCAGTCCAATTGGAGGTTTTTATAATTATCCTTATTTCCTGGGACAAATTTTAAATTAGTAGAGCACTAAAAAGGTGAACCATGAACCATAAAAGTTGTGTAAATCTATTTTGGGACCCAGATTTTCTTGGAACTGATATTAACCTGCTTTGCATGTTATAATCTTTCAAGCACTAAGATCACTGGGTTGGGACGAGTAAGGAGTTCATGCGTTGTCAAACATCTCGTCGTTATGATTAAAACTTATGCCTTGTTAGAGCTTGTTCAAGTGAAATAAAAAATTTTATTCATTTAGATATAATATTGAAACATATTTGGCTTCACATCTTTGCAGTGCAAAGCTAATTTAATTTCATAAAAACAAAGACATGGCATAATTTCTGGCTACCGCTGCCAAACCTCAGTTTCCCTGACACTGGTCAGCAAGGGCATTTAAAAGGCCAACTCGATCTAAAACAGAAACAAAAGTGGTCACCTCCAGCAGCCTGAGCCACTGGACAGTACGGATAGCCCAAGGGATAGCCAAAGAGGATCAAATCTCCCCACCACCATCATCTTGACTCTCCGGTCAAGTAAACTGTTTATAACATATTAAAATATTTCATATTGAAGAAACGACAAGGGGACCTTGTAATTAATGGTAAAGTATTTTTCTCTCCTAAATAATGAATAGTTTATTTAACCTGTAGAGGCACTGAAAAAATAGTCATGTAGCCCATAAATAATTGATAAAATGGAATATGGATAATAATCAAATGACCTGAAAAGCCATTCCTGCCGAACCACCCACACAAATTTTAAGTGTTAATGCATTAACACATTGATATTATTATTAACACATTGATATTATTATAAGAACTATGATTATTTAAAAATCACAAAGAAAAATCATTAAGAACCACAGAAATTTACTCAACGCTGTTTCTTTAGAAAATGAAGTACAGTAAATGACAGATCTCAGGCCAAGCCACAAACAAGGGATTAACCTCAAGGGTGAGATTTAAAAGGATAAATAGATCTGGCAGCACTGAATTCTTTTCCTGGCCCCATCCTAGCAATCTTAGAATGTTTGAAAGACTATAGACTTGTATTCCTCTTGTGTGTTTTAAAACTCAAATCATCCTTGGCCATTGGTCTTGTAACCTGTTATCATTGCTGGGAATGTTAAGCCATTGAAATATAAAGCCTAAAGTGTTTTCTAGTGGTTATGTTGATCTTTGAAAGGTTATTAAAAATCATAGATCAGATTGTGAATATTAGCAGTTGTCATATGCAAACCTAATATTGTGGTGGTGTATTTTTGGACTTTAGTTGTAGTTAATATATTTTTATCAACTTAATTTTTATACTTTTAAAGTACAGTATCATTTTTATAAAGATCTTCAGTTAGATATATATTTTCTTTATACAAATATTAACAGGTAGCATGTTGTTAATTTCCCATATTCAAATTGCATCCTAAACTGTTAGTTAGTTTGACTAATCTTTAAACTTTGTAAGATAGTGTCGGTTATGCCTTACTTGCAGGCTACTCTTTGGTGCTTTCATCATAGCTGTCAGCGTAAGATAGGAATGAATATGTGTCAGCAAGAGGTTATTTTTTTTACATCATGGTCATCTTAATCTTCATCAACTGTATTTTACCTCTGCTTTTCCTTTATGGTGTTAGACATGAAAAGAGTTGTTCCCTCTCTGTCGTCCTCCATTCTGTGTAATTGATTTCCATCAGGTTTAGGTCTTTATCTATCCCCCCAATATCCATGATTCCTGGGCCTTCCTACAGGGTTACCCAGACACTTTCATGTCTCGTTGTAGAGGCTTCTTTCAATACACTGTTGGAGATGAGATGTCAGAGAACAAATTTAGAGGTTAATAGGAAAACTCGCATATTGCCCATTCCTACTTTAATAACCTTAATATTACAGTGGTCCAAAGACCTTCAAGCAGAACCTTATCCTAATTTTGTTTATGTTTACAACAGTTTATTATTTATATCTTCCAGTACTTAACCTAACTTATTTCCTAATTACAACTGCAGTTTATCAAAACAATCTTCCTATGCGTAACTTAGCCTAACTTGATATACCAATAATCAAAATAATATCAACAAATTTCCAACTCTGGTGCATGTCCCAAAATAGTTCCTTATCTTTCTCAGTACTTCATCTCAGAATAATCCAAAGACCATCATGAAAGTCAACATATATTTTGGGGATCACCATGGAGTTTATTTTGGCTTTGATATTCAAGCTGAGGGCAGAAATTACTCTAGAATCTCTTAATGCAGTCTTTTCTACACAAAAGCACTTCACTCTTCTCTGATCCCCATCCCATTTGGGACAGACACTGTCTTAAGTGACTGCTATGTACAACTTGGAATGGAACATGAAAATGGATTCTATCTCACCAGCTGTTCGGCTGATTTGTCAGTTGCCAATACAGCTTTTATTTCCACTGCAGTTCCCGTTGGTAGATATCTGTTTCTGATGTTGCTTCTGGTAGGGGAAGGATCCTAACCAGATGAAACCTACCACAGACCGGATGAAGGGGAGACATTCACTCTACCCTAACACTCGAGCAAACTGCAAGTAAAAAAGAAAACACAAACATGAACTTTTACATCGGACATTTACAACAAAAAACACAAACTTAACAGGAAAAAACATCACAACAGTAAAAACAAAAAATCAGTCGCAAAGACCCAAACTTCTAAATGCCACCACATCGTGCTTTTCAGTGCTTTTCATACAACTGTTTATCATCTCTTCTTAATGTATGTCCAAACCATGTCCATCTTTGAGATCTTCATTTTCCCTGGATACCACAACTCTTAGCCACTAACACATCCATACGACAGATACTCCACATTGGCCCTGAGTCTTGACATTCTGTCGTCACATTTTCAAACAATCCATTGTCCTTGTTGCATATATATTGCAGAACTTTAGTGCCAATCATGTCTTAGCTGTCTGTGTCAATAGGACATTTTTACTTCAGTGGTGTGTGTCTGCCTCTCTCTTCGTGCTGCGTTCTCAAATTTTTGCCCTTGTATTAGCTGTATAGTTTTGTATATTTAGGAAAAGTTAGGTATGAAGTACAAAAGATTTGGTAAACAGTAATGTCTTCTGTATTTAATATATTTTGGGAATAATCAAACTTGTCATGTTGGGTACGATGCTCAATGTGTTTAAGAATAATGCAGATTTATTCCTGTTTAGTGTAAATAGTAATAAGTTTCTTAGATGTAAAGTTAGTTAAATTTCACTCACCCTTACTAACCTGTTTGGTTGTAATGTTTTGCTTGTTCACAGAATCACTCTCTAATAGATCATCTAATCGGTCTTCTCGTCAGCCTTCTCCCATCCCTACTCCTCAGCTTGATCATATGGAGATGCAGGCCACTCCAGTCTCAGGCCTGAGTAAGTGGCTTTAATTGCTTGAGTTTTCCTAAGTAGTTGGAATACTTGTTTTCCTTACAGGAAAACTGCGCTTGTAAATCTCATTGCAAAATGTGTTGTCTTGCAGCTCCCACTGGGTCTACTGCCAGCCTGAATGAAAGTTTACAACCGCCTTCAGTGGAGTCATCGGCCACATCCAAGGAAGCTTGTGGGAGTGGGAAGCAGTCGCCAAGAATACCGTCTCCGGTCGTTTCTGGAACAAACTCAAATGTGCCAGTGAATGGCCTTAATGCCAGTGTGCCTGAAGTATCAGAACCATTAAATAGAAATTCTGAAATAAGCAGTGAGTCAGTTGATAGAGTTGCACAAGTGCAAGCCACAAGCAGTGTTACAAGCAGTACAGCCTCTGCGAGTGGCTTAGTTACGCAAAATGTTCAGCCCCCAGTTAGTGTCAACACCTCTGTGCCGCTGTCATATAGTAATTCGCCATTAGTAAGACCTCAGTGGGACACCACAGCTGGAGTGCTTCCTGCGAGTGGGGCGCAAAGTGTAAGTGCTCCAAGTGTACCACTGTCTGGTGGAGTGAATGCGCGTGCATCAGTTAGTAGTAGTAATCAGCCTAGCATTATACAAAGACCTTTAGGTTCAAATACTAGTGCTCCGACAAATCTGTTCCCACCAACTGGTTCAGCTCCTGTGCCAAGTGGATTGCCTCTCCAGCCCAACAGTGCAGGCCTTCCACCTGCTAGTTCAGCTCCTGGACATGGGGTTGGCTTTTCACCCAGTAACATTGGTTCTCCTAGGGTACCTACGACCATGACGGGCTCTTCCATGGGTATGCCACCTTTGTCTGTTGGCATGGCTGTATCCACTTCCAGAGGCCAAACTGCGTTTGGTCCTCCCCCTACATCTATGGGTCCTCCCCAAACATCTATGGGTCCTCCAACATCTGTGGGTCCACCCCCAACATCCATGGGTCCTCCAGCATCTATGGCTTTCCCACCAACATCCATGGGCCAGCCACCAACATCCATGGGTCAGCCTTTAACATCCATGGGCATGCCACCAACATCCATGGGCATGCCACCAACATCGATGGGTCAGCCCTTAACATCCATGGGCATGCCACCAACATCCATGGGCATGCCACAAACATCCATGGGCATGCCACAAACATCCATGGGCATGCCACCAACATCCATGGCCATGCCACCAGCATCCATGGGCATGCCACCAACATCCATGGGTATGCCACCAACATCCATGGGCATGCCACCAACATCCATGGGTCCGCCACCAGCATCCATGGGTCCACCTCCAACATCCATGGGCATGCCACCAACATCCATGGGTCCACCCCCAACATCCATGGGCATGCAGCCAACATCCATGGGCATGCAGCCAACATCCATGGGCCCTCCCCCAACATCCATGGGTCCACCACCCACTTCAATGGGCCAGCCATTAGGATCCAGGCCCCCTCCTCCCACATCAATGGGTTACATTCCAAGGCCCATGGGCAGTGGTCAACCCAGACCATCTTATGGAGCGCCACCAATATCTAAAGGTAACAGTATTCCACAGTACCAGGGACCAATGTCGTCTCCGTACGCAAACACACAGGGAGGCATACCCAATCCCAATCAACTGTCACAACAACTGGGTGGATTATCAGTAACACGTGACGGATGGTCGAAAGGATGGGGAACTCATCAGGTTGACCTGTTACAGCAGCGCCAGATATTACCTCCAGAAGGTGTCAAGCCTCCTGCCATTGTTTTAGCCCAAGACTACCTTCCAAACTGTTCTCCAGACATCTTCAGGAGCACATTGACGAAAGTGCCAGAGTCTAAATCTGTGCTTTCAAAAGCACGGCTTCCCTTTGGCATCCTTATACATCCATTTAAAGACTTAGAGGTATGTAATTTATTAGCCGAGTTGTGAAATGAATTTCTTTTTTTAGGGTGTTCAGGGCACTACCATAGAGTTTAAACAGGTTTCCCTTGCTTTGTAGAATTAAAAGGGTTTTACTGAAAGGGGTTTGTATCTGGGTAAGTTTAGATATCGTTTGCAGGCATTATCCTTTATGCATAAGCTCATGGAATCAGAAAATGAGGAAACATACATTATAGCCAGCCAGTCTTGAATTTTGTAGCCCCATTAAATTGAACATGTGGAACTTTATTTCATTAAACTTTTTCCTTAGCTTTGGTCAGCTTAGAGGAGCACCAATTTCAGGATGATTAAATCATAATCTTATGTAATTACACAAATCCTAATAGTTTCTATATTAAATGTTGAGCAAAACTTCAACACATTTTGTTGAGTTCAAGAGACACCATATACAATATTGCTGGTTCTGTCAGTGGGAAATATATTGATTCATTATTTTAATAATGATTTGTCTTAATATGATTTTAATAAGAGTACATTTGCTGTGTTATTTTACATGCAAGTTTCATAAAGTTTGAGGTTTTTTAACTTTGTCATGGTGTTTGGAGTGTTATTACATAATATATTTTCTTTTGCAGCACCTTCCAGTTGTGAGCTGCAACACGATAGTTCGTTGCCGATCTTGTCGTACCTACATCAACCCCTTTGTAGTTTTTAAAGGTGAACGTCGTTGGGAGTGCAACCTTTGCTTCAGGGTAAATGACCTTCCAGAAGAGTTCCAGTATGACCCAGTAAGTTAAATGTTATGATAAATATTTTCCAGCAAGGACCTGGAATTTGAGAATATTTTAAGATTTCTTTAAATTTCTCTTGGTTTTGAAATTAGGTAACAAGTTGGGGGATCTCTTTCAAGTCGTAAGAAAACTAAGATACTTTTGCTGTATTACAAGGAATGTGTGGCTAGATGACATTTGAATCCGGAATGTTTTATCTGAAGTAGGATTACTCTGTAGGCTCTTTGCACATTCAGAGAATTAGAATTCCAAGGACCCAAAAGGTTGTTAATGAGTGCTACCTATATTTTACATAAAGTTTTCTGGTAGATTTTGTAATAAATTATAAGAATTAGAATTCCAAGGACCCAAAAGGGTGTTAATGAGTGCTACCTATATTTTACATAAAGTTTTCTGGTAGATTTTGTAATAAATTATAACCAGTGATAAAATAACTTTATGCATTATTTGTGCACACACAAAAGTTAACTGCATACAAGAAAAATACGGGTAACAGAGAAGGTCAGTTGACTTGTGGTGTGCTTGTAAACAGCAGCTTGATCCAGAGGTGTTTATTGCCGGCAGTGTGTTATGGCACACAGTAGGCAGTACAGATGTCATTTCAGTGCCCCTTTAGCCCGTGTTCATTGCTGAAATCTGTTCCATTTCAGAACATTTACCTCAATGTTTTCTGTTGCATTTCACCTCTGTTTTTTTAGTGTTTCCTCAATTTTGCTTTTGCTTCCATTATCCCCCTTGTATGTTTAGCAAACATTATTACTGGAGGAAATTGCATTGGCAACATCAGAGCCGAGTCAGAATGATGCGCACTATATTGAATGAAAAATATATTATTTTAATTGTTTGCATATTGAAAGATTGTATTTAACTTGGTTATAATTAGTGGACCACATTCTTTTTTGATGTGTTTGGTAGTTGATAGACCTACATTTGTGATCATGTCTCCTGTAATAATGCATTTTTCAGGTTAGTCGAACGTACGGAGATCCCTCAAGGCGGCCAGAAGTTAAAGAAGCAACTATAGAATTCATTGCACCTCAGGAATACATGTTAAGACCCCCTCAGCCTGCAACATATCTTTGGGTATTAGATGTGTCTCGTCAAGCGATAGATACAGGGTATTTAAAGGTGAGTGAATTGGTTGTTTACTAATCAGTAAAATGTGAAGGCTTTCGTATCTTTCAGGTTGAGCATTCTTGTAGAATTATAGCAGCATGTAGCTAAAATTAAATTTCATGGCAAGAATATGGTGGTTATTGAAACAATGGAATTACTGTTGGTAACTCATTGACAAGTTCACTTCGGGCTAAACTTTGACACAAAAATATTCCATATGTTCAGGGACATTCAAGACGAAAAATTGAACCTTACATAATTCAATAATGAAATCAAACCTGTTAAAAGATTTTAGTGTTGCAAATTATCATGTTATGTTGACCCTTTTAAATTGTCTTGATCATATGAAGACTACTGTTGTCTACAGTATTCTCGGTCAAGGAAGTTGCTAATGTAATAATCTGCTAATAATCATTGGGCGGTTGAACTTGATAGGTGGATTTAGTTGTTCCAAAGCACCATCTTTTATAGATAAATTCTGGCTGTTCTGTGTTTTCAGCTATGATGAATATATTTATTGCGATATGTGTAGGTACTCCATTATGCATCTAGGATAGTTTGTGTGTAGTTATGATTGATCCCTGATGGTTTGTGTTTAACTGCGGCATGAATGTTGCTTCTGCTATGATGGACTTTAGTGTAAAGGAAAATGAAGATGCTATTTAAGCAGCCAAAGCTGTAAATCAGTGTTATGAACCAGCACTTTCCTTGATTAATGTTATCATACATCTGTAATGAATGGCAAATTTTATGGAGGAATGGAGTTGAGGAAAACCAATCAAATTCTTAGTTGGTTTTGCATTTTTCAAAAGAGAAAAAACCCAGAATTGATATATTTATATCTTATTGAAAAAGGTCACAAATTTGATTTATATTTAATGAAGAGCTCTCAGTAACCAATACAGATCAATGCAAAGTTAAAATACTTTGATGTGAGTGTCGAAATTTCAACTAGTGGAAAATGTAAAGCATTGGAACCAAATCAGGAAAGGAAATTGTCAGTCCTCTTCGTTTTCCTTTATCGAAGTAATGAATTTTTAAAGAATAACAGTGTATAAAAACCTTTTGTGCCAGCCTTGTGAGAGTCAGATGTTTTAACAAGTTGTCTTAAAGTATCATACTGTTGTTATTATTATTATTATTATTATTATTATTATTATTATTATTATTATTATTATTATTATTAGTAACATATTTTATCCTGACTACTGATCAGAGATTCTTAATTAGGTCTGGTATCACGATATGGCTGTGCTAGACGTAGTTGCATGAATCTATTTTGTGTGTTTTAGCTGGATATTGTATATATATCTTAAATGATTGTAGTCTTGTACTGGACATGATTTATCAGTAGGGTTTTAGTCTACTCTTAAAAGTTTGAAAAAGTTGGTGAAAAAACTTTAATATTAATGTGGCCACTTTGTTTATATCAATTTCCTCTCAACAGATTGTATGTGATACTTTACTGTCCGAGCTGGATAAAATCCCTGGTGACAGACGAACTCTCATAGGCTTTATTACTTTTGCCAGTAAAGTTCAGTTCTACCAGATGGGTGAAGGTAAGAGATATGCTTTTAATATCAAGCGTTAGTCCTTTAATGTTTGGACACGATATTTGCTTTTACTTTAGTGTACAGGTTCACAATCCCTTATCCAAAACCCTCCAGGCAAGCTGTGTTTCAGGTTTGGGATTTTTTCGGATTTCGGAACCGAAGGTTGCTCCTAGATATTTCATTTCCAACAATAACATTCCGTAAAACTAAAGAATATGCAGCATCAAAAAGAACCATAATTGGTGTATAAAATCACATGTCGTCCTATCTCATGTATCATGAAGTCCTTAAAATTTTTTCTCGAAACATGATTTCATTATATATAATACGTATAGTGAGAGATGCATTTTCATTAGATTTCCTGTGGATATGCTTAATGTGCAGGTCTTTTTTTTTTTTTTTTTTTTTTTATAAATTGCACTAGGCTAGGCTTCCTATGAATGTCTCATTTTCAATAGATTTCACTAGTAAGTTTTATGCAAGTTTTCTTTTAACTAATTAATAGGCCTAGGAGCAAAAGTTCAGTTGGTTAAGTGCGAATCATCGTAGATTCAACCAGGCTTACCAAATTCATTACTATTTATTACAATTAACAGCCACTTGCTACTGCATGCAAAACATGGGAATAATCAACATCAAGCATTAAAATAAACAAGAGATGATTTTAAGAATGTAAACAAAACTGAATGCAAATGGCACATGATCACTGTTCACATTTTGTAATACGATATGACAGCAGTAATACATGTAATGTGATTAGGTACAGTAAAACAACAGTTTTATTAAAATTCTCAATACAACTGCTATTTGATTTTTGTAAATCGATATGATAGTGTAACAACCTAACCAGGGCAATAGTCTCTCTCTCTCTCTCTCTCTCTCTCTCTCTCTCTCTCTCTCTCTCTCTCTCTCTCTCTCTCTCTCTCTCTCTCTGCACCACTATACTTATGGTGATGCTCCATCCTCCACTAAAAAATTCCCATTTTTAGAATTCTGGGTGAAGGATTGTCAGCCTGTACTGACATAAACAGCTGAATTGAGAAACGGCAGATTGTGACGTCATTTAATGTGACTCTCCAGTAGACATTAACTCTCAAGTAGACAAGTTGTTAAAACTTGCCGATTTTATATAAGTAACTTACCAAGTAATTACTTAGCTAATGGTTATGCTTGCATGGGATCCTAAATTAAAAATTTGTGGTATCGTGTCAGTTGCGAAGTGGTGGATGACAGGCCCCACCCACTGCAACGGGAGAGTAGGAGCGTCTTACCACCAACGGCGCCATTCTATTTTATGCTGTGCTGCTGACAGCACTTTGTGCTCTGCAGTCCTGCCCAATATGCCAGTTCATGCTTGCTTGTTAAGTATCCACTTTTGTTTGTCAAATTATTGTTCCCTTATCCACTTTTGTTTGTCAAATTGTTCCCTTTTTTTATTTTATCTTTTCCATTAGATTTTTTCTTCCATAACTATGTCAGATTCTAGTGCAAAAGTGATGTCCAGAACTGACAAAATTACACTTACCCCTTTCACAAAGTAATGGGCACGTTTTAAACCCAGCTTTGTTAATTTACAAGAAAAAGTATGGGGATTGTTTCTTTTAGCAATTAATGGCAATGAAACCGTTGGTAGTACCAAGACCACCAGTGGTCTTGGTAGTTTTCAATCAGCTGAGATTTTGAGTGTAAACAACATCAATTGCAAACGGCGTACGATGGCAATGTTTATATTCTGTAAAATACAGTAACAATATTATGATAGTACATGCAAAATACTGTGGTCATCATTATAAACATAGTTGCAATGTTTAACCTTTGCAAATGATTACTTTTCTCCAGAAAATATTTTGCTTTTTAGAATTATGGATAAGAGATCGGAAACCTTTACCAGAACTTTAACATTTGACTTTTAAATATATTTTTTTTTCTTAAACTATACAATAGTGATTTGATTTTATATGTGGCAATTACCATATTTGCTGCTGTTATACCCATTATTAAGTGATGGGTATAGAGGAACCATTCACCATCAACAATAAATTCAAAGCCGTACATGAGTGTTTTGTTTTAATGCGTTGTCCAGTGGACTCTGCATCACCACTACCATTATATCATTATCAATTCCATCCAAGCCATTTGAGAACACTTTTTAACCCTGACAGGCCTGGCTAAATGTATACATTATCAATACCCTGAAACCAGGTAGACTTTAGGGTCTGCCAATTAAAAAAAAAAATTTCACTGGAAAGAAGGAAGTAAGCAAGTGCACATGGTATAAGAAAAAATTTTTTAAAATTTTCTGTACCTTCCACAGGAAGTTAAAAGTAAATGTGGGGCCTAGTTTCCAAGACACTTGTAAAAATACTCTAATTTTAGTAAGTTTTACATGTGCTTTCTAATCTTTTTTAGTCTATTTTGCAAAATTACAATTACAGCTCAGATAATATTGAAAAAGATAAGAACAAAAATGAGCAGCAATCCGTCCTTATATGTACGGACAGATATTTAAGAGATGCAATGGGATGGGGAGATGTAGTCCTCTTTAGTAGGTTTTACAAATTAAAATATTTTATTGTACTTTGCAAGATTACAATTACAGCTTACATACTATCATAAAAGATAATTAAAACCAGCAGCAATCCTGAGTATAGTCATGGGCAAATACATATGAGATGTACTTGGATTTTGGGGGTTAGTACATTCTCCCATGAAATCTCAAGTCAGACTGTTCTCTCTCATATCCTGAGCTGAGGTGTGTGTTGTCATATAGTCATTTTTGGCCCATTCAAGTGATTTGAACATTTTCCCGCAAAAGTCTATCAGAAGTCATGGAATGAAAGTGATTATTATATGATATAACCGGATGGTTGCTGCTCCAAAAAGGCTCAAAGATTAAGTAATATCTCGTCCTGTTACACAGAAGCATCCTTTACCCTTTTAAATAAATTTTTGACCAAAAGAACTTTCAGCATGGTGTGTAATACTTAGCAACATTGGCTAATATTTACCTTATTTTGTTAGATTGTTCATGTAGCAGTCCTAATTTACATATGTATATTTCAGATCAGAAAAGTGTCCAAATGCTCGAGGTTGGTGAAATAGAGGATACATTTGTACCTTGTCCGGAGGATCTTCTCGTAAATCTAGATCAATGTCGCACACTGGTTGAGGAATTCCTCACCATGCTTCCTGAAGCACATAGTGGCACCTACCAAACTCAGTCTGCCCTAGGCCCAGCACTACAGGCTGCGTATAAACTCATGGTAAGTAAAGTATTAACAGGCAGTCCCCGGGTTACGGCAGGGGTTCTGTTCTAGCAGCGTGCTGTAAGTCAGAAGATGCTGCAGCTCGGAACATCAGCCATAACCCAGAAATGATTTTTTGATGAATGTATTTGAAAAAGCGCCGTAACTACAGAATGCCATAAGTCAGCTGCCATAACCAGGGGACTACCTTTTGTTTTTTAAGATTTGTATTTTATGCACATTTAATGCATAGTTTAGTATAAAGTATTTAACTTAGAATTGCAAGTGTTGCAGTTGCGTAATGCTAACAGTTATACAGTATATGACCCAAGTTAAGGAAGCCATTAGGTTTACTCAGTGATAATTACTTCATAACATGGCTTTGTAATAAAATTTTCAGAGTCCAATTGGTGGCCGCATTACTGTGATAACTACTACTCTACCCACCCTCGGCCCCGGCGCACTGAAGTCTCGTGAAGATCCCAATCAACGAGCAGGGAAAGATATTCAAAACATGGGACCAGCAACAGACTTCTATAAAAAATTAGCACTAGATTGTTCAGGGCAGCAGGTATGATTTGGCAGCGTTTCTCTCTCTCTCTCTCTCTCTCTCTCTCTCTCTCTCTCTCTCTCTCTCTCTCTCTCTCTCTCTCTCTCTCTCTCTCTTCTTTGCAGTGTCCCTCTCACCTCAGCTACTTGACTGTGATATTTTTCTCCTCTTCCATTTTTGTTGGTCTTGTCCTGATAACTGTCCAGTCCCCAAAACAACTGTGAACCAATTTTCATAGTATTAAAAAACAATCAGTTTTGTAAGAATTGATAAATCCAACTATGTGGCTTGTTAAACTTCCAACTATGTGGCTTGTTAAACTACTACATGCTAGTACTCTCTCTCTCTCTCTCTCTCTCTCTCTCTCTCTCTCTCTCTCTCTCTCTCTCTCTCTCTCTCTCTCTCTCTCTCTCTCTCTCTCTCTCTCTCTCTCTCTCTTTTTATGCTTGTCTGCTAATTTAAAATTTATTCTATTTCTTGGTAATACCAAGGTTTCTTAGTAGAAAGGTAGAATTATAGACTTACATTGAGCAATGTTGCAGTTTTTAAGTGGGTAACTTTTAATAGTAGACTAGTGCATAGATGCTCATGTGATTTGCTAAGCTCTTTGAAAATCTTCTATGTACACTTTAGATTATTAACCAGGTTTCCATGCTATTAAGTTCAATAATACAAATGTGCTCATTTACAATTTTTAGGTCGCTGTTGACATGTTTGCGCTCAACTCACAATACGTTGATATGGCTACTTTAACTGGCATGAGCAAGTTTTCTGGTGGCTGTATCCATCATTTTCCAAACTTCCATGTGTCAAGAAATCCTACAAGTGTAGGACCTTTCACATCATGTCTTGCTAGATACATCACTCGTAAAATTGGTTTTGAAGCCGTCATGAGAATCAGGTATGTTTGTTAATAAGCCCGAAACTTTTTTTCTGTTGCGAGGAATTTTGTATGGATAATTTTTATTTATTAATGCATTTTATTAGAAAAGATTAGTGCAGTTATGGAATTGTAGTAAGGGTATATGAAAGCCAGATTTTTAAAATACAACCCCTTCGTCATTATAGTGCCTTATTGCTGTGGACACTGGAGTCCCACTCTCACTGGACTTGTATTAATCAAGGTGTAAATAACTTGCATGATCTACTGGTACTGGCTCTTTCATTTTTACCTTTGTGTGTGACTTTGTCCAGTCAACTCTGTTCCCTAAGATTGTCCTTTAACAATATAACTGATTTCTTCCTTTAATATTTTTCTGGTCATAAATGTGATTTAATATTTTTGGGTTATAATCTTTGTCATTCTCTTTCCCCCCAAAGCCAAATGTAACTTAAGTGCTATTGATTTATATGCAACAAACATGCTCCATTCTCCTTCCCCAAAGCTAGTAGTAACTCCATAGTGCTGTTGATTATATTCAACAAACAAAATGTATAACAGTGCGTTGGTGAAGGTATTGCAGGTATATGTTTTATAGAATTAAAATTACAATGTCAAGGATATAAGTTAACGATGTAAAAATTGGCAATTCCTTACATATATTTGTTTTACAAAAGCTGTTAACTGAGTTGATAAAGTCTAGTTGATCTTAGTCCTTTGATAATAGGAAACCCTTTGGACCAGTGCTGTTGGAGCTCAGGTTTAAACTTGCTCTCACTTATGGTGCAATGTTAATTGCTCTCAGCTCACAATGTGCAATTGGTGTTTGACACTGGAAGAGGAGGGACAGATGGGTGTATTTCCTAAAATCCTGTGTACTGTTGGCAACCAAAATAGTGTATTAGGTATGTAATTGTGAGGTGACAATTTTGAGTCACAGCTAAGGAAAGAGAAAAGGTGGAGAGGAAAAAATCTTTAAAAAATACAAACCTCAGTAAAATTGAAAGATTGAAGTATTTATGTACATGTGTAAACATGTGATCCTGTAGGTCATTATTTATGAAAAGATGTCTATATTGTTTCATTAATGAATAAAACTTGGTAGAAGTTATACTTATGAATATTGACTAGTGTTGGTATGGTCACTTTTGTGAATACAGTTTATTTCAGTATTATATTTTGAAACTTGTATTCATCTTATGCTCAGTGGTTATGTACAACAAGGAAAGCAAAATACTTTGTTAGCACTCATACGGGAAGACTTGTAAATAGTTTGTTAGTGTTTCTTTGATGCACAAAAGATAAAGATGTATTTATGTACTCTACTGAGAAGGGAACTGTTTCTTTAACAGAGCGACCAGAGGATTGGCAATTACGAATTTCCATGGTAATTTCTTTGTTCGATCAACGGATCTCCTTTCACTGCCAAACATCAATCCTGATGCTGGTTTTGGAATGCAGGTTAACATCGAAGAACCTCTTCATAATATCCGTACAGCTTGTTTCCAAGCAGCTCTTCTCTACACGTCAAGCAGAGGTATGATCATCAAAATGGCTTCTTTAGCATTGTATGGAAATGTAGGAATTAGAAACCTTGCCAGATTTTAAAAATTGCTGATAAAGGGAAGTGTCTTTATGCAGATTCAGTTATCCTTTAATTGAAGTAAACAACAAAGAATAAAATTCACTTAGAAATGAAATGCCTTGTTCAAATTCATTATTTAGAAATTGAAAGTGTGTGAAATTTGACTTACGGTGATACTGAAAACCTCTTATACCCTTGTCAAAGAATTATTGTAGGCTGTTAATCATCTGCTTACTGAATAGTAAGGATGAAGAAATATAATCAGCCAACTTACTGATAAGTGGAGTTGTCCACAGTTACTTCTTTGTGACATTCAAGGTTTAACTTTAAACTTGTGCTAAACATTTCCTGTATGAATTTATAAGTGTTACACTTCAGATGTAGGCCTATCCAAGCTTTTCACTGCCCAAGTTCATACAGTGCTCTGTTAGGATTAATTAATGCACATTAATCTGATGAAATATAAGCTTGTTCATGATGTTTACAAATATGGTCATATATCTTTAGAAACTAGCCCACCCCTTACAAGCTCTTAGAGCTATAGTTTGAACTACTTTTTAACATTCAACGCCTTGTATGCTGCGTATTTGACGGACTGTAACCATTTTTTTTTTCCTTGCTGAAGTTTTTGAACAAAAAATTTAAATATTCCTTGGTAACTGTGAGAACTAAAACCTGGGACGATGGTTTTGGTTTTAAGCTTGTCTGCACTGCGTGAGTGTTATTGCTTTTTATTTTACAAACTGTAGTCCTGTCATTACTAAGAAGAATCCTCCTGTGGCCACAGCGTGTCCCTAAGGGCAGAGATTTAAACAGTCTACACAATACACTAAAGCTGTTGCACAGGCTTTGTTATTTTCGTCCCATTAGGTCTTTTTCTTAATGACCCCACCCTTTAGTCATGTTACCTTCCATGGTCCCCAATTGACAAAGCCTAAATCATTTTAACCAAGGAGGCTTTGATATTGAAATGGTTTTAGAGAAGTCAAAAATATTTTAAGCTTTACCAGGTACATATTTTTACATGCTTATAAACAAATATGGACAAATTCCAATAGGAAGAATTCACCTGCTTTCAGTGTAGGTGAGCTAGATGTAGAGCAAAATCATTGAACTTTTGTCAATTTTAATGTAAGAAATTGACAATAAATAGGACTATAATCGGGACAAGCTCAGTGTTATGGAAATTGGTGTTGTAGGAGAGTTAGCGCTTTCAAGTATTATTTTTTTGCGTGAACATTGAACTGTTACATTTTTTATATAGTATTGTATAGTAAAGTTTTCAAGGATGGAAATGCCTTTTATCTTATAAAATTTTGTAGGTTTTTTAAGATACAGCTGATTAAGATTAAGATTGCATTTTCTTGAAACAAGTTATTGAATCTTTTTAATGATAGAACAGAGGGAACTGGCAGACCTCAGAAAAACTATGTAATTTTTGAATTAATGAATTGTAGGATAGTGTGTTGACTTAGCATAGTGTGAAAGTAATGCACATGACAATTGCCTTGCAGGGGAACGTCGCATCAGAGTTCACACATTGTGTTTGCCTGTCAATCCAAATGTTCATGAAATTGTAACTTCAGTAGATCAGCAAGCCATGATAGCTCTGCTGGCAAAAATGGCTGTTGACAGGTGTTTGACATCGTCTATGTCTGATGCTCGAGAAGCACTGGTAAATGCATGTGTGGATGCCCTTTGTGCATACAAGGTTGGGTTGTCCACTCCAGCACATGGAACCATTGAAGCTCCTCCAGCCCTACAGTTACTTCCCTTGTACACTTTAGCACTTCTTAAATCGGTAAGTTTCATTTTGTAGTTACAGAGGTCATCTGAGTATAGTTTTTAGTCTGAAGTTTGAGCAGATTTATTTTTAAGGGTGGAAAATACGAGCTGGATTTCAGTTGAAGCTTTTGTTTATAATCTGTCACCTCTGCAGCAGTTTAGTGTAACTCCTCAAGTCTAGCCTTGTCTTGAATGCCAATACCCAAGTGCTTAGTGTTCCTCTTGTGGGAAAATTTCTGTTACCTGTTTTTGCCAAGCCTTGTCTCTGCACTTGCTTGCCTGTAAAACTGATACAAGTGTTCACTGAGGCAATAGGGTTGGAACAGCTAAATAAAAAAGAATCAAAAGTTCGGAAATGAAACATGACAGTATTATCAAGCAAGATAAGGAAGCATGAAATCCTACTATGTATTCTGTATTTAATGGGATTATTTACATAATGTTGTACATTGAGTAACCAAGTTGGATTTTGAGTAATAGGCTTTACCTGTAGAATTTAATCATAAGTACTGTAATTTGTAAAAAGTTTGTTTGAAAACGAGATGGAATAGACTGAGGCGCATGCACGTAAGAGACTTAACAACTGTAGTATCATTCTTTTAGAATTATATACAGGTTAACACAACAGTACTTATGGTCATTCCCTAATCCAGTCACCGTTCATGAAGAATACCCCCATTGGGGGAAGTTAGTGCCATCAGTGCATCTCCTGTGGTGCACTGTAGACATTACTAAAGACAGCATTCCTTCACCCCCAGCAGACTCACTTTTTGCCCTTTTAATTTACCTCCATTCCTGCCTCCCCTCTACAATCTGGCTGCCCAGCCTTTCTCAACTCGTACGTATTATTGCAACTATGGGTTTTTACCCGGTTCTACCTTTACATCCTTTACTGTGTCTCCTTTTTGTTCAGGATCTCCCTCTCGTGTTGTCCAACCACTCCAGCTCACTCATCACTGTCTTAAGCGCTAAATGGATGAAGTGATCCTGTGCTTAGCGTGACAGCTTAAATTTCATATATCAAACAAATCATTCATAAAGAATGCATTGTGACAGCTTCTGAAATCTTAAATTGAATGATCAGTGAGTTGGCAAGTGTTAGACACTGACATGTTGGGTATGAATTCAAGTCCAGCCACAGGCATCACTATCTTAATTTACAGATGTCTTTTACTTACAAATGAGTCACGTTCCAGACTCCTGTTCGTATCGTGAATTTGTTCATAAGTTCAACTTAGTATACGCAAAGTCAGCACTTACAGTACTTTTATGTTTTTTCATACTAAAATACAATACTATTGTAGTACTGTACTGTATTTTGTACACTATTTTTTTAATTTGAATGACATATAAAACCTGTACAGTAAGTACTGTACTAAACTGTGATGATAATAGCACAGTATATAGAACACTTTACTAATATGAATGAGAATGATATAAAAAAAATTAAATACAGTACATGTAGTATAAGTAAGTACTAAATTGTGATGATAATAGTACAATTTATAGAGCACTTTACAAATACAAATGATGCCTAAAAACTTGATACATTAAGCAAATTATGACAATGCAATAAAGTAAATTTTATTTTTCTTACCTTTGAAATTGTTGTTCGTATCTATGAAAGTTCGTAAGTAGAGGAGCATCTGTCCTTTGTCATTTTGGTGAAGGTCTTGTAGTTATATCTAAAAGCATGAAGAGACTAAGAAGGTAAGTGATCATTCTGGCCACTACAAATAACATAAATGTCTTCACTTTTTTACAGATTGCTTTCCGAGGAGGCTTGAGCACAAAACTAGACGATAGGATGTTTGCAATGTGTGAGCTCAAGACGTTACCTTTGCGACACTTAATGAACGTTGTTTACCCTGATTTATACCCTGTACATGCCTTGTCTGAAAAGGGATCATTAAACATTGATGATCAGGTGAGTGTCTTAGGTCTTCAAATATCTTGTTGAATTTTCTCCTGTAATACATGAATGCTTTTATGCTGTTGAGTAGAGATCATTTGAAGTGAAGTCATGGATGGTGGTGTGTAAAGTGCTGTCGTGATGAGTTGTCTCCATATGGAATTTGGAAAACTTGGAATAATTGTTTTTTTATTTCTTAGGTTGTTCCTCAGCCTGGACGTCTTCACCTGTCTGCTGAACGCTTAGACCGTTATGGTGCTTATCTTATGGATGCTGGGCACACGATGTACATTTATGTACGTTCGGGCATAGCTTCAGAATGGGTTGAGGGAACACTAGGAGTTCCCAGTTATGCTGCTATTCCTCAGCCCTTGTACGATGATTCTTTGCCTGTTCTAGACTCAAATATGTCCTTATTACTTCGTAACCTCATTGGATATCTTCAGAGTAAAAAACCATATCCTGCACCCGTCTTGGTTTTGAAGTAAGCATTTCACGATTTTTGTTTTATTATCTTTTGTTTGTACTTGTCAAATAAGGTTATTCCATGAAACTTTAGGTTTTGTTGTCTTTGCTCAGGAAAGAAATTTGAATTCGTCTACCAGTTTTCAAAGCAGTGAGAACAAAAAATGACAATGTCAGTACAGTGAATTCCAAGTTTTGGACATTGTCTTGTGTGGAATTTTATAGTTTGAACAATCTTTATACTGTATTGTTTTTGGGAGACTTGTGTATTCAGATTTTTGTTAATTTAGTCATATTTATAGATTTAAAGAGAAATTAAGGATGCAGTACCTATTAGGAAAGTGGATTTTCATTCTAGTAAAATATTGGGAAAAATTAAATTTAGTATTTTCACATTTATTGCATTAATAGTTTTTGGTAACTGATTTTCAGGGATCAATGCTGTTATTTTAACACTTATTGAGTTCTTGTTTCAGTTATTTCTTTTTTATGGAATTTTTTTAATGAAGTTTTTATTCTAAATGAGAATTTATACATCATAATCTTCCAGAAAGAAAATGAAGCTTTTTTGAGTTGGAGATTTTTGTGAGGCAAAACTGCATTGATTTCCAAAAGGTAGCATTTGGCTTCTTATTGGATATATTAGATGAGCTTAGAGAAAGGCAATAGTTTTTCAGCAGATGTGCAAAATTGGTCAAGTGGAATGTGTGAATCTATACATTAGATGTTTAAAGGAAAACCAACATGAATTTACCATGACTTAGTGATTGAAACCAGAGCGTTTTGTAATGCGAGGTGACCTTTTCTTACAAATGGCAGTAGTGAGTAAGTCGACTATCAGTTTTTTGGTTGCCAGAAGTTATTGGCATAACTTGTTGATTGATATGAAAATAAAGCATTTTAGTAGTTAGACAAGATAAGTTAGCATTCTTTTGTGGGAAAATCTTTTGATAACTCATCAAATAAAAACTAATGGGTTTTTGGTGGCAGTTGAGTTATTCAGTAAATTTTTCTTGTGGTAGCTACGTCTTGATTAAGAAGTACCTTTCTAAAAAATTTATTCATTATATAATGTTGAAATATGTTTAAATATCTAAGTACTGTACAGTACTGTATTACAGTTTGTCCTATTATGGATTACTAAAATTTATTTTTCATATGAATTTTTTAACAAAACTTCTTGTCATTTTTCTAGACTAGTATTGTACCTACTTGAATGATTTGTTCCTGAGGGATGAAAATTAGAAGAAGGTACAGAAGTCTGATAACCAAGGAGGAAGAAATCAGAGTAGATGCTGAAAGCAATGCAATTGGGTTCAAGGGGGTGCTGTAAAGAATATTCAGTACCTTCATGAGTGTGCCATGCAAGGCACCTGAAAGTAGTGCTCTTTCATGGGGTTTAATATTCATTATATTTAGTTGTGCCAGCTGAAGGAGATAGCTTGTAAGTTTTGCAACTTTTTATTCAGAAGCCAGCACATCCCATTTATATTTGCTATGCCAGTCAATGTTAATTGAGGGTTTTCTCTTTACAGGGAGGATAATCCGGCACGAGTATTATTTATTCAGCATCTTGTGGATGACAGAACTGAAGGATCACAGTCTTACGTCGAGTTCCTACAATACCTGAAGGGTCAGATTAAATAATTGGAAAAAACTGAAGTGTAGTGAGTGTTATGTTTTCCAGTTTATTCTCAAATAAGAGAATCAGACACTTGTATCTCCATCATATAAGACTACTACTTGCCTCATTCTTAAGGTATTTGTGAATTTGAATTGTTTCAGCCATGGTTTAGGAAATCCATGTATATGGCTAAGCTATCTTATGTCTGTGCATATGTTGGCCAGTAGCTGCTGCTGCATTACTAGGGAATGTGACAAGAAAATATTTAAGTGGAAAATTCCGAGAAATGCTCCAAAAGTAGTGTTGTCAGTCTAGGCATATGAAATTATTTAATTGGGAGAAATTAACACATTTAAATTGATACAGAATCATTTCTGTGCTGTAACTTCAGGGTTGTTATTGGTAAAGCTTTAATTGTAGTCATACTAATTGAATAACTAGATCTGCCTAGCACACTGTATTAGAAACGGGGTAAGGGAAGGGAGAGTCGAGTGCGAAAGCGGTCATAGTTATTCCAAGTGTTGAGAAAAATCTGTATATTGTACAGCTTGGTTATTTAAAAATTATATTTAAAGTTTAGGGTTTTCATTTGGCAACTACCTACATCTTGGCTTGTGTGCTAAATCTCATTGTATATTTACTTACTGTAATTTTCCTTCAAGTTGTGCCATTTGTGAAGACAGTTTGGAAGGCAAGAAGGGCGGGAAAGAGTGAACAAGTTATTTCATTCCTTCACTTTATTAACCAGTTTATGCGGAAGTGGGAACGTAGTAGTTATCTTAGAATAATTTCCAATTTAGTCTCAATCCTGGAACTCTGTGAAGATTGCAAAACATAGTGTTTTAGTTACTGAAAAAGGGCAGCAGTTGGATTTTCCTCGGTACGTTTTGATATGGTTTATATTCGGGTCATATTCAGTTATTTTATATGTTGACTGGAATTTTTGTACCTTAAAATGCATAAGCATTGGTGTACTAGTTGGGGTAGACCATGTACTATGTTTATAATTTGGGAGTTTTCGTATAAGTGTATGACACGAGTTGTATTTAGCATGTGAACTTGCATGTATTACAACTGCCACTAAAACAGGATTTATTTTATCAAGTTACGAAGCCAGGTTTATGCATTTCATTAAACCATTTTCATGGTATTTGTAGTACACTCTACTCATATTTATCCTTCTTACTATCTTGCACCATTGCAGTATTTTAGATAAGATATGGTGCATAAGTATGTTGAATGATATAGGATTTAAATAACTTCAAAATTATCTTGTTTTTACTCAGAAGAACAAAACCAGCAAAAGCTTAAATTGGAACTTTTAAGAAGGTTGGGTGCTGTCACACTCACAAGAAGACTGAAGGCAATTTGCTAATGAAGAAATACATGCACAGGTTAAATACAATTTCTACAGCGACTAAGAAGAAAGCTGTCCTTTTTTTAACTAAATGATTGGGTAATACACTCATGGAAGAGGGAGGTTGACACAACTAACTCCTGTTCCCTACACGCACGCATGCACACATACATTTAGAGTGAGTATGTTTATGTAATGGTAGTTAATCTTTATATTGATATTCAGGAGATTCAGCAGGAAAAAAAAAATAAAACCTTGACTTGAGTAGATATTCACAGACTGAAGGTAGGTGAGAATAAAATGTTACATGAAAATTTTGTGGCCTGTAGATAATTTTATGTGCGTCATTGAATAGTACTGTACAGCGTAGCTCACGCTGTGCTTTTAATATTTTATTTACACATTTATGTGGAAAACCTTTAGGTAGTTTTGTGTATATTTTATTTGTTAAACCTATCCCTGCTCAATATATATATAAATATATTTTTTTCTGTATATGCATTCACTATTCATTAGCTTTTGTTTCCTTTTTATATATACATACATACATTTATAGGTGCCCGGGACTTTTTCCACAAGTTAAGAGGATTGCCATGATAGCCAACTTAAGAAAAGTTTTTTACTGATTGTTGTGTAGTTAGGAAGATATTTTATTATTTTTTTCCATCAATTTCATAGGGTGTCTACAATGAGGAACCTTAAAGTTTTTGAGAAAATCCATTAAAAATTGCGAGTGCAGTGCTAGTGTTTAACTGGCATTCATCATATGGTGTATGTATGGGTGTAATATAGCATTGTACATAAATGTTTTTCAAAGGTTCATTTGGAATTAATGCTTGGGAAAAGAGCTGTTGTGGAGTTATTTGGAATGACTCCAGTATAAATAAAAGAATGCTTTTCCTGAAGAAAGTTTCATCTGGAACCATATATCAGGTGTACATTTTGAAAGATGTGAAAGTTGTGATCTAAAGCAAATATGCACAATAAAAGGTTATATAACAGTGGTTGTTTTTATCCTGATGCTGCTTAGTTATAAAATACTAAACTAATTTTGCCTGATCAACTTTATCTGTAATTAAAGTTTGTCCATAGAGCAGACAAGAATGTGGCAAGAGAGATAATGGAACTCTGCCCACAGCCCTGCCCGAACCCTCACTTTTCTTCAGTCGCTGTCTACTTAGGAGAGCCCATTGCTGCAGGTCGAAGAGGACTTTTTTGTGAAACTTTACATCATTTTTGGCTATAATTAGTTCTTTAAGTACAGGAGTCCTAGTTTTGGCACTTATGCTTTCATGCAGACATCTTAGGAATCTTTGGCCTTTCAATTTCAGGCTTTGTAAAGACTTCAGGGTAGTACAGTATTTTAATCTGAAATGTTTGTTTTTATAAATGATATTGTTCCTACTAGATCTTAAACCTTGCTTTCCCAATTACAAAGATATATCTCAACTTACTTGGGATTAAAATACTAATAATATTGTAAATTGCATTTTTTTTGTGTCGCACAGGGATCCGAGCATTCTAGGAACTTCTAATGGAAGATATAGTGGTAGTCATCTCTTTGTAGGTGTCAAGAGGCAGGAATGAATTATCCTCCTTTTCTTTATACCTATTATTGTGCTAGTGTTCAGGGTTTTAATTTTTATTCATGTTATATTTGGACAAGGACCTGCCCATGAAAACCGTTTTAAGTTGTTGTGCCAGACTGTGACTTTGATCTCGGGTCTCTTCTGATGAGGCCTCATCAGCAATTCTGCCCAAGTGTCCTTTTAGTACTTATGGCCCATCTCCATACTGGTCCTTCTATATGTACTTAGCTGACAACTGGATGGTCTTGCCATCACCCCTGAAAGGGAGGATTTCTTGTTCTCATTGCTTGCTTCTTCCATGTCCTTTTTTTTGTAGCTTCCACTCAACACCACCTCGTGGGATTCTGCCTACCCCTTAGGTGATTATTCACTCAGTGAAGGCACCTTTCATGGCTCAGCTCAAGAAAAAGGTTGACTCCATTCCAGGACAAGTTTTTTGCTACTGTGGACACCACCTTGGACATCGTGGTTATGATTTTTTGCCTACCTATACCTATAGTGACTCCGCTGATGTCATAGTTGGTGAGTGCTGCCCTTGCCTTTGGTGATGTTTTCCCTGTCCATGACTGCTCTTGTTTATGTATCTGCCTTTACCTTGGCTGTTCCCATGAACATGACTGCATTCATGTACCAAACTATCCTGGAACTTATTGCTGTACTGGTGAACTTGAGTGGGGAGGTTTTGTGTACATTGCGCAGGAGCTCCTTGGCCTAGCAATATTGCTCTCTTCCCTTGTATTTTTTAACTGTTCTCTATTAGTTCCCACTTCGCCATCTGACTTGACCTTTCTACCCTTCTATTTTTCAGCTGAAGGGAATGTAAGTGGTTACTTGTCAAAAAAAGGAGTTTAACCAGGTGACTTCATGATAATGAGGCCTAGCACAAAGTAGCATGATAACATTTTTAGGACTGACATTTGGTGAGGGATTATTTAAAAAGTGCAGAAACTGAATGGGCTTTCTTTCCAAGATTTTCTAATAACTGCCTTGTTACTTAAAATACTGACCACCAATCTAGGCAACAGAAACTGTCAACAAGGAAGTGAAATCATATCGGGTTCAATAAAAGATTATAAAAGTTTATTTAACAAATAACAGCACAAAATGTCTGTCTTTCATGAAGTGGGAAAATATATGTAAAATATATTCACAACCACAATCTGAAGAGGTCAGAAACTTAATTGTCTTGGCTGCTCCAATTAACAGATAAAACAAAGTTTATAAAATGGGGAATGAGAAGGGAAGGTCATGCATACTGGAAAGTAAATTTACAATATTAGCCTGGATACTGCAAGTCTTTGGGGAAACTGCAGCCTGATCTTTGGATGATCTCGGTTGCTGCCCATATGCCGCACTTGATGCATTCTTCAGTAGACTTGCCTTGAACCAGTTGTGCTAAGAAACCTACCGAAGAAAATCGTATTAGTTGACTGAGTCAATTCGGATCTCTTTTGGTTACATATGTACAGTATTGGTAAAATATTGATGTAAGACATTTTCTCCTCAAGCAGTTTACATTAGTAAGAACCTAATATTAAAGTAAATGACAAATAACAGAAAATAAAAAATATATATTCTGCTTGATGTGTGCTGAATGTCTACGCTGCTGACTTTCCTAATATCTTGTTATTTACCTCACAATATAAATTTTGAATAACTATTTACACTGCTTTCCTAACCTTTTGTTTACTTCACAATATAAATTTTGAATAACCATTTGTATTTTTCAAACATTTACAAACCAGAGCCTATATAAAATATCTTTCATTGCAAGCTGGAGACTGGTCGAGACTTCGTAACCAGGTGGAGATGAGGGATGAGAGGGCAAGTATCCCTCAGTCACAGACTGTCACACTCAGTTTACCCTCTGCCCTTGGTGCACGGCCACCAAGAACTTAAGATACGCTATTACCCCTGCTACTGTGCAAGAAAGCCTTGCTCGCAAGAACCACGAAGTGTAACAAGGGAATTGGCAAACAAGCTGCTGACAAGGTAAGAGGGCTGGGTTGCTATCCCAGCCCTTCAACTAGAAAAACAGCAGACAGGAAACCCTTGGCAACAGGCTCAAGAAGAAGAAGAAATGAGAAAAGGCTGTTCATTATTTATAGAAGTTAGGGAGAGAAAACATGAACACTAGTGTGTCCTACAGGTGATTCAACTTACATCACCACTCAAAGAACTGAAAATGAAAACGGAATACAGTACCAAAGTAGTTCTGTAATCCTGGTCTCTACTTAACAAGTATGGCAGCCCAAATACTCGACACCTCTCTGCTATTCAAAAGAGCAAATACCAAAATGCAGACTCTGACAGCTGAGTTGAATTGCAATAACATTCTGCAGTGCAGAATGCATATTGCAGACAAATCAGATGGCATACACTGTCCACTCGAGCACCTGCACTGATAAAGCACCTTATGTAAAAAAAAAAGTCATACTGGTGTAACCTCTCATCCACACTAGAGACTTTCAACCATTCTGAAAACCTGCAACTTTAAACACACTGAAAGTTGTGTGAGATTAGTGCATTGCAGATGAGGGGCATACAAAAGGCACTCGCCTGGGACAAAATTCTTACCAAGTGTGCACCCCTTCAATAACGAAGGTGGGTGATTGGCTCACCTAACTTGTGACAGAGTACACATGACACCAATTCCTTGCATTGTTCCATTGAATATTTTACCAGTTCCAGCTGGCTTTAGAAGATTTATCCCAATGTTGAGACTGCAGGTTTTTAGTTATGAAAAATACAAATTTAAAAATCTGCGATTTCAAAAAACCAAAACGGCAAGGAAAAACCTGCAAGTGCCGTATCAGACAGAGAAGATAATGAGAGCTTCGTACAAGCGATACAAGGTAACAGTGCGTCACTGGCTTACAGCAACACCAACTCACAGCAGATTCATCTTACGGAGCTTTTTTAAGCAGTTAACTGCATTTTACAGCACCATAACTTTATGTTGCATCAAGTTGCGGCACTAATGGCAAGCTACACTTGGAAGCAGAGGAAAGCAGTTGAAGTAGGAAAGTAGACCAGGAAGTATTACATTCAAAGTCAAGGACTATGTTTTCACATATTCTCAAAGATCAATAATACCTGGAATGGTGCAAGACATTGTTGCAAATATCACTAATGAATACAATTAAAATGTAATTTACTGGGAAAATAGAAGGAAGCCTCGAAAAATATATATCTTAAATCTTCAACTAATGAACTTCTTACGTTACCTATGAAATCATTCATAAAGCAAATCAATTATTGTATTAAGAAAATAATTCAAATAAATCATACCTCCAACAAATGCATCTCCAGCCCCATTTGTATCAATTAACTCTTCTTCAGACAATTTGATTACAGGGAACTCTGTAATTTTGTCATCTGAAACAACCAGACAATGCTATTATATTAAGAGAATATGGTTATAAAAAGTACCTAACATAAAGAACAAATGTACAACATGGCTATCCTATGAATGCTTTAAATGTGACAAGAAGCAACTGATTAAACAAAAGCATTTGAATGAATTCTCTTCTCAAAGTAACCAAAAAACTTGTAATGACAGCTTTATATTATGTACACAGTTAAAATACTTGTGGATACACATTTCCTTCTACATTCTTCTGCAGTTTACCCTCATCATTAATGTTCATGTTTTAACACTAGATTTTAGAAAAGGCAACACAAATTCACAGAGACTGAGAATAAAAACTACAGATTAGAGGTAAATGAAATGCCACAAAAAATCCTAGATTTGGATGACTTTAACATGACACTATCTCCAAGCTTCAAAGTGAAATTAAATGTACGCTGATTATGAGAAATAGAGATATCAAAAGGAATCACTTGACTGCTATACCCTTGGAGTTAGATCCAAGTTTTGGATGGTCTAGAAGAGTCTCTTGCTCAACGCAACTTGGTTATGTCTACTACTGATTGATAGTGTTATCAAAGCAATTAATTATGTCTATAAGTAGTCTCCAAAATATTCAAAGTTATGAAAAACGACTTAAAACTTGAGATTCAGGGAATGTAAGGTCTCCAAAACTTGGATAACTCTTCAGATTACTTTGTCACGTTTAACACTGACGACTTCGAAGATTTTCCAAATCCGTTAACTGAATTGTATTAAGAATATAGCATTTGATCTTAAAATGAACAGATTCTCTTGTACATCACTCTGAGCTCAGCCTACAATACCTTTTGCAGTTGGTATATTTTTTACTTGTTGAACTTAGCCTATAATGAAATTTTGCAACTGGTATAATTTTTACTGGATGTAGGAGGCATAAACTGTTTCGAACCCTAAATGTTAATTTTTTTTATTTCATCCTGTGTTACACAAATTTATGTACAGCGCTGTTTTACAGATTTGTCAATATAATTTTGCTATAGAGAAAAATCTGCTTCAGTATAAAAAACTAATAATTATATATATATGCATATCATATACACTCAAACAAAATGGATTTGCAGGTTTTGAGCCCCTCTACAGTTAAAATTAAGTCACTGACCCAAGACAGTTTGAAGACCCTTAAAGATCCCAGCTTTAGCTAAAGAAACATCCAGAAAAAATTTCAATAAAAACAATGCTTGGCTATATTATTGTTTTCTTTGAGCTGCTACTTCTAAACTTAACTGTACTTATATTTGCTTCACAATATTAGAGCAAAATGAACACAGTATGTACAGTACTGGCATAAATAATAAAACAGTACACACACGATAAAGTGGACATACCTTTAGCTAAAATAACATTTTCAGCTCCCTGAGTGTAGACAACTATCCGCTGTCTGTCCTTGTTGTGCTTCGGAAGAGCGGCCGTCTTTAAGGCAATTTCTTTTATATCTGTAGTGCCGAATCCCTGAATTTCAGAGAATTTAGCTGCTTCCTAAAAACAAGATGACCAAAATCAATTAAAATGCAACATAAACAGACTGAATCAAGTATGGAAGTCACACTCAAGTCTAAATTTAATCAGCTACTGACTAGTCTTCCCAAAATGATCTCTTACTTTAGGAATACTTTTAATTCTTTAGCATGTCATGACAAACCAAGTTCATATAGTACTGCAGTTCTACACATAACAAAAACCATAAATAAATTACCTCACTTATTTGGATTTTCTGAGATCAATTTGAGTTATGCTTTCACGCATTTATACAAAATAATTGGTGCATGCCTGAATTTTTTTTTTTACATAACAGTTGGCATATGTTTGCATTTTCAAGAAATTTCTAAATGCATTATGCTACCACAACAGCATAGGATATACACCAAAAAAATAAAACAATCCAATACAGCAAACTAATTCACTGAGTGTTTTCACTTCAAGACAAATATACTTTTATAAAAAAAAAATAAAGAAAGACATAAATTTCATTAGCATTCTAAAGGAAAAAGAAACTTGCACAACTTGTTGAAGAGGTGCAAAAAATTGTTGAGTTAAAATACTAAGGGAAAAACAACTAATGCAATTCACCCTACACGTGAATCAAACTGGAATACTTATAATAAAACTAACAGTACACTGTAAAATGTTAACTTTCTGATGCATGTTTTAAAATGTCAAAACTTTGATCTCTGTCACTTGACTTATCTAGGAGGTAACAGGGATAAAGACACTATGAAAATTTTCCAGAATAAGCAAAAATCACTTCTTACCTAAACATCTATTTGCATCTCACTTTCAAAAGTGAATAAACAAAGATTAAAATTGAACAATATAAAAACAAATACTATACTTCAAATGCATTACCATAAAACAAGTCATTAGAGTAACTGTTTTATATTCATAAGGCATATTTAACAAGGTGTTGTACATTCTGGAAAATCTAGATGTCATCCAGAGAAAATACACTCTGTTTTGTGAGATTCCTTTGTTTTTACTCTTCTCAAATCTGGTTTGTACACAAAACTGTAAATGGGTAAGCATAACAATGACTGCCACTGTACTATCAATCACTGATCAGTTCATTCTTGTATTATTCATAAATGGTGCATTTATTCCAACAATGATATTTTTTCTGATATATTTCCTGTATTTTAGCATTTTTAGTCTAAAACAGTGACATCAACTTACTTTTCTAAACAAATTTCCATTTTTCATCCTATCATAAAAAATTACCAAGAAAAAATGTGCAATGCATTTTAACATCTCCAACTACGTGTGTAGGTTCCTTTTCTACCTACTCTATTAATGCAAGATGGTTTTGAATCATGGGTTACTTACATTATTTACTTTATTTAGCTTTAAAATGTTTGAAAATGCTATTATACACCACTGCACCCCTCTACATTATAGTACTTGGAAAAATTAGAATAAAACTCAGCATAAATTGAAATTTGAATTAATTTAGAACACCACTTGAGTCCCTACACACATGAGGACTGCTAAGCGGCCATGGAAATGGGTGTAACAACAATAAACTATCATATAAAACTCTGTTATACAGTACAGGTGAATTTGAATCTGTTTAGTAAATGAATAAAAACTCAGACATACAATATATCTACGTACAATATAATAACAGACTGTATGTGTCATCACAACAGACTGTATGTGTCATAAACCTGGTAAAAATGTTTTCAGTTAGCAATGACAGCTATTACTGTTCAAAATGAGCATATTTTCACATAGAACAAGCCTTTCATAGAACACTGTCCACGTGAAAAAGGCAACCACCGTGGAAAAGAAAGCTATGACCACTGGCTCTACAGTTGTGTATGTTTTAGCTGCAATAATAAGTACACGATGGAATACGGCAAACACAAAAAATTACAAAAACTGTCTTACCGTTTCATTACCAAATATCAAGTCAATGTATGGGAAAGCCTGCATCATTGGGTCCTTGAAAAATTCACAGAGAAATGGGGCAGACAGGTTCATGCAAAACATTTTGTTCTTCTCGCAAGCATGCTTTCCTACTTTCAGTATAGAATCTGGAGACACTGTCAAGAAGAATCCCTGTAATTAGAAGAACATACATTAAACTGCTAGCTCTGTCCACTTTTCTGACAGCATATGGTGCAAAATTATTTAGTTCCATAAAGTCACTCAACAATGCAATATGGATATATAATTCTTTGACATATTTGGAAAGTCTTCTCATTTCTACCTTCCAAGCAGATCTTGTCAGCTTCAGTTCTTTAAACTAATGGCATTTTACATCTAACATAACATACTGAATGTTAGTGAAGTAACTGTAAGACTAAAATTTGTCACTTAATTACTGTATGTTAAATTATTCTCATGAATATACAACCCATTACAGAGTAATCATATACAAGATAAGTAAGTAATCTTACAGATATGTAGTAAAATTGAGCTTTTTCCATCAAAGCTTGATTTTCTGAGTTTTCTAAATGGGAAATTGTGAAGTGATTAGCTGCAGCCAAATTTGCAACTAAGGACCGGCACTTCCCATTATTGGTAACCACAACAGCACATGTACCTGAGGATAAAACAACAGCGTAATGAGGTAAAGCTACACTAAGCCGTGTAAGTGTATTGACAAAACAATTAGAATATAGATACGTCTATACGGTGAAGTAGGGATTTCCATGTGGAATGTGATATGACATGGAGCCTATAGCCATACCCAGATACAGTTGAATATCCTCATTAAGCTGTAAATCCCCATTAATTTGTAAACATTAATATTAAATACTAATATGAAGTGAACATTAATAACATTACTATTAAATACTAATATGAAGTGAACATTACTTCATAAGTATGTTATATAACCAAGTGAAACTATTTAAAAAGTCTACCTACAACCATTTACAAACCTTAATCTGTTACAATTTCAACTTGAGAAACTTCTGTATTGCTCAACTGAGTACATCTGTATCAATTCACTCTCATATGTGCTTTTAAAAACTTAGTTGTTTACTTATACAGTAAACACTTTCCTATGCAAAAACCTTCTACATAGTAGTTTGAAAATTCCAGTAGTACTTCAACTTAACAGACACTTTGGGGGTCTGGCCTCTGATGAGTAACAAAAGTCCATTAAGTAACAGACTGTATATTACAATCTGCACAAATATTTTCTAGATATCTTACAGCTAACAGCAATTTCACATAGTTCTAAACCAAACTAACTTGTACTGAATACTTTTCATTCAATTTAAGAGATCTAGAACTTTGCATCTGAACTGGCACCATAACAAAACTGTACTTGAGAATTTCCAAACTACTAAATGGGGGTAAAGTATACTTAAACCTCTGAAAATAAAAATTGGTTAACACCTGGCAATCTCTTTCCTTACCAGTGGGGTGATTGGACTGTTTTTGGTAACGAACAACAACTCCAGCGTCCTCAGCTCTGGTCTGTAATATTTTGCTGTACACATCTTCGCCAACTGAACCCATGAAAGTGGCCCGTTTTGGCTCCTTCATAATCCACTGTAAAAAAATACACCAAAAAGTTGATTTAAGCTTAATGGTACTACATATGTCTTCAATAAATGTCATATTTTTTCTTACATAATGGATCGAAAGACAGAGACATCCACATGTTTTCATGGAACTAAATATCTCCTTTGATAAGTACAAATAACTATTCCCGTAATCTGTAAAAAGACTGAAGTACTGGCACGAACTGAACACCAAGACAGTAAATATGAGGACATAGCCATGCATTGCAACATGCTTTAAAAATACCAAAATTTTCATGTTTGTGTATGCTAGTACTGACATGAGTAAACATTCTGTTAGCAAAGCATATTCCGCTAAACTATTGTGATTTGAAAACATCTTTTATACAAATAAGTCAGGTTTTCAGATTCATTTGCCATTTAAATAACATGAGTTTAAAACCTTTCCTGTAAATAATGGTTTATTTCATTACTTTCCTTCTTTCTTTGTGAATGAGTAACACTGATCTATATTTTTTTTTTGTATTTTGCAAACGGAAAGAGTACATGGATTACATACTGTACATGGAAGCTTTGAGACTTTGAGAGAATAAGAACAATGTTTAATCCATGTCATTCATCAAACTTCCACAGAACAGAATGCCTCCAAGTGTAAAAGGGAAAATATAAGAAAGTAGCATAAATTATTACCCATACATTGAGCAGCAATAAACCAATTTGAATATCTATAATTAATCAAAAATATAAATAAATTAAACTTAATATATACATGGTTACAGTAATAAAAAGGACAAAAATACACAAAAAGTAGTTAAGGCCATGATACAAGCCGTGGCACAGCCAAAGGTTTAAAAACCCTGATTTTAAGGTCACCATCTGCAACACTTGAGAGGACATAGTAACCACAAATAGCATCACAGGTACTCCTAAAATGTTTAGTGTTTCATATCATACTTTTCATTAAACCCAAAAACCCTGTACAGTAGCCAAAAACCTATTATGACCCATTTCATCACTACAGTTTTCTTTGGCTGAAGATTACTTTATTGTACCAGACTATACAAAAATAGACACACTTGTCATCACATAAATATGTTGACATCTGGCATGTCGCTTTCGCAATCTGTGAAAGAACTTTGGACATGAAACGCACCTACTACAGACTATTTTGTGCTACCTAATATTTAGTCAATGTGTAATTAAAATTTACCAAGATATCAATGTACTTTAGAACTTATGGCCTCCGTAACTAAAATTTCTTGCCCTACTCTTGCTCAAGAATTCTGCAAACATAATTTCAAAGACTACCAAGACCCATTTTACTTAGGGATCTCAGTAGTCAGTGCTACAATTATTATCCATACATAACGATATTGCTTGCATCGCTAAAATGACACAAATTAACATGAAAAAAGGAATGAAGTTAACAGTTTCATTTAGTTGCATATGACAGCACTGAGGATATGTTTGTTTAAGTCTTTTCAAATCAGCTGCATTCATAGTCTTTAAAATTCTGATTATTTTTTTTACTATTTCTATTGTGACGATCACAAATGTCATAGCATGTGAAACTGAGGCAAAGTTTTACCACAGAGTGCAATACTGCATTGCAATGAATCATTAAATCATAAAATTTAGGCTATAAAGTTAAGTACTGGGGAGCCCTATACCATATAGTGCTTAGGAAAGTGAGAAAAGGGAATCTAAGTGGTTGGAGAATAAGATAAATAATCCAGAGAGTGAATGAGGTGGTGTACCTGGATCTAACGGTGAAGCTGGGAGAAAACTCCACAGTTGCACTATGAATGACAGAGGTCTTGGAAAGCAAGATAGTGGAAAGGAAGTGGGAATGGATGCAAATTAAAAGGTTAAAAAGTGAGTGCAGCTAGGGGCTGAAGAGATCCTAAAAACCCCCTTCAGCAATGTCTACAATGCACCACGTGAGGCAGAATGAAGCACTACTTCCCTGACGCATCACATTACATAAAAAATTCCAAGGCAATATACCTGAGCAACTCTCATTGAGTTCTGTGTGGCACCTCCAGCGATATACTCCACGTTCTTCATGTCGCTCATTTCCTGATACATCGACTGGTGCTTGTCTTCAGCCAGGATGGCGTTGTTGGCCTCCAGTCCATATTTTTCCAGAAACGATTCATCTGTGTTCACTAGGATATCCAGAAGGGGATTTCCCATCCCAAAGAGTATGCCTTCACTGAAATGGAAGTCCAAATATTATCAGATACGTTATAAAATATTCGTATTGTAAAATGAAAATATTTATATGAAGGGAGTCAGTACACTAGTGGCCATGATCTGCAGTTACCATAAGGTCAACCAGGCCATTACAGAACACTTAAGCTGACTTAAAGACTAAAATATTATAAATGCATATTTCATCATCCTCAAAATACACTGACCTGTGACAACCATACCTCCAATTACCTTTAGTTATAAAAATACAGCAACTAATATTCTACTAACACATGAGACTCTGGAGGAACTACCCAGAAAGAAAGGTTATGATTATATATATATATATATATATATATATATATATATATATATATATATATATATATATATATATATATATATATATATATATATATCTCCTTTAATCTTATCTAGAATAATTTTATGTATATATCCAAACGTAGTACATAAGCAGTTAGAGGAAATATACACACAACTGAAGTCATGATACAGGACAAAAAATACTGACATAACATCACTGAAAGGATCAAAAGTCATGCGCCTGAAAGGAATAAAACTGATGTAGAAATGATTATGGTAAGAAAGCATTTGATAATAATATACCCAAGGAGGAGAATGACGATGATAACGCAAAACTAGTGAGAAAGACTGAAGGCCAAACTTGTGTCTAGGTTGAAATATGTAAAAGACAACGAATAAAACTACACACGACACGTCTTCCGTCGTTATAACTGCACCGGCGCATTCATCACACCGATAAAGGTTCTAATTTCACTCCTCACGACGCCAACGGCGCAGATGACAGACGACAATGATCCTAAATGCTCTACAATCACGACCAGGATGTGCAAGAAGAATGCCTCAATGAACCAGCATTACGTTGGGGGAAAAAAAAAAGAAGAAGCCAACAGTCAATAATTTCACAATGAGAGTGGTTCTCGGTTACACTTGACGAGTTAATAGGGGAGGGGGAGGGAGAAGGAGGGGGGGGAGGGGAAGGGGGATCTTGTGAGGGTACTTCACCCCTTTCTCTTGCAGGAACATGACGCTGACTAATAAGAGATTTGAGTGACATACGCCAGGGCACGGAGACCAATCACACGATGCCGCCATTAGGAGATTAAGAGAGAGGTTTCTGCCATGTCATACGAAGCTCGAGTGTAGCTTTTAGATCGGCATGGTGCTGTGAGAGAGAGAGAGAGAGAGAGAGAGAGAGAGAGAGAGAGAGAGAGAGAGAGAGAGAGAGAACTGATGATAATGAAAAATGCACAGAATGAATAGGGGCAGAAGCAATAACAACTTCTTCTAAGAAATTAAGGCTTTGAGAGAGAGAGAGAGAGAGAGAGAGAGAGAGAGAGAGAGAGAGAGAGAAGAGAGAGAGAGAGAGAGAGAGAGAGAGAATGAAAATGTACAGAAAGAATAGGGACAGAAGAAATTTTTCTAGGCTTTGAGAGAGAGAGAGAGAGAGAGAGAGAGAGAGAGAGAGAGAGAGAGAGAGAGAGAGAGAGAGGTTATGATGGCAAGTTCACAGTGCCGCAGCGAAACAGATTACCGATAATACAAGTGAGGAAAGCCATTTGCCATCATCGAAAATATATTTTTTTTTTATGGAGCGGAGTCTATGAAAAATTAATGCTCTCGATATATTCACATGACCACATTACGCTTGGGATAGATGTGATGTGGTTTTCAATTTTTGTTTTTTTAAAGTATTCCAATTTTTTTTTTTCGTGCCTGGCTAAGAGTAAATGCACTTACTACACGCCATCCCCCCACCCCCTTTCTCCCAACCCCCTACCTAGCCACGCCGGTACAGTTGGTTTCACATCTGCCTGCACCAAGTGTTCACCTGGTGTTCATCAGTACACCAGGTGTTCATCTACGCAGGCTACGTGGATAAGGGTAATTTACTCAAATATTCAAGTTTATTCTTCCACGCCATAACTCAGACGAAATCTGCGACTCAGAGAGAGAGAGAGAAACAATATATATACTGTATATGCATATATAATATATATATATATATATATATATATATATATATATATATATATATATATATATATATATATCTTCTTCTTCTTCTTTTTCTTTTAACGTGCTTTTTATATTTTATATATTTCATCATCATTTAAATGAAAACCCCATTACACCTAAAAGAGCCAAGTTCTAATTAAAACAAAAAATCACATAACTGACAACGCTTACAATACGAAAGCAGGTATGACGACAGCTTGTTAGAATTCGTAAAAAAAAAAGAGGAAAAAGAATTGCATTGCACCACCTTTTGACTAATAAGACTTGTAAATCACCCACATGTCACAGCCAGACGATAATGCTGGTTAGACAGTTAGATGAAATTCGATCAATAACCTTATCATTCAGAGAGAGAGAGAGAGAGAGAGAATCTAGTGTCAAGATGCTCTCGAGTTTCTGTTTGGAAACTATGCAACGAAATTTTCACTCCACACAAAAGTTTACTAATATTTTAATATCACCTCCACTGATTACTCAATAAAAGCAATTTTATACTACTAAAGATAGTTTAAAATCTGCTCGATAATCAAGTAGATTAAAATAAAAAATGAATAAAATGCCTGAGTCGACACAAAGACGAATATTACTTTTCGTTTATCAAACGCGCCGAAGTTAAAAGCTTATCACGTAATCCCGTTCAATGGAACACACCCTGTTCCTCATTCTTTTTTTTTTTCTTTCTTTCTCTTTCGATTAGACTTGTCAATCTCTCGGGTGCAGAGCAAACTTTATTTCACTCTCTAAATCTGATGTTTATTACGTTCGTGCGATCAATTCGTCTTATTTCGTTCGTACAGTCAATTCGTCGTATTTCGTTCGTGCAGTCAATTCGTACTTTTACGTTCGTCCTATTACGTTCGTACTGCCATTTCGTCCTATAACTTTTGTGCTGTCAAGTCGTTCTATTACGTACCTTCAAATCGATTCGTCCTATTACGTTCGTGCAATCAATTCGTCCTGTAATGTTTCTTGCAATTAATTCGTCCTACTACGTTTGTGATATCAATTCGTTCTATTCCGTTCATGAAATCAACGCATCCTTTTACATTCGTGCAATAAATTCGTTCTAATAACGTTCATGCTGTCAATTCGTCCTATTCCTTTCATCCTGTCAACTTATCCTATTCCTTTTGTGATGTCAATTCGTCCTATCATGTTCGTGCAATCAATTCTTCCTATTACAGTCATGCAATCAATTCGTCCTATTGTGTTCATGCAATCAATTCATCCTATTACGTTTGTGCAATCGATTCATCTCATTACATTCACGCAATCAATCTGTCCTATTAGGATCGTGCAATCAATTCATCCTACTACATTCGTGCAATCAATTCGTACCAGACAAAGTATGTAAAACATGGAGCAGGAATTGAACTGATTTTTCATCTTCTTTCGACATACTTATTTAAATCTTTTCGTGTTCCTTTCGTCTCTTGGCCTTGTCTGTACAACCTCTCTACCTGCCTTGCTTTCATCTTTCATTCAAGGTTTAATGCCTTCGGCCCAATCATTTATGATGACTCATTTTCATTAATATTATCTTAATTCTGGATCAGATGAAAAATAACCGTAATACAAAGGTCAAATTTCTCTCTCTCTCTCTCTCTCTCTTCTCTCTCTCTCTCTCTCTCTCTCTCTCTCTCTCTCTCTCTGCCAGTAGTTAATTATGAGACTAAAAAAAGTCTCGTATATCAAATGCCTCATCTGTCACCGAGATAAAGAGGTAAAAAGCATAAAAGCTTTTGGTATGTAGAGGCTACAAAGCGGCACACATCAATCAAGTCGTGATATTTGAATGAAATCACAGTAGGAATAAATACCAGTCAATAATACAATCCCCTGAGAGAGAGAGAGAGAGAGAGAGAGAGAGAGAGAGAGAGAGAGAGAGAGAGAGAGAGAGAGAGAGGTTATGACGGGAAGTTTACAATGCAGTACCTAGGCAGATTAGCAAAAATGTTACATTTTATTGAAAAGGTAATAGGAATACGAATTAAAATGAGAGAGAGAGAGAGAGAGAGAGAGAGAGGTTATGACGGGAAGTTTACAGTGCAGTACCTAAGCAGAAGAGCAAAAATATTACATTTAATCGAAAAGGTAATAGGGATACAAATAAAAATCAGAGAGAGAGAGAGAGAGAGAGAGAGAGAGAGAGAGAGAGTTATGCATCCATCTAATCAATGCAATAAAAGACATTTTTCCCTCCCCCCCTTTCTGTGTGTGTGTGTGTGTGTGTGTGTGCGCGTATGACGTCTCACCTCCGCGATAATATAAAACTGATGAATGGCGAGTTTTATCTCCGTCATGACAACACTTCCACGGCACATATATAAACAAGGGCAAGCTCATTCAAACGATATTGCAGCCGAGCGCGGCGTATTCCTCCTGAGCAAGACCAAGAGTATTTATACAAGTGTGTGAAAAGGCAGTTGTTGATGCTGTGGTCCACAGGAAGCTTAGGAGAGAAACTTTTTCTTGGGTATCCGGTGTAGACGAAAGGGTCTTCGCTTCGACGAAATGAGGTCTTCTATATTAATTCTCCTGACTCTGAACCTCTCCTTCGTGGCGTATGGGGGACCGGCTGGTCCTTCTCGGCTGAGGGCTTCACGGAGAGAGAATTCGTCTCAGCATGAAGCATCAGAAGGCAGAGCAAACGATATAAAATCGCCTATAAACGAGGGGCCTACAGATACCACAGGACTCGACACGCCCCATGAAAGTCCCCTCAAGAACCTCCCACAAAAGAACTTGTTTAACAGCACAGCAACCGCCCAAGTGGACAACAAAATCAACAAGGTTAACAAAGTTGCAGATAAGTGCTACAAAATGTTACAGCAAAGGGACCCCCTCGGCTACCCTGTCAGAGGTCTCCAAAAGACGTCAAGAGTGCTGGAAGCCATTGCTGCCAAGAGGGACAAGGTTTACAGCTCATTAAATGTCCCTCGAGCATTACTGAGGCACTTGCAGGAAAGAGATGGCCAGAGCAGATCTCAAAACCTGCAGGAAACTGCCGAACTCGTCCGCTGTCCTATTGGTGAGTGTCTGTTTTGATAGTTTTTATTTTGGCGGTTGATCTCAAACCTTTCGCGTTTTCCCTGTCAAATCCTCCCATGAGTATGACTGCCCATTCAGATCTTCAAGTTGTGTGACTGAAGTTTATCTTTCGTTGGTCAATTACTCTAAAAAATTATCCCACTTTCTTTTACAATTCTCTTGTAAATTATCAAACTATTCCATTGCTTTCTTCTCAATCTATTTCCGCTCAGTAGCAGTAAGCGTTTTCTCATATTCAACATCTCTGCAAGGCAGAATTCACAGTATATTTGTAAAAACTCTACAATGACATACTCTCGATGGCGTAATTCATAAACGGGACATTCCCGAATACAAGTTGCCGAGTGGAAAGTCTATTAACACCGCCAAATTTGACTACATCAATAGATCCCCTTTCCAATTTGTTATGAGGGCAAAGCAGATCAATGAAGAAATTTAATCACAGTGAGTTTTGGTAGAATACTGAAAGAAAATGATTGGGAGAGGAAGGTAATCTAAGAGACACGAAGAGTTGAATAACAAGCAAAAGTAATGTAGAGAAGGGGGTCACTGAGAAACTCAGATGACAGCAGGGACAGGAAATGGAACAACTCGACGAAAACGTATTTGAAAACAGACGCTAAAATAGGTCTGCAAGACAATGAACAGACTATTTTAAATAAGAAAACTGGTCATCAGGGGCTTATGCTAGACTTAAGAAAATACTTGAAGAGACCTGTACTTATTGCAAAAGGTATGTATGTTCAATGATGTCACGTGGGTTGAGGAATGAGAAGCAAATATTAGGAAAGACTGATGTCCTCCTTCTCTGATTGGATGAGTGACAGAGTTGTTAAACCAAGATTTTTAAGGAAAGTAAAACTTTGAAGTTAAATAACCAGAGTTTCGGCCTCTACAACACCGGAGGTCAATGAACTCGGAGATGGAGTACCAAAACAAAAGCCCAATACAAAAAATTAAAAGAAGAGCCAATATTCAGGATTACCAAAACCATGGTAAAAAAAAAAAACTGGCTGAGGCAAACGTTAGGTTACATATAAGGGAGACAACACGTCAGAAGGGCCCACGAAGAAATTATTAATCTTCCAGATAAATTGGAAAAGCTTCTGCTCCAGGAAACTCATGAATATTAGATGAACTGACAAGATGGCCGGGAGCGTGGGCTGGGGACAGGATAATTTATGTTAAGTTTTTGGATCTGACTTTAAATATTCAGCTTCAAAGAACAGACTGTGTGTTCGAAGTAAAAATTACCCCAAGCAAAAATTTTTGAGCGTGGGCCAGATTTAGGGCCTAATGATTCAAGGGAAGAAATTGGGCAATCATAAAAAAAAAAAGAGTGGAATGTACACAAAATTGCAAAAGCATAATATAAGAACTTGTTTCATCATCTCGAAGGCCAATGAAGATGCATTGAGGTCAAGACTCCTTTTCGATACGAAAATGTGCATAGGTCGGAAATTTTTGATTGGCATATTTAACTAATGTCACAGCATCACATCAACAAAACAAATTATACAGTATAAAAGTATATAAATAAACAACTAGATAATGATTAAGAGGAAAAATGTTTGACGCTCTCAAATACGAGTGTTCTCCATATCATACCTCTTCATAGATATACAGGACTTGCTTCGACAAAAATATTTTCTTGTACATCGTTTCCATTCATAAAACATACCCAATTCACAATATTTTTCAAAGCACACTTTCCATCCATATACAACCTTCAATGTCTCACACATTCAGCAATACGTTACCCCGAACGCATGCGCACTAGAGGCCAGGGAAGTATTAATAAATATAGGAACACTGCACGTGACCTTCCAACACTTACATCATATCAGCAGTGCAATGATTCATCCCAAAAAAAAACTATCATTATCCCATACAACGTGACTTCATCACCGCTCCTGACGACAAGAGATAGTCAAGCGTTTATTTTATAATACCATGGGTGTGCTATCCTCTGAGATTCAGAGGCTCAAATAGAGATAAAGGTTCTTTTGGATGATTCATGAATAAACTGACACACATATTGACACACACACACACACACATACTCAGGTAATTTTGTGAAAGGAGATTACGAGTGCTCATAAACATAAAGTGAAACAGAGAGAGTGCTCATAAGAGAGAGAGAGAGAGAGAGAGAGAGAGAATTGTACTTAGAGAGAGAGAGAGAGAGAGAGAGAGAGAGAGAGAGAGAGAGAGAGCAGAGAGAGAGAGAGAACTATATTTAACTCAAATTTCAAGAATAAAAATGCCCTGAATGAGAGAGAGAGAGAGAGAGAGAGAGAGAGAGAGAGAGAGAGAGAGAGAGAGAGAGAGAGAGAGAGAGAGAGCAAGGAATTTCGGCTCAGCTTTGGTTACATCGATCGACAAAGAATGAACGCATTCTGGTGTACCCAAAGATGGAAAACTTACGCTTTCAAGGTTACGCCCTCTAGGCTATACGCTTCCAAGCTCAACTTCTCTCGCAATGGTTCGGGAGAGTCGATTTGAATCCGAAACTCAAAATTCAAATGTGCCAATGTACATCAGATGTTATGTCGAATAATAGGCTTCATTATCAACTGACTTCGTTTACATCCAAAGTTCCATAAATTCAAGAGTTCTTTAGAATGAGAAAATTTTGCCTGAAGAACATAATGTGTGCATATAATATGTATATACACACACACACACACACACACATATATATATATATATATATATATATATATATATATATATATATATATATATAATATATATACTTGAACTTTGTCACAACATTTTTTACAAGTCATTTGAAGGAACTTAAAATCAATTTGAAACTTTTTACTTTACAAAAACTTTGTATCCAAGTTCAAAAGTTATGCAGTTTTAGATACCAAAAATAAAAAAAAAAAATTTCCCTGACTATCACGTTTTACGTTAATATACACGATATATGTGTACAAATATATATGTATATATATATATATATATATATATATATATATATATATATATATATATATATATATATATATATTGTATATATATATATATATATATATATATATATATATATATATATATATATATATATATATATATATATTACATTCACGTTGACCAATATCTTATGTCTACAATATTCACTATTAACACTTATGACCAGCATTTTCAAATTAAGCATAGCCCACTGAATATCAACAGTATTAGAATTATATAACTCAAAATTCGGGATTGTCAAATCAACCGTCGATAACGGAACGAAGACACCAATGCACCACCTATGTCACTGCAACACCGCTTCTGTCAATTAACATTAAGTAAAAGAACCGCATATATATTATGAACATGGATCATTCACATTAAGTGAATACAGAGTTTAGGCTACTGGCCAAGCGCTGGGGTCTATGAGGTCATTCAACGCCGAAACGGAAACAGAGTAAAAAGGTGTGAAATCTCGCAGTTGCACTATGAATCAACTGTTAGGAGAGGGTGGAAAGTAAGATGGACGAACGGGAATATGAATGGAGGTACAGTAAAAGAAATGAAGAAGGTTACAGCTAGGGGCCGAAGAGACTGCTGCAAAGAACCTCAAGTAAAGCCTACAGTGTACCGCATGGGGTGCACTGACGGCGCTACCCCGATACGAGTTCCATAAATATTCCTTTTCGGCACCCTGGGCCTTTTGGTTACTGTAACGCCAGGTTAACATAATCCAGTCAATGATTTGACAGCCCCTATTCTTTTTTAATTTAACCCTTTCAGCCGAAACAATCTTCCCCTGCACGTGTGAGCCGGTCACAGCCGTCATCAACTGTTCTGCAACTGGGAACTTCACCAGAGTGAGAGAAATCTTCAGGACTGCAACCTTCATTGACAGAAGGTATGATTATTATTATTATTATTATTATTATTATTATTATTATTATTATTATTATTATTATTACATCCAGAAGATGAACCCTATTCATATGGAACAAGCCCACTGGGGCCACTGACTTGAAATTCAAGCTTCCAGAGAACATGGGTGTTCATTTGAAAGACTAACAGAAGTTAATAGGAAATGCAGAAAGAGGAGCTCAGTTATCTGAAACAAATTCAATAAACTAATAAATAGATAAACATGTAAGAGAATTATTAACTTTGGGCAGTAATGCGTTGCATTTTCGTTAAAGCCAGCTTAAGCTACTAAATCTTGGTGTTGCCATTTTTGTTATGTGCTCCGTTCGTGTGTACCACCTTTCTGCGTTCATTTCTACCCTGTGTTCCATTTAATCTTTTTACGCCTGTCTTGTGACGCTACAATTTCAGTGTATTATCCAAATTCACCAAGAATCACTGAAAGTCCAAAATAACTCGACAATAATCGCACAGTTTTCAGATATAAGGACCAGTAACTCAATAACTTTGTCCAGTTTATCACGAAATAACTATCGTTAATCATGACTTTACCAAAAATATATTACAAGCGCAGAAATACATGGAATAAATTTAGTTATATGATGAGGGTATAATGTAAGAAATATATAAAAATATATTCTAGGTTAATCAAAGAATAATTCACTCCATGTCAAGGAGTTCAAATGTCAAATCATTCAACAGCATTCACCAAGTTTTTCAAAGAATTCTTGTAACATTTAGTCTCCTCAAAACTCTGCCGCTATCACAGGGAGCGTAAGGTGCTATCTCTAGATGCCCTTAGTGTAAACTCTTTTTATCAGTGAAATGATAAGACATCGGTGCCCTCAGGATAAACTTCTACCAATAAGATAAAGTACAAAGGATTTACGGTAGAACCCAGTCACCTACGGAAAGAGTTGAAAGGCAAAAGGAACTTACGTTTGCAAAAGTGGTGAACAATGTTAAGAATGAGACTGGTAGAAATATTGGTATAGCAGTAGTAAGAGTTGTAATAAAAGACCGAAAGGCCAAAGAATGGTTTTAAGAAACGCAGAGCGAATGCGATTAAAAATTAAATGACAAATATTTCGAAAACCTTGCGATAGGTCTATTCTGCCGAGACATTTATTACCTAAAATATAAGTCGTTGCCGATTTATTTGCTCTGTATATAATAATAATAATAATAATAATAATAATAATAATAATAATAATTTATCATTATCATCATTAAATACAAAATTATGCTCTCATCAAGAGCAGAAATCCCAGATACGTAAAGACGAAACAGAATCTATCAGATAACGTGCCAGCATACTCTCTTAGCTTACGTAAACGCTCGTAATGATGACACTTAAGATTGGGTTATTTCAATTACATAACTGTAATACCCTACATATCTTCGGAAGATCGATTCTGGTTAATAACCTTTTACATCAGAGGCTATTACGCAATAGATATGGCTTATGGAACACTGTTGTCACACAGAATTTAGGCCTATATGAGAGGTTGATGATCACGATACAGTTACCTTCCTAATTGAGCAATCTTTTTCACGTTGTGTAAAGGCGCAGAACTCTCTTGGGAGAGGGAGAGAGAGAGAGAGAGAGAGAGTTCAGTAATGGTAAGAAGTTCCTTAAGCAAATCAATCCCTTGATTTCATCGGATTTGAGGCACGTGAATCACGCAATCTCATCACTTAGACCAAAACCAGTTTCGTCTTCCAATTCTTTACCATTCTTTCTCCTCATTTTTTGCCAACAGTCCTCCTTCTTATCCACAGCTTCGAGAGGTTCCTGCTCTACAGCCTGGGAGACCAGGTGCCCAGCGAAACCGTCCTAAGGGCGGGCACCTTCGGGCCGGCCACATTCCGAGAGGCGGTCATCGAGAGCACCAACCTGCAGGCGGTGGAAGTGGGAGCCTTCCAAGGGAGTGAATCCACCCTGCAGCTCATTCAGATGGAGTACAACCCACAGCTGCGATTCTTTCCATTCGAGGATGTGAGTCTTTTAAAAAGATAAGAGTCCCTACTGCGTGCTTGTCCTTGTTCAAATTGGACGTCAGGTGTTGCAGAGATTTCAAGCTTGAATGAGTGAAAATTTTAAAAACCAGAATGAGAAGGTTTAAAGATTCATCTTTCATAAAGCATTAATGAATGAAATTTTTAAAAACCAGAATGAGAAGGTTTAAAGATTCGTCTTTCACACAACATATCATCAGGGGTACATCAAGTTGTTTAGGCCTATGCTATACTCGTACGCCTGAGAATTCAATTTACGTTATTTTGTTTATGTAGGCTGTCAGGCCCACAAAACCACTGACACGTAATTGTAATTATAAATGAGGTCTTGATCTAAAAGTACTGATGTAATAACACAAACACGCACAAACGTTCTGACGTATCCAGATATTTCTTGTCCCCCATTTGATAACGTTGAACAAAACGTTTTGCTTCGCTGATTCTTATACCCTGACGCTACTTTTAACAAACAACCAAATATGATCAAATGAAAATGGAAGACTTGACATGCAAAGGTCAATAAATCCGCAGATATGCGATGAAAAAAAGGAAAAAAAAAAATATAAATAAAAACAGGAAGTTCGTGATTCTCGAGCTAATCATTTCAATACGAATCTGCACGCACTGGCCACCTCTTCGTGCGCACACAAGTCGCCTTGACAGCCTCAAAACAAACGGATTTCGCAGAGAGAGAGAGAGAGAGAGAGAGAGAGAGAGAGAGAGAGAGAGAGAATACTCGACTGCCTTCATAATCCCATGAGAGGTTCCTCTTCTTTAAAAGACAGTCGTGAGCTTTCTTCAAAGGGAACTCTCTCTCTCTCTCTCTCTCTCTCTCTCTCTCTCTCTCTCTCTCTCTCTCTCTCTCTCTCTCTCTCTCGTTAGTTAACAACCTTTTTAATTCTTATTCAAAAATCCTTCCATACATAACGTGTACGAGCATATTCACCAAAGAAAAATATTAACGCTAACAAATGGTTATTTGATTTTCGTTGCATTATAACGTATATCCACATTACTAATATCTCATACACGGATATACATCACAGTATATATATAAACACATATACATATATGTATATATATATATATATATATATATATATATATATATATATATATATATATATATCTATAATTTTATTTCTCCATCATTATCTCAGCACATCGTCCTCTTCGTAAAAACCCACAAAACTCTTTCCTTATCAGTCCTTATCACACACCCTCCCAAGAATACAAAGTCATACCATCGTGGTCTTAAAATTCTTGCATTCACCTCTGCCACCTTCAGCCTCTTACACACAAACAATATTTATTCTTCTCACTTACTCCTCAAGAACCTGGTTAGCCAATCGATCACACTTTCACCGCCTTTCCATTCTCTGACCTTTCGTTCGCCCTGTTTTGCTCCAAAGGTCGCTTTCATAAACATTCTGTAACGATTTACACTAATTCTATCATTTTATGTATGCATGTACAGAGTGTGTGTGTATATGAGAGAGAGAGAGAGAGAGAGAGAGAGAGAGAGAGAGAGAGAGAGAGAGAGAGAGAGAGAGAGAGAGAGAGAGAGATGCCACCTATATTCAATCCAACCTCCTTGCCTACACCACTTCTAAACCTACGTCCTCTTAATCCCCTCGAAGCCCAAACAAACACAACCTCAGTCCTCCTGGTAACTCTCTAAGTGAGAGGCGCCGTTTCTGCACCTAGCGGCTATCACACACGTGATCCAATTATTGATTCAGTGTGTGTGTGTACAAGATACACAGATCCCCCGAAATATCTGTCGTGTTTCGGAGGCCTCTAGAACTGCTATTTGTCAAGAGGTTCAACTCGATGGTTTCCCGACGATTATGAAAAGACTTATTTACACTAATGCCATATTCAGACATTTATCTTCAGCTTCTATTAACCACTGCAAGAGGTATCTCTTATCTCATCACTTCCTTATCTGTTCCTCTTCAGATACGGGACTCCACAACGCCGGTCATTCGGCATTCAAATGAAACTGCCTTGATTAAACTCTCTTGACGTGAATTCAAAAGCCACGATTTTGGAAACCGGAAGTAGCGGATGAGACCATTACACAGCCCGTCTTTCAAAAGGGCTAATTTACTTGAACGCAACAACTGGCCTCGGCCTAAATCATCTCAAACCCATAAAGGCTCTTTTGTGTAAACACACGCAGTTTGTTCTTTATATCAGCTCATCACGAAAGTGGTACCTGGTATCATAATATGGATCTAACTCATTCCCTTTCATTTATACAGAATTCTTGTTTGTGGACAATGACACCTTTTGAATACAGGATCAATATTTAGGCTAATGTAGCCTTCCAGGCGTCGTGAAAGATTTCTTTCCCGTGGTCTCAGGTACTGATAAAAGTCACTGCACGTTTTCAAGTTTACTAACTGGATGTAACTGGATGTGACCGGTAATAAGCTGTGGTCTGTGTGACATAGAAATGAATATGGTGCAGATAAGTTTCTCCATAATCAGCCTTGAATATGGCATGAGCACTTAATACTGTATACCTTGAATAATATGGAATGAGCACTTCAATACTGTACAGTGTTAAAAATATGGAATATAAAATGCAATCGACCATAGGAATGCGCATGTTCTTAAACCAGATGAACCAAAATTATTTATTTTCTAAAAGAATAGGGCCAAATTTTCCATCAAGCCCCAAATTGTGAAGATCATTTTACTCTCGGATTACAAAAATATGTAAAACCCTATAATAAGTGGGTCTAACTTAACAGCAATAACACAAACGGTCAGTGTGTTTTGAATGACGAGAAATAAATATAAACAACATAGCACAAAACAGGGCAACCCTGTTTGCTCCCTAGTTTCGACCGACTGAGATTACAATTGTAAAACGTTTAGAAAATATTAATAATCACATCTTCTTTCCAGCTCCACAAATTCAGCGAACTTCAGGAAATCAAGCTCAGTTTCGGCAGGATAGAAGGGGTGCAGCCCTTGCACACAGTACCTAAACTGGAATCTATCCAGCTCAATGCCAACAGCATCGGGTACATAGATCCCTATGCATTTGCTTTCCTGCCGAAACTGGAGGTGAGGACAGAGGAGTATTGTAATTTTTACCTTAACACTTAAAGAGTTGAGAGAGTGAAAGATTAGACTAGAGCACTGAAATCATGAGACAGGCAAGGTAACAGTATCAATTTCAAGTCAAGCATAAGCAAAAATGTACTAAACTTTCCAGGGATTCAATTCTTCCATTTCATTCCTTTAAAAGATGTATCAGAGACTCACATTCAATCTTAAATCTTCAAACAGAGCAACATCATATTGAACCATTTATCAAAATAAAAATATCGCTTTCTACAACTTCACAGACATTAGATTTGGGAAGCAACCATCTTACGACAATCCAAGCTCACGACTTTGCGTTTTCTTCGCCCGATGTGATCCTGTACTTAGACCAGAATAGGATATCAAACATAGAGGACGAAGCATTCAGCAATGAACAGCCAAGCCTCCTGGATCTCTATCAGAATCAGATGACAACACTAAATGCCTCAGTCTTCCAGGTAAGGCACTTGCCTATGGAGAAGCAAGGTTTGACCAGACAGGACAAGTTACCTACTTAAGATGGGACATAACGTACATCTGGCTTGAGACATACAGTAGATAGTTTAAGCAGTAGCCTAAGACCAAAAATTATCAGACATGGCACCTGAGCATGAAGCACTTAGGTTGCAGACCAAACATTGTACAAGGTATCTGGCTATGAGACATGAGGTTACTGAATAATGTAGATCTGACTTGGGACAGGTTATCTGAGCAGTAGCCTAAGACCAAGTAGATATCTAACAAATGGCATCAGAATATGAAGAACTTAAAAGTTGCAGACCAGATATGGCACAGGGTATTTGGCTAGGTAAGCCATACTGACCAAGTGAGATAAACGGTATCTGTCCTAGTAAAACTTAAATTTACCTACCAGGTGGCATATCCAGTATTTGACTAAGCATGAAGAATAAGTTACTGACCTAGCTGAGACCAAAGTAACCAGTAAAGTGACTATGTGTAACATAAGGTATCTGGTCAGGTGTCCACAAACTAGGCAGGGCATTAAGGCAGCTGGCAAGGTAAGGCACAGGGTTGCTGACCAGAGGTATACTAAGTTAACATGCGGGACATAAAATAACTGACTAGGTATATCGTAACCTAAAGGCATGGTGATAATTATCATCTTTGATCTGGTACATGAAATTTTACCAAATTAAGTAGGACAAAAGATATTTGACTACACAGAACAGAATATTTGACCAGGTAAGTAATAAGGTAAATAACTTTGTAAAAGCTTAAGTTATAATGCTTAAGCATGACCTAAGATATTTGATATTTTAGAGTTCTAGACCAGGATGGTCCTAGATTGGCCACCATAGTAACACCATATCTATCTGATCAAGAAGCTCTGATATATAATCTCATCCACAAGGATCCACATTTAGTATACAAAACAATTTACTGTTCTTCTGTAATTCTTATTTGGAAGGTGCCGCCCTAAGACTAAATCCTTGAAAATAAACATATTATTTTCTTGTCCATAAACTCTATTCCCTAGGAATACCTGTACCCTCTTGATCCTTAACCTCCCTGAGGAATACATTAAACTTAGCACCTTAACTTCACTCTTCAAAGACTATGTAACCAAGCTCTTCAAAGATCTATATCATACCCCAGTCTTCAAGCCATTCTAGCCATGCACCACTGCCCCTCTAAATCACCCTTTTTTGAATATTTCAGCCCATTCTTGAAAACATCATCCAGAAGCAATACGACACATACATCGGGGCCGAAGAGAACCCTCTCTGCTGTTTGGGTGTCGAGTGGATTCTACAGAACCCTTCCTATTTAAACATCGTATACCTCCCAACGCTTGACTGCTACAGTTTAGCAGGACTTGAGAAGAATGTATACCAATAAATGCAGTTTTTTTTTTTTTTTTTTTTTTTTTTTTTTTGCCAAAGAATCTTATTTTCAAAGAGAATAAGGTCGAATAATTTCATGGATGTTTGGGGTTGGTAACATCGTCTGGTAATCTTACGTTTAAGCAAGGGACGTACAATGCTTTGTGATACTAATTGGTTTCATAAATAAACACTACCACAAAGGAGCACCATCTTATTTTCGGTTTCAGTTCCCATTCTTTTATGTTATTTGTTTCCTGAACACCTTTTCTAAAGGGCATTTGTTACAACTGCAAAAAGACCACGATGCAAGAATTCAACATAATTTTTTCACTGTCAACTACCTACAGGTCCACTTCAAACTTCCTCTTGTACTCCTCGCATAAAAAAAATTTTTCAAACTCATGCATACACAAGTCTTCACTTACAATACAGGAGATTTATTCAATATACAAACGTAGGAACATCACCAAATCACTGATTCTAACCCATTTAGCTCACAATCTCGCTGGGCCGGTTTGTTGCATTATGGACGAGAATCTCTCACTGACATTTGGAAGCAGTCGAGTACCATGTTCCCCGAGATCTTCGTTCTCCAAATCGAGTGGGTGTGGTTCCTGAGTGTGGCTTCTCAAGGTGTCTGACCTTTTTCTTCACGGTGTGTGGTTCCTTAATGGTCTGATCTTTCTGTTACCCAAACCTCTGACCGTCTCACTCGATCTTGGCTGTTAAAACATCACAGTTGACAGTCATGTATACCTAACTGTCTGCTTAGGTCAACAGACACACAACATGGATTTTTCAGGAGACTTGCTCGCTGGCACCATCCCCCCTCCCCCCTCCCCTCACCCAAACCTGCTCCACCCTTCATCCCCCTCCCCACCCCTTCCTCCCCTCCCAACACAGAGATCTATACTCCGGAGAAGAGAGGGTGGTAATCACCCCCAGCATCAAAATGAAGACATCAATCATTCCTCCTGACAACACATATTCTGTGTTCCCCATAAATGACACAATGGTGGGCGTAACGGCAGAGGCAAAAATAGAAGCATCCGAATACTCCCAAAAGATACTTGCTACCTGGCAGACGGTTAATAAAGGGGAGGGAACATTTTAGCACCTCTCTCTCTCTCTCTCTTCTCTCTCTCTCTCTCTCTCTCTCTCTCTCTCTCTCTCTCCAGCATTTATCATCTACTTCCCCATATTTCTTAAATTGAGCCTACTGAGGACAATATGTACAATATAAGGCTCAGGTACACAAAAAGTATTAATCCAGTAACTACAATTAACGAGCATAATTCAGAGAGAGAGAGAGAGAGAGAGAGAGAGAGAGAGAGAGAGAGAGAGAGAGAGAGAGAGAGAGAGAGAGAGAGTTTCACCACAAGTTTTCATCAGCAATTACAAAATAAAAATATCACGACATGTCATTTGAAACTAACGTTATTTACAAGCTATAAAATCCATCGAAATAATATATATATATATATATATATATATATATATATATATATATATATATATATATATATATATATATAATTTCACTGATTACCAACATCCACCGTGTAACGAGGACGCTGTAAAGAAGCCGGAACCTCCACGCCCAGCGAAAGAAACGGGTTTCATTTATGAAACTCCCCGTTTCGCGGATCGCACCGGTTCCAAGCGGGCAAAACGACGAACGTAAAAAAAAAAAAAAAAAAAGTAAAAAGACATTATAACCTGGTCACAGTTGCCACACCTCACCAGCTACAACAACAATTCGGCGGATTTTTCAAAGGCCCCGCGATCTACATAACCGACAAACGCATGAACAATTAACAGAGACATAATTTTGAAGGTTGAATCGGTCCGTCGCTGAACTTTCTTCTTATCCAGCGCACCGTAATACACCGCTATGTGGCAACACCACGTCTCCTCACGAACAGACACACAAACACACATATACCAAATTGTTTCGTCCACGTGTTTCGGGGGAGCACGACACTAACCTGACGTTAGCCATTGTCACAGAGAGGATTTGCCGACTGAGACCTGAGCGCTGAGGCAGCTTCGTATTTATATCTTTCCCACACTGGGGCGAGTCCACTTTCGCCACTTGGGGGAGGACGCTTCTCAGGCAGTCGGGGAGAGTTTTACACCCGTCAGATTTCACAACAGAAGTAGTTATTTTCGTACATCAGATAGTAACTGATTCTTACTCGTAAAAAAAAGCGTATTGAAGCGTAACTCTGGCTATCCAATACAAAAATAATACGAAGTTACATTACAAAATCAGAATCATATAAACAGCTGTCAAGTTCCGAAACCTTCGTATAGGTCTAAATTCCCGTTCCCAATGACCTTTCCATCATCATCACACTTGACAAGGTTCCTTGATCTTTGGGAACTTATATATACGATCGCATTCAGAATCGAACAGATCGCTGGGGGGGGGGGAATGTTTGGGGAGGTATATCATGCGCATACGCGAGCTCACTCACACAAACTAACATTTTAGTGGTTAGTACATTTTTATATTAGTCAGGAATTGCACAGATCAATGACACAACAATGATGCACAATCTAAACCTATTTTGAAGATGTTAATGAGAGAGAGAGAGAGAGAGAGAGAGAGAGAGAGAGACTAAACCCAACTGACATTTCCACATCTGCGCACGGCTATCATTAATATTAGCACGAGAGAGAGAGAGAGAGAGAGAGAGAGAGAGAGAGAGAGAGAGAGAGACTGAAACATTTGGTAATGCTCATAAAGTCTTACGTAGACGACTGTAAATGACAGAGGCGCCGACAGTAAGACCACGATCACAAAACATGGCCATCATATAATAACAAAATTAAACGAAAACAAAAAATTTGAAAACGATTTCGCCTCTGAAATCAAGAAACTCTCAAAGACCTCAAAGATGAAATCAGAGGTGCGACAATCAATGCTGAGAATGAATTAGATAGAGCGACTGTTGTTTCACAGAATCAAAGGCCACTCTGTACCTTCTTCCTGCGCTCATAAATAATTTAGCGAGTGTCGGAAGAAAAAGGTTATGCCAGACGGCATCAAGAAAACGACTCGCGTTGGTTTCAAATGTGTGGTTGCTTCACTGTTTGGAGGGAGGGAGGGAGTAGATAAGCATTTGGTGTTGAAATAACTACTGACTCTTGCTGTTTTGGAAATGAATGGAATATGTAAAATCTAGGCCCCAAAGGCCAAGCACTGGGACCCATAAGGTCATTCAGCGCTGAAATGGAAACTGACAGAATTGTAACAGGAAGAAAACCTCGCAGTTGTACTACGAGGCAATTGTTAGGAGAAGGTGGGGAGTAAGATAGAAGAAAGAGAATATCAACGGAGGTACAGTGAAAGGAATGAAAGGGGTTGCAGCAATGAGCCTACGGGACGCCTGAAAGAACCTCTCACTTTTAAAAGGAGCGTTCCTTCTTTAGTCTCTCGTCTTGTGAAATCTTTGTGGGTTCCTGCGGGATTGTGAGGCTAATAATGCAGTATCTTTTTACTTATGATTCTCAGGGGGATCTGAGGAGTCCTTGGGGAACGAGGGCAACGTTGCAAACTCGTTGCAATGAGGCTGAAAGCTGTGAAGTCACTGTGATTAAGAAGATCTCTGTGGAGTAATTGGCCTTAACGAGACCCTTGTTCAAATTGCAACTGCAAAGTCTTGTGAGGATTGTGAAGCGAGTTCCGAATTCGGAAGTCACTGGGGTTAACTTGAAGGTTGAAAAGTCACTGGGGTTGGCTACAAAGTCACAGAGTCACTAGGGTGAAGCTAGCTGAGAATGTTACGAGTCATGCGGGTGGGCTCTGAGAACGAAGCAAGTCTTCTGGAGTTGCCGTAAGGGTTGTGGAATCCTTGGGGTTGGCAACATTGAAATATTATAAAAATTTATAATACTTAAATTCTGAGTATGTGTTGTTGAGGTCACATTCTATGGAACAAACCCACCATGTATCATTCTGTATGTTTTTTTATTTACTGAAAAGAGAATCTTATAAAATAAAGAGAATCTTATAAAATTTTTGCAATATCTTTAAAAGTAGTTTTAAGATTAATAGCTCTCGTTGCTCGGTTAAAATTATCCACACTTAACAATGTAAATTCTTGAAAATTAAACAGCAAAAACTTATGCCGAACAAAATACACCGAAATACATCAAGATACTCCATGAAATATGAAGTAAATAAACTTGAAAAATGTATGATTTATATTAAATAAACAAACGCCTCACAAATCGGGCAAACACCCAACACGAACTAACGACGAGTGCTCCTCAGAAACCGGTCTATTGAAACTTCGTCTTCTTGTCTATGTTTCTGGGACAAAATCAGCATTTTAATAACTTGTTGTCGGCTTGGCTCTGTATCCCTCCTCCTACAGACTGCGTCATCTGGCAGAGAAACAGTCACTCATATCAAGACTTTGGAAATATATACAAATATTATCGGGAGCACGAAACGCAGGGGGAGGTGCAAAATGACCTCAATGACGCTTCCTGCTTTATCTCCTAGGCTGTACAATTTTATTTCTTTATATCTCATGTGCCTTTACACTGGCCAAGGACAAACAAAGTCAGGGAAGGACAAAGTTAAGGAAAGACATACAATGTCAGGAAAGGACAAAGCAAGTCAGGGAAGGACAAACAAAGTCAGGGAAGGACAAAGTTACGGAAAGACAAACAATGTCAGGAAAGGACAAACAAGTCAGGGAAGGACAAACAAAGTCAGGGAAGGACAAAGTTAAGGAATGACAAACAAAGTCAGGGAAGGACAAATAAAGTCAGGGAAGGACAAAGTAAGTCAGAGAAGGACAAACAAAGTCAGGGAAGGACAAACAAAGTCAGAGAAGGACTTTAACAAAGTCAGGGAAGGACTAACAAAGTCAGGGAAGCACAAAGTAAGTCAGGAAGGACAAACAAAGTCGGAGAAGGACAAATGAAGTCAGAGAAGGACTTTAACAAAGTCAAAGAAGGACAATGTAAGTCAGGGAAGGCCATTGTCCTTAAAATTGGTAACTTTTTAAAAACTCTGAGGGGTCACTCAGACTCCACATGGCAGACGAAGGCCTTAAACCATGTGGGGTTCCCATTAAGGGGAGAGGGGAGAGGGGAGAGGGGAGAGGTGAGGGGGTAGGGGGAGGAAGCAACACCTCGGACAGGACAAACCATAAATGAATGAAAGGGGAAGGCCCAAGTATGCCAGATGAGCGAGAATTGTCCATTTCCACTTGCGTTACAAGGGAGGAGAGAGAGAGAGAGAGAGAGAGAGAGAGAGAGAGAGAGAGAGAGAGAGAGGCTCTTTGCAGCTGTGATCACAAGTGGCGTCAAGTCAGCTTTGCATGGTAAAATGATACGAGCGAGCTTCCAATTTCACTCGGACTGAGGAGAGCTTCCACAACACCACCACCCCCCTGATACTACTACTACTAGGATACTATCATTATTATACTACGATAGTAGCTGCCACGATGAATTACTGATAAACAACAGCATGAACTTCCGTACTAAGTGGCGGAATGGAAATGGAATGGAATATAGAATTTGGGCCAAGGGCCAATCGCCAGGACCCATGAGATCATTCAGCGCTAAAAGGAAAAGTGAGATTAAAAGGTTTGAAAGGCGTAACAGGAGGAACACTTCGCAGTTGCACTATGAATCAACTGTTAGGAGAGGGTGGAAAGCAAGACGGAAAGAAGAGAATATGAAAGGAGGTGCAGTAAAAGGAATGTAAGGGGTTGCAGCTAGGGGCCGAGGGGACGCTGCAAAGAACAGTAAGTAATGCCTACAGTGCACCACGTGAAGTGCACAGATGGCACTGCCCCCTACGGAATTTCATCTATTAAAGAAACATACATGTCTCTTGACAGAGAGAAGGTTATAAGAATAAATGAAATGAGAGAGAGAGAGAGAGAGAGAGAGAGAGAGAGAGAGAGAGAGAGAGAGAGAGAGAGAGAGTCTAAATTTCTTATAGACACTTAACAGATTTTTCAGAAAATTATATGGCATCAATGAGTACATGTTCACACACAAAGTTACACCAGCGAGAACAATGACTCGAGTTTATGTCGATACATAAAACTGCAGGTTAAAAATCTCTATAAAAGTGTTAAAATAACCTTGGGCGAAACCAACACGAAATCTAAAAAAAAAAAAAAAGAAAAGAAAAGAACTTTCACTTTGGGAAAAACAACAACAATCATGTCTTCTCGAAAAGAAGTCACAGAGACGCAACGATGAACACGGCCAGATAAAAAAAAAATAAATAAAAGAAATAAAAAGTGTTCCTGCCTTTTCGACATGCGAGCGCCCAAAACACGGGTAATGCTCCGGAATGTAAAATACATAATTGGCTTCCAAAAAGAGCAGTTCTTTGCAACTTCACGTCATTCCCTTGGTGAAATTAATCCTCAAATGATGCAAGTTTATACTTAGAATAATAGGCACTCTCTATATATATATATCCCTCTCTCTCTATCTATATATATATCTCTCTCTCTCTCTCTCTCTCTCTATATATATATATATATATATATATATATATATATATATATATATATATATATATATATATACCTTTTAAATTTATTTATTTACTCAGTTTCCCTTTCAATGACCTCATACGTCTCAGGGGTTGGTCTTTGGCCCAGATTTTATATTTCATGCCGTTATGCAAGTGTTGATAATCGTAACGGCATGAAATATAAAATATAAGCCGAATGCCAACCCCTGAGGCCCCTGAGGTCATTGAAAGGGAAACTGAAGTAAAAAGATTTAAAAGGTTTAACAGGAGGAAAGCCTCGCAGTTGCACTGAAACAATTGTTAGGAGAGGGTGGAAAGTAAGATGGAAGAAAGAGAATATGAACGGAGGTACAGTAAAAGGAATGAAAGGGTTGCAGATAGGGGCCGAAGGCACGCTGCAAAGAGCCTCTATTAATGCCTACAGTGCGCCGCGTCAGGTGCACTGACGGCGCTACCCCCCCTACGGGGATCCCTTAAATTAAGAAAAGTAATTTAAGTTATTCTCAGAGACCTTTATCTCATGAGTAAATGTCTTTATCCTTTATTTGGACCCCGGCCCCGTCCGCCCCCGCACCCGGGCTGACACACATCTTAAATTATTCGACCAAAATTTATTAGACTTCTATTAAATAAGAAGAAACAGAATAAAAGTATTTTAAATTCACAATGTTATAAATTGTCGCAGTTCCTCTGCCAGTCGCCTTTCAACGTGTTATAGAAACCAGGTTCCTACGTTTGTCTTCAGTAGACTCTAGATATATATATATGTCTACTTAAATATTTTAAGTAAAAAATGCGCCAAAGTGTCTTCGGAGCAATCGAGTTTTCTGTACATCGTATAATCAAGGCCACCGAAAATAGATCTATTTTTCGGGTGGTCTCGGTATAATGCTGTGTGAGCCGCGGCCCATGAAACTTTAACCACGGCCCGGTGGTGGCATGGCCTGTACCGTTGTCAGACGCACCATTATGGCAAACTTTAACCTTAAATAAAATAAAAATTACTGAGGCTAGAGGGCTGCAATTTAATATGTTTGATAATTGGAGTGTGGAAGATCGATATACAAATTTGCAGCCCTCTAGCCTCTGTAGATTTTAAGATCTGAGGGCTGACAGAACAAAGTGCGGACGGACAGACAACGCCGGCACAATAGTTTTCTTTTCAGAAAACTAAAAGTAAAAAAAGATCAGATATATAAATAAGGCTGTTTAAATATACAAAAAGACCATAAATAAATATATATAAAAAGATATTTAAGTCTAAAAAGACTGGATATAATATACATAACAGACACAGCGCTAAGACTATGTAAGTATAAAAAATACTCTAGATAAGTAAATATGGCTATTTAAATAAAAAATACTCCATGTGTATACATAAGGCAATTCAAATATACAAAGTAAACAAGTAAATTAATATTTCTCACTTTCAAATAGACACTTCCTTCCCAGCTACCTTATTTCTACGGACATAAAAACTAAATAACATTACATCTATCGGATTATAGACTGGATTACAGAATTTAGGCCAACGGCTAAGCGCTGGGACCTGTGAGGTCATTCAGCGCTGAAAGGGAAATGGATAGAGAAGGTTTGAAAGGCGTAACAGGAGGGAAACCTCGCAGCTGCAATGTGGAAAAATTGTTAAAGAGGGTGGAAAGTCAGGTGGAAGAAAGAATATGAAGGGAGGTACAGTAAAAGGAATGAAAGAGGTTGCAGCTAGGTGCCGAAGGGACGCCGCAACGAACCTTCAAGTAATGCCTACGGTGCACCGCGTGAGGTGTACTGACGGCGTTACACCCACCCGCTCTACGGGGTATTACGTCTACCATTATTAGTCATTAAAAATCCTGAATGCAAATCGATGGTAAGTTTACAATCTACTCTAGCTTACACTCACAACTAAACATTTGTTAGTTACTGTCTACTGACGAGAAAACGTTCGTGACAAACTGTATATATAATTTATAATTTTACTCTCATACGAGATAAGAAAAAATATACATAAAATTCCCAAGCCATTAACTGCCTATAATAAGCCACTGACTGCCTATAATTTATAACTTTCTTTTCAAAGGGGATAAATATGCATAGATTACTATGTCAATTTAAAATCTCGGTAAATAAACTTGTGGATGAAAAACTTCAGTTTATCGATCAAATGACGTGACTCTCAGTAATGGCAACAATTTGAGACAGTTGACGTGAATTTATCAGGTCGGAATGAGGGTGGCTTCTCAGTCGGTATGTAAACACGGAACTTTATGGGGCACAAACACGCACAAACGCAATGCAGGGGGGGGGAAAGTGGATAACAGAGAGGTTGCGGAAAGGTACGCGAGATAGGAGATGGAACGAGAGATTAAGAGATGGAACAGGAAGGGTGTGACGCAGAAAGACACATAAGAAGTAATTATGAAAAACTGGTTCTTCACAGACGAGAGAGAGAGAGAGAGAGAGAGAGAGAGAGAGAGAGAGAGAACTGTGCAAGATCAAGATACGTGAACTAACGGTAAAACCTTTCCTGAGGGAATTTTTTGGACAATGCAAAGTTTCGTCAGGGGAAAGAGAGAGAGAAAGAGAGAGAGAGAGAGAGAGAGAGAGAGAGAGAGAGAGAGAGAGAGAGAGAGAGAGAGAGAGAGAGAGAGAGTGTGTGTACAAATGGATTCTTCATACCAAATTAAAGTAACAGGATAACGAAAACTGATCATGAGAGAGAGAGAGAGAGAGAGAGAGAGAGAGAGAGAGAGAGAGAGAACAAATGGATTCCTCTTACCAGATTAAAGTAAAACGACCATAAAAATGGACCCTGTGGCCCACATATGAGAACGGACCAAATGTGACGGGCATACAAATGATCTTATTTAAAAAACCTAATTTCAGAATACTTGCTTCGAAAATGACAAGCCGTATTTAATACGTTTAACTGCTATGGAAGAGACAAAACCCGACGTACAAGTGTATTATATAGCCTCTAACATTTACAGTATTCTTCTAATAAAGGGACGAACTGATAAGATAGGTATATTTTTGTCTTTATTTACCTTGAAATCGAAAACCTACAAATAATTTGTAGGTCACTTTGAGCCCCGTGTGAGAATTTTACGCTACCCGTTCTCTAAAATTACCTCAAACTAAGCCACACTACAAAACATACGTCTACGAACTTGGGGTCTTTGTTAGAACACCTACAGAGTTACAGAGGACTTCACACAATCCCAAAAAAGTCAGTCAAATCATCGAACTTCATTACAATTCAAGGAAATATCAAAGAGAATATCTATGTTACTGCAAGAGTACAAACTAAAGTGCAGTCAATATACCATATTTCAGAGCGTTGTCAAAATTTGGTTCAAACGCTGCGTCTGACGAAACTACTTGTACAGTACAGCCTTACTGCGTGAGTCATGTACAAAGCAACGTACGGAAGAAATGAACGATGTTCCTGTGCTTGTAGCTATACATTTGAAACAGCTTTGTACTCACGCTTAATTATTTGTCACACTGGCCTTCCAAATTAGCTGGACGCAGTCTCTGGACTTAAAACTATCAAGGATCTCTGCACGTGGACGCAGTCTCTGGACTGAAAATTATCAAGGATCTCTGCACGATGTCTCTGCACAAGGCTATTTCCAATATGTACTGAGAAGAAGACGAAGAAAAATTGGGCGTTATCAGCACTTTCGTATTATGAATATTACATACATGTCTCCAAAATGCAATTGTATCTCCAACAAAGAACAAATTACAGTAAAGTACAGGCCAAGTGAATTTTCACAAAACTCAGAGACTGGGCCTCAAACCGTGACCAGTATCCGCTTGAAATTTCACAAAAATTTGATACTGAGATTTGTATATTGTATTCAGAGACAGACACATAAACCAATGAAAAAAAAACATAATTGGTTGTTATAAATTACAAGCAGGCAATGTCGCCTGAATACAGATATTAACAATAACCTCGCCGTTTTTCTACTTAACTACAGAAGAAACAAACCGAACGGAAATGACATACTACAGAAATCACTTGGGTTCGTAGTGGGTGTCACTGCATCATTAATTAGTTTCACTTATTTCCCCACCATACCAGATGATTTCCCCAACAGATGATGGTGGGGAGGGGGCGGTGACACCACTGGTAGGGGTGCTATGGTACCCACTACGATTCTTTGTGACCTCTGCATCAAACACTGGTCGGTGGTTTAAAACCCCAAAGCGGAGGTTGCGGAGGTTATTGCTACAATACGAAAAAAAGAAAAAATTTTGTTATTATTTATGTAAAGTGTAATCGCCATTTTTAAAAGTCTTTATAGTTTCTGGTCTCTTCTGTTAAGCTGATACACCAAGGAAAAAGATGGCAATTAAAATACTAAAATATAATTTCTTGTTTATGCTGTCCATGAATGAGAGAGAGAGAGAGAGAGAGAGAGAGAGAGAGAGAGAGAGAGAGAGAGAGAGAGAGAGAGAGAGAGAGAGAGAATTTCACTATAGCAAATACCTCTTCACCACGAAACATAAGTTGCTTGTGTGACGAAATCAATGCATACTTTCAGCAACATTTACCAATAGGAAAAAATACGGTCGGAGAGAGAGAGAGAGAGAGAGAGAGAGAGAGAGAGAGAGAGAGAGAGAGAGAGAGAGAGAGAGAGAGAGAGAGAGTGTGATTATCAAACACCAACAAATGCATCTACGAAATTACTTCAAAACAGATGTGGGCTTTCTAAGTTGAATTTCAATAGTTCCCAACTTTCTTAATAACTGCTGATTCGTTATTTGCAAAGTTTATGCAATTTAGAATAGCTGGATAATTAAGTCCTTCGAACAGCTTGCATTCACATATAAAGCCCAACGGTGATTTTTTTATTTCATTTTATATGACAATATATATTTCTTCTTATCGAAGAACATCTAACATCAGGCGATTTCTTAAAAAAATGTACAATTAGGCTAAGCAGAAATTGCCACATTATGGTGACTGATATATTCTTATATATATATTCTTATACAGTCTTATATGTGATTATTTATTTTTCATAATAATAAGCAGTTTAACCTATGCAAGAAGCTCCTGAGGAAAGGATATTTCAGGATCACTTTCAGCATTCCCGAAGTCTCTGATGTTATGACGACAGTTCAACCAGGATAAAAGAAAGTCTTTATTCGCGTCTTCAACTAAGGACCTCTAGAATACAACTGAATGTAGGATTTAGGCCAACGGCCAAGCGCTGGGACCTACGAGGTCATTCGGCGTTGAAAATGAAACTGACAGTGAAAAGGTTTGAAAGGTGTAACAGGAGGAAAACCTCAAAGCAGATGGAAGAAAGAGAATATGAACGGAGGTACAGTAAAAGGAATGAAAGGGATTGCAGCAAGGGGCCGAAGGGACGCTGCAAAGGACCTCAAGTAATGCCTACAGTGCACCGCGTGAGGTGCACTGACGACACTACCCAGCCACGGGACTGAGCACCGATAATCGACCTAGGATATGACCCCTCACACCTGAGTGAATTTAGAACCGTGGGAGAGTCATGCTCTATCAGGCGTCACTTCTTTCCACGGGCCATTTCCCCATTATGTAATGGGCTACCCATACGACCCACGCCCCATTAATTCCCTCTGACAATGCTGGCCTTCAAATCGAAATACTTTCTACAAAGATCAACTACCTCAGGTGACTGTAAGTGAACATTTTTACCCAACTGTCATAGTGACTATAAATGAACATTTCTACTAATGTGAAATCAGGAAGGGATCTTTTTCATGTGTTAAGTGATGAATGGCCAATAGAAATAGAATAGTACAGACTACAGAATTTAGGACACAGGCCAAGCGATGGGACCTAAGAGGCCATTCAGAGCTGAAAGGGAAATTGAGAGTAGAAAGGTTTTAAGAGTGTAACAGGAGGAAAACCACGCAGTTAGGAGAGGGTGGAAAGTAAGCTGGAAGAATGAGAATACTGACGGAGGTACAGTAAAAGGAATGAGGGGTAGCAGCTTGGGGCTGAAGGCACGCTGCAAAGAACCTTAAGCAGTGCCTACAGTGCACCGCATGAGTTGCACTGACGGCACTGCTGTGAATCGAGTGTTTATTATGCTAAAGTTGTTTGGAAATCTTAACAGTCAAGATGTACATTACACAATTATCAGTAAAAGTAAGACGTTTCATATTCCTCTTGCGTCACCTAATGATTCGTGACATCTTTGCCAAAAGTGCTGCAGCCAACAAAACGGCGAAAGTCTTTTCAATAGATTGTGTCACAACCACATTCACAGAGAATTAAAAGCTGGCTAAATGGGTACAGACTAGCACTAGTTCCCCAGCAATGTGGGAGAGAGACATGGGCGTAAAAGTATCCGAGTAGGATGCAGAAGTGCTGAGAATGTGGGGGCAGACCCCACAAGTGGGTCCTGGTTTTATGTTAAGGATTAATACTCGTAGCTACTAAATGAGTAAAAGTATAGGATATAGAAATATAGAAAGGCTAGGCTTATAAAACTCGTAGCTCCTATAACCTGAATGAGTCTTAATTATCTTTAAGTCGTTGGTCCTGTCAATACGACGCAACGCAAGCAAGCAAGCAAGATACATTCACTTTCTTGACGCATTTTTTCTTCTTCTTAATCAAGACCTCCATGGCTGAAATTGACGCAATGAGACGGCTGTAATTACTTTCTCCACGCAACAGTCTCATTTGATCCAGACCTCAGTGACTACTAATGATAAAATGACTGCATCCCAGTACCACCGCACTGCTATTAAAGTGGACCCCGAGATCTGCAGATCAACTTCTGGCAAGATAATATGCCCACTCGTAAATCAAGCCTCTGATGGTTACGGAACGTCAAGTGGATGGGTATGGTGGTGGAGATTGTAGGGGTAGCGTTGGGGAAGGGGTGGGGAGAGAGAGAGAGAGAGAGAGAGAGAGAGAGAGAGAGAGAGAGAGAGAGAGAGAGAGAGAGAGAGAGAGAGAGAGTATTCGTACATCTGTGACGCAACACAGGGAGGAAAGCTGGAGAGGGGAGTTGAATGTTCGCAGCTGCCTGCAAGAGATATCGAGTGTAAGATCTTGCAGATTGCAGAGGTCAAAGCCCCGTGCAAGATTTCAACTCCATGTCTTTCAGGAGGTTTCACCAGAAAAGGTTTTGCGAAGCTGTAAATAACGTTTAAGCAAAGAGAATGTACCAAGTCTGTCGTAGGTCTCTTCTCCTCCGCAAAACGCTTCGCAGAAGAATTATAAACAAACAGATTTCTTGTCAAGCTAAGTGGCACTAATAATTTACAGGGCACTCCAGCAACCACAAGTTTAGTGACCCGGGTACGGCCGAGGCAAAGCTTATGTTGCTTGAAAGGTCAAAGTACAATGTCACAATAGCTTGCGATTCCTTCCCAATCTCTCCTGACTTTTCACCTATGTTATCAAACAGGTGAAATGGAACCAAATGGGACTCTGCTGCTTAGTGAAAGTTTTAGAAATAATACGTCAATACGGCAAATGAGCAAAATTGCAAAGCATGGCAGTAAAGAGAGAAGAAAAAGCATTCACAGAACTCGTACTGAACAACAAAGTTCCTTTATATATAAGATAAAATTTAAAAGTTGAATTATTGTAGGTTACAGAAAGACCTATTTTAAGATCAACTTGAAATGACAGATAGAAAATCAAACTAGCATTCGTGATGGGATGATAAACACATCAAAGCAAAGCTAAGCATCAACACTGGAAGCCAATAATGGGAGTAAAATAATGACATAATTTGTCATTCATTATCAAGTTTCCCAAAAGGAGAGGATATTGCGTCTTGGTGAAAACGGTTACTGAGATCACAGCTCTGTATTCTGAAAATGAGGAGGCTGTCGTACCAGAGGTTAAAAAAAACATAAAACTATTTTTGTTTTATGAACCACTAACAATGGACGTGTGCACGGCTATTAAAACCCCATCACTAAACGACCTGCAAATGCACCAGTCATGCAACCTCACGACTCAGACCGTGGCTATGAAAGGTTAGTGTGAAAAAAAAAATAAAAAACGCGCCGAAGCAATCGAGTCTTCTGTACAGCGCATAATGCTGTATGGAACTTTCAGCCGCGGCCCATGAAACTCAGCCACGGTCCGATGGTGGCCTATGTTGTTGGTACCTATAGTGGTGCCAGAAATACGATTATCACTAAATTTAACCTTAGATAAAATAAAAACTACTGAGGCTAGAGGGCTGCAAATTGGTATTTTTGGTGACTGGAGGGTGGTTGATCAACATACCAATTTGCAGCCCTCTAGCCTCAGTAGTTTTCAAGATCTGAGGGCGGACAGACAAAGCGTCACAATAAAAGAAAACTCAAACCATTCTACTTGCTCTATGCCTGAGAGATGACCTTTGAAACAAGCAATAACCAGTAGGAAAAGCTCAAGCAGGGCGTGAAGGTTGGGAGGGGGAAGGTGTGTTCCAAGGGGGTTAGATATTTAACCTCCCTGGTGTGGGGGGGGAGGTACTGATCCCTGAAAGTTCACGTGTGACGACGGGGGTCAAGGAGGAAGGGGCGTGGCTTCCGTGCCAGCACCGTGTTCTGTAACTTGAGGTTTTTCACGTTTCGAAATCAGTGGAAAACTTCATACATTTGAAAGTGGCACATCTGGATGTTATGAACTAAATATTACGAGCCAAGGAAAAATATATTTAATATAATATTCACAAACTCCATTTGCCATGTTTTATTATTCACATATCAAAGTGCAGGTGGACTGAATATGTTATTCTTAGTCTCTCTCTCTCTCTCTCTCTCTCTCTCTCTCTCTCTCTCTCTCTCTCTCTCTCTCTCTCTCTCTCTCTGTAGACTATTTTTGGGTGCAAACGTGACTGTCAAATTGTCAAACTGCTACCCTTGACAGGCAATTTGACAGACCAACATTTGGCAATAGAGAAGTAGATGATAATTATAATCAGAGAACACAAAGGCAGGGGGGGGGAACTATTATACAAAGCCTTGTAGTGGTAGAGAAAAAAAAAACACAACCAAACACAAGAGTTTAATCACTTAAATCCTCCTTCAACTCGTTACCGCTAAAATAAAATCCGACAGTCCTATTCTTTGAACAATGAAAGGCCAGGCCGACCAAGACACATCAATTAGAAACGCTTTCTACCCCAACGAAAGTTCTATTCTTAACGATCAAGGTCAGGCGATGGGGTAACGTTCAATGTGAAGTGAAATCGGCACCTAACACTCTCTACTAAGCTCAAAGAAACTAACAAATTGTATAAACACTGAAATGACACCAAACCACTGTACAGAGATACAGTGTAGTTTCAGGATCAAGTAACAGTCTTTTACAGATCGGGTAACGCTTTTAAATACAATGAGAGAGAGAGAGAGAGAGAGAGAGAGAGAGAGAGAGAGAGAGAGAGAGAACAGACACTCAATTCGGAAGCTACCAGCCAGTCCTATTATTTGCTGAGGGATATTAACCAGACTGTCATTTGCCGAAGATTATTATCCAGCGCTATAATTTTCCAGAGAAGATTAACCAGTTCTATCATCTGCCGAAGAATATCAACCACCTGTATCATCTGCCACAGAATATATTAACCAGCTCTTTCACTTGCCGAAGAAAATGAATCAGCTCTGTCATTTGCCAGAGTATAATAACCAGCTCTATCATTTGCCAGAGTATGATAACCAGCTCTATCATTTGCCAGAGTATATTAACCAGCTCTATCATTTGCCAGAGTACATTAACCAGCTCTATCATTTGCCAGAGTACATTAACCAGCTCTATCATTTGCCAGAGTATATTAACCAGCTCTTTCATTTGCCAGAGTATATTAAAGCTCTATCATTTGCCAGAGTATATTAACCAGCTCTATCATTTGCCAGAGTATATTAACCAGCTCTATCATTTATCAGAGTACATTAACCAGCTCTATCATTTGTCAGAGTATATTAACCAGAGTAACCAGTTCTACCATCTGCCAAGGATTACTGTCTCGAATTCACTTCAAAACAAAGTTCATCTCTCTAATCTCCCAAGAAATTTTAATCCATTTCTGTTCACAGGCTGGTCACACCTTCCACAGTCCACGCTGCGACTGACAACAACAAAGCCTGTATATTTTATTTGTCTTCAAAGATATGCTTACTTGTACAATGCACTGTTGAAACATTATGAACACACACGCGAAGTGTGCGTGTATATCTGCTTAATAACTTTCGGTTAGGAGACTTACCTTAGTCCTAAAATATACTCTCTTCCATATTGTTGGTTTTTCTCTGTTGTTATTTATTCATAGTTATTCATCTAACCCTATTTTTTCTTTGCTGCACTTTATTTATTCTTACATAGTTTGTTATCTCTTTTGTTTTCTTCCCCAAGCCAGCATATAGTTGTATCTCTTCCTAATCTTTTGTGGAGAGAGTGAGAGAGAATTATTTTTATCGTTAACCTGACCCGTTCTTCATTCACAGTTATAGCACAGTGTGTCGAGGGTAGGGTGCTTGGTCAAAAGCAGCAAATCCCAAACGTGCTTTCCTCATTATGCAAATCAGTAATCAGACTTCCTTGTGATTCTTTAAAAGACCACCTCATATGAGATCCATGTGTAATCATAATTGATGGCAATTTTTTTAAACTCAAATATTGCTAGAAATAGCATATGAAAATGTTACTGAAGACAATTTGATATTTTTCCCTCACATGCTGTCAAATCTGCATTTACCCTACGGAGATGGTGAAGAGGTAAACAATTATAATTTGGGTCAGTTCGGGGGTTTACTGTATATATATATATATATATATATATATATATATATATATATATATATATATATATATATACATATACAGTAACCCCTCTGTATTCGTGTTCTCACCATTCGTGGATTTCTGTGTAGAGCGTATCTACCCATTATTCACGGAAAATTCACCCATTCGCAGTATTTTTCGCTGAGAAATATTCACTAATTACTGTATTTTTATATAATTTTCATGACTAAATGCACTTTTTGTGATAAATCTATTAAAATACTCGGGTATAAGCATTTTTAGAGGGGTTTTCTTGTGTTTAAACTATCAAAATAGGCAGTTCTAAGTGTTTTTAGAGGGGTTTTAAGTGTTCGCGGATTTTAGCTATTCACGGGGGGTGCGGTATGCATTCCCCATGAGTACAGGGGTTTGCTGTGTGTGTGTGTATATATATATACATATATATATATATATATATATATATATATATATATATATATATATATATATATATATATATATATATATATATATATATATGTGTGTGTGTGTGTGTTTATAGTATGAAAGTTGGTGGGCCCCCATGAAAGTTTTCTGATCCACTGGTGCCCTTTCCTCCGAAGAAAAAAATCGTAATTAATAAACATAGACCAACGACCACTGCAAATAAAGAAAATGATGTAGATTATGTGAAGTAACAATGCTCAAAATTATGGAGTTACATAACCTAATATTGTTATTCCTTAAAGGGAAGAGAGAGTTAACTGGATTGATTTAATATCTAAATCTGATTTAATTTTGTTCACGTACAGTATCTTCATGTCTGGTAATAACTTACCACTTTCAAAAGAAGCGTGAACTCTGAACTCTGCCATTTATAAGAAAAAGAAAGCAAGAAACTACCACTGAGGATTATAACAGGTCAAGATTGTAGGAAATGGTATTAATCCCGGTATCCTTAACCCGCGAGCCCGTACGGGAGTGGTGCCGTCAGTGCACCTCACGTGGTGCACTGTAGGCATTACTTGAGGTTCTTTGCAGCGTGCCTTCGGCCCCTAGCTGCAACCCCTTTCGTTCCTTTTACTGTACCTCCTTTCATATTCTCTTTCTTCCATCTTACTTTCCACACTCTCCTAACAACTGATTCATAGTGCAACTGCGAGGTTTTCCTCCTGTTACACCTTAAGACCTTTTACTGTCAATTTCCATTTCAGTGCTGAATGACCTCATAGGTCCCAAGGCTTGGCCTTTGGCATAAATTCTATATTCAATTCAATTCATAATCCGCAAGGTACATTCGTGAAACGGAAATACAACTGTGTAAAGTGATTGGGGGCCCCCCCTTTTTTGACTGACTTTTTATATGCATATAATAAATCTGTCTTCAAACCATGTTTCTTGTGGTGAATGGCTTAAAATAATTAAGCCAGTTATACTCGTCTTTGCTTTTGATGGGAAAAACTTCACCTTACTTCATCAATGACTTTGGATACCTTGCAATTAACCTGACAGAATTCAATAACATGAATGTTTTCATTGTGAAAAATTAAAAATTCCATATATTTTTGTCTCATTCAGTTGTTAACCATTTCATTGTTATTTTGAGTATTTTATTTAAAAAGTGGTTTGGAAAATTAATGGAATGGAAGATAGAATTTAGGCCAAAGGCCCAAGCGCTGGCACCTATGAGGTCATTCAGCGCTGAAAGGGGGAAATTGACAGTAAGAAGGTCTGAAAGGTGTAACAGGAGGAAAACCTCGCAGTTGATAGGAGAGGGTGGAAAGAAAGATATATGAAATAACATGAAGTTATTCTTAAGCCAGTGCATTGAATTTCATACATATTTCATTTGGATGATTCGAATGAATGTTCTCTCTGTCAGTATCCCTTCCTTAAGCAACCACCAGATGATGGATGATCTCATGCTTATAGAAGCAACACATTCAATTGGAAGAAGCTTACTCATGCAAATTGAGCCTCCTACTTTTCATTCACGTGTTCAAGTTTGTAATTCATGTGCATTTACTTCACTTCAGCAGGAATGATTATTATTATTACTATTATTTAGAAGATGAACCCTATTCATACGGAACAAGCCCATAGGGGCCAATGACTTGAAATTCAAGTTTCCAAAGAACTTTACCTCCTCCTACTTCTTCCCAAAATTGGGAAGAAGAGGAGGTAAAGTGAAATGCAGAGAGAAGAGATCTCACTTATTAAAAAAGAAAAAAGAAAAAATTAATTAATAAATAGATAAAAATGTATTAAATTGCAAGAAGAATGGTACTGTATTAGGGTGGTAATGCACTGCATCTTCACTTCACTTAATCAGACTCTTAAAGAAAGTAGTAAGTGACCACATGAATGCGAGGACATACATACTGATATCACATACCAGAATGTCAATGTTTTCATTTGGGTAAATCAATGTTTTCATTTTTTACTGATAAAATTCTACACCTGACCTTTCGTGACCAGATTAATCTCAAAGTCGCTGAATTGACGCTCGATCTCAACAAGTCTGAAAGGTAATGACATTTCCTTTCCTCAAATGACACTACAAAATTCATCTCAATGATCACTCAATCACTTGGTCTGATCTATTTTACTGCCGCCTTAATTAACTAACGATGATAATTGCAAGAAGTGTTAACTCCTCTTAAAAGCATAAGTTGACCCGAGGTATTCGCGGGGGGGTGTGTAACAGAATCCCCCACGAACAGCTAAAATCCACATATACTTGACATCCCTCTAAAAATGCTTATACCTGAGTATTTAAAGAGTTTTATCACAAAAAATGCATTTTGTCATGAAAATGATATGAAAGTACAGTAATTAGTGAATATTTCTCTACGAAAAATACTGCGAATATGTGAACATGAATAATGTTTACATATGTTCCACAGAAAAATCCATGGATAGTGAAGCCACGAATCCGGAACTGCGAATAGGCGGAGGTCCACTGTATTGTGACTCCTTATGCTTGTGGTAATAGCGATATTTTACTTTAAAAATTATTGGTTAAATTATTAGGTATGATTTTCTACATACACAAACAATCATTGAAGGTTTTTATCATGGTGGTTAACCTGTGTCAAGTAAGTCTGGGGTACAGGGTATTCCCAGCTCACCGACAGTTTAACTCACTTTTCCCTTCAGTACCAAGAACTATTCAGGGTTGGTTTGAAGTTGGATAATGATAAAAGACTTCAGATTGTATACCCAGGCAAACTAAGATCACTAAATAATTCATGAGTTCCTGAAAATAGAAACCCTCGTCTTCTAGCCTACATAGAAAACTCATTTCTCAGGTGGGAGGTATTGTCTTATGCAGCTGACTGGCACTGTTCTTAGAGCTCAAGAACATGAGACTAATGAGACGGTACAAAGCCACTGGAAATGATAGCTTCCCAGCTGTGCATGAGCATGGGATGCTGAATCTTCCATAACCTCCTATGCAGCCCAGCAATGGAAGCAAAACGCTGATGGGATCTTGTGCCCGAGGTAATGTTCACCATGTCAAATGTCAACTATGGGGAAGTTGAGAGCTCTCCTATCTAAAGTACAGGCAATAAAGATAGATAAGTTGCACTTGTCATCATCACACAGATGAATACAGTAATATGTCTCTATGCTTCCCCACCCCAAGAGGTAATCTGTGGATGCTGTGGATGAGGTATGAGAGGGAACTTTTGAGATCTGCATTGCAGAAATGTTCAAACTCAAACAGGATCAAAATCCAACAAAGAAGCACCTCATTCTTACAAGGGACTAACTCCAACATGGGGACTTGACCCAACAGAAATTCTGGACCATTTAGGTGTATGCCCCACCTTTTCTTCTATGTGTCCATGAACAGATACATCTCCAGAGGTGGCGTAATTCAGCAGAACTCCCACATGGAGATTCCTATAGTCCAACCACCATGTGAGGTCATCCTAAACCTTCTGGCAGGGAGGCACAGGAAATTTCAGTAGATCTAAAGTAGGCAGATCCCCCGCTTTGGCCCAAGAGAAAGTCCCAATCTAAAGCAACTCCTTCAACCAGTTATGATGCTTCAGAGTTATCAGAACAGCAAGAGAGGTGGGAACAAGAGAAGGGTCGATGGTCGCAGCAAGTACAGCCAACAAACTGTCCAGTCCTGTAAGAGATTCTCATACCCTCCTTGGACTGATCACGGACGGAATGGCAAGGTACCATCTCATCAGCCGAGGCAGGGGTCACAGCAGGGGTGTGTTATCCTAAACACCAAGTCGCTAAAATCTTTAATGATACCTTTAATATACAGTCCAGCTGCAGTACTGATTCAAACAGCAGTATGGCCTAAAAAGAGTGAATACAGAAAGTTGAGTGTGCAGGTAGGCCTCCATACTCTCACTTACTTAGTGTTAGATAACTACCTTGTTACCAGGTTTCAATGATTAGACTAGCTTTTGCCAAAGGTATACAGTCGAATAAATAGCTAAAATACACAAATACTTGACACCACTATAAAATGCTTACAACTGCCTATTCTGATAGTTCAAACACCAAAAAACCTCCCTTTAAAAACACTTATACCTGCCTATTTCAATAGTCTTTGTAAAGTCCCTTCTAATATCAGTAATGTTTTGTTCATTATGTTGAATTTTTTATTGAAATTATCTAGTTGTCTCCCTGCTGAGTGTTTTATTTTTATTAATTCTGTTAGCTTATCAGACCACCATGGAACTTTGTGTTTCGTTGGATGAGGTTTGGATTTTGGTATTGCTTTATCAGCAGCACTTTTAATGAAATCAACAAGAAATTTATTAGTTTCATTATGGTCATTTAAATATCCAAACGTTGGGGTATTCTTAGTGTGCATTTCATATTGCTCCCAATCTGCTTTATAAATGTTATAGTGAGTGACATGTTTTGCAGGATCATTTTGTAATAATGAAATTAATGTTGGGAAATGACCACTGGTGTGCAAGTCATCAACTGTATTCCAATCTACTGTACTATATTTGAGGTACATAGAGCTAAGTCTACTGAGGAAAATGTTCCATGTGTTTTTGAATATGTGCCTGACTTCGTCATCATTTATACAGCACATGCCATTGGAGTCCATAAATTCTTCTACTTGACTCCCTGCTCTATTTGAGTTTGAACAATTATAGTCCCATACTGAGTTGTGAGCATTCAAAATCACCTACTATTAATGCAAGTTCCTTGGCATTGTTAAGTAATTCTTTACGTTTGTCAATGTCGTTATTTTTATTAGGTTGGCTGTATAAATTACAAATTACATGACTTGTTTTTTATTTGGATTTTAATACTTGATATTTGCAAACCAGTAATGTTTGCAGGTATTTTGTTGCAAAATATTTATTATGTACATATATGTCCGTACTTAAATTTCCATCTTCCTCTCGTGATGTAGATGCTAAGGTACATTTAGCTATTGTTGATATTGTTTGTTGATATGTTGTAAACATAATATCATTGGTTCATATTCTTTAGTAATTGTTGTACTTCTAGGTGTAATCTGGTCTGCAGGCCATTTACATTCCACTGTATAATATAATTATTGAAAATATTATGTTATATAGTGGTTGAGTTTTACTTTCTTGTTTTGTATTATCAATTTGGATTTTATCTAATAATTTACTCACAAAATTTATTTGTTTTTCTTTATAATATATAAAGTGTGCAATGGACAAGCAACCTTTTTCATGGGTGCTCAAAGCAGTAGTTTCTTTTATTTCTATATTTCATAAAATTTCTTACAATGTTTGTTACACCGTCTTCTGTTATGTTTTCGTTATTATTGTTTTCAACTGAAACAATCATGACACCCACATGTGTTATCATGTATATTTCTTGTTTCATTTGTTCCTGTACCCATTACTGGAGATGGAGTAATCTCGTCGCCCTTGACATAATCATTGTTATCTTCGGAATGGTTCTCTCCAAGTTCCTCAGTGTTTTGGACATATGCTTCCATGGGTTTTACTATCATTTTAGGAGACAGAGGTATATTTTTAGCTTATTTTGTTTTTGTTCTTTCTTCATATCCTTTGTCTTTGGTTTACACAAAGTTTCTCTGTTAATAGTTGGTGTCTTCATTTTGGGTGGTGTTCTCTCCAACAGTCTCTTTTTATCCTTAATTTCTGGTCCATCACAACTTTCCTCTTCTGTAGTAGCACTTTCTTATGCTCTTTGCATTAATGCTTCAAATGAATCTTAGACTTTGGGATATGTCATTTAAGAGAGTCCAATAGTATATTCTTCTCGATTTTATCATTTTCAGGAAGTACAATAGTACCCTGAATGCTGTTCATAGTGTCATGTTTTTTTATAATTACACTTACATTACTGATACTTCTTATGGACAAACAGTCTTCAGATTGGTTTCTGTTGTGGCTTCTATAAGCCATGTCCTTTCTTTTATTTGTCTGAATGACATTTGTGTTGTTGGATGTCTTTTTAATAAGTAGTTTTCCAACTTTAAGGCTGAAATTTGTTCTGTTTCCACGGTTAGAAACCTTGACCAATTTCCACTCCCAAAGAGGGTGTGAAGTGAGTCAAGGTTGGGTCATGATATTTAGTCTTTTTGGGTGTTTTATACAGCATTAAAGTTTTAATATCTGATTTTGATTATTTGGATTATTCAGAATTGTCCATTTCATGCCAGATCTGCTCTGTTTGCTGTCAACTGTGCCGGAATGGTACCACCAAAGAGCCCAGGAGTACTTGAATCCTTACAACTACTATTCATAAATATTAAAGTATAAATAAAAATAAAATAACCATTTAAAAGATATCATCAGCCTTGCATGGAGTTTATTCTTCCACCAATGGTACAAGTGAGAACTGTTTTCAAATGTCCGCATCCCTACCCTACCCACAGGGATGGCACAACATGATTAGAGTGGCCCAAGTGTAAACCACGTTTGTTAGGACTGAGGGTATTACAAGAATACCCTAATCATGTTATAGGCAAACCGGATAGAATATCGAGTCCTATCCTCAGAACCAGACCCACCTGGAATCCGTGGTCCAGCCCTAAAGAATAGTTCCGCCTTTGAGATATCAATCTGGTATCTCTCAGGTCCGAACATTATCGGGTAGTTGATGGTCCTACCACAGTTCCCACTATTTAGCTTTGGATATAAACCCATTCAAGGGTATGATACCTTTTCCTATTTATCAGGTCCAATAAATTTTAGCAAAAGTGGAAAATTCCACAAAAATCAATCCAAAGAAATACATAATGGTATATGGGACTCTTGGACTCCAACCTGGGGAACAAATTCCTGGGGTTCAAGAGCCCCCTCACCTCATCAAGGTGGTCCCACATCAAGGGGGATTTTCATACAAATCTTGAGGTACTGGGAGAGGTCACAGTAGGGTCACTAGAGGTCACTGATGACCTACTGATCACGTAAGGTTGTATTGCCACTGGGACTTAGTAACCATGCAAAATTTCAAGTCTTTCATATGAAGGGAACAGGTTGAAAATTGAGTTACAAGTTTTGACCCAAACAGACGCCCAAGTCAAGTTAAATAAAAGCATGTAAAAAGTGAATACATTTAGGTGCTGAAGGGACATGACATACACCCTTTAGTAGTGCCTACAGTGCATCAGGTGAGGTGCACCGACAACATGACATGCCTACAGAGCCAAAATGGCACATTTTTTAAGTAATTTGTTTTTTCCTAACATACAAACCTGAGGTCTTTACATATGGGATTAACTTTCAGCAAGCTGGAAAACTGGCTGTTAAACTTTTGCAAGGTGGTTAATGGCAATAGCTACTGATGGTAGGGACGGAAGCACCACCCACCAAGTCGGTGTGCATTCAATTCTACGCAGTTTACCTTCTGGCCCCGGTAAGAGAATGACAGGTGGTAAGAGGTGGGCCCTTTACATAAAGACCTCAGGTTTGTATGTTAGGAAAAATACAAATTACTTAAACAACTTGTCATTTGTTCCTAAACAAATAAAAACCCTCGGTCTTTACATACGGGAGACTTACTTTTGGAGGGAGGATTCTGAGTAAATCTTTGAACTGACTGGTAGTTTGGTTCACCTGGGTAGTACTCTCTTCCTGGTCGTGAAAGAGCAAAGGAAGGAGACCGTACCTGTGATCTATTGAACAAGAGAGATGTTCAGGTGCCAGACTTCCGGGCACTTCAAATTAATGGAATGTAATATCGTTGATTCGAAAAGGTTTGGATGAACCCACAGTGTCGGAGACTATAAAGCTAAGAATAACCAATTGTTTGTTCATAGTCAGTCCCTCTCTCCCCTTGCTAGAGAGAAGAAGGATTTGCATCTACTAATCCAAATGGAGCTAGATTATAGATAGGATACTCAGTCATCTAGATCACCTGCATGCATGCCCTTCCAGCACGTGACGGCTCATTCACTGTTCCTCTGCCCACTGGAAGAAGAAGGGAGACAGGAGAAAGGGAGGAGGCATCCCATACACACCTTCTCCTGGCAGCCGCACATCTTTGGCAAGATGCAACCTGTCCCTCAAGAGCTGGGTGAACTACATCCACCATAGGACCTAAGGAAAAGGTGTCCGAGGACCTATGGGCGATATCCCAAGGTAAAAGGAGATGAATGTGACCTGCACAATTACTTTCCATCCTAGTACTCAACCAACAGGATAAACCAATGCCCTTGGACTCAAAAGACCCAAAATGTACTGATGTCCACCAGGAGGTTGTGGGGTGCACTCGTTTGATCATCTCACTAGTCAGAGAAATAAAAATTTGGGCACCGTTTCTCAGCCAACTCGAAGCTAACAAACAAGTCATTGGCATTGGACTGAAAGTCTAGTCTTTGAGGAAGCAACATAGATGTCATACTGTCACTGGAATCACAGGACCATAGAAGTGGAATGATCAGTCTCACTGATCACCTTCGAAACATGTAGAACATCAAAAGGCGCATGCCTCCAAATGTAAATGGATACTAAAGGTGTCTTGCTTTGATCAAGGGTGCAAGAAGACAGAGGAGAACAGTGCCAACTTCAGTAGTTCAAGAAAAGAACAACGATGATCAATCTTCTTCAGAGGTTGAACAAATTTCCAGAAGTCAAGGTACCAAGATCAACTGTCCTTATCTCCTGACTTTAGTGATTGAATTGTTTATAATTACATCCATCTTGCTTAGAATGTGTCTAGTTGGCCACTGTACTTAATGTTCTACTGTCTACTCATGTACCTGCATTTCAATAGAGTAGATGAAAGGGCACCAGGCCCTTTGTTGACCATGGCACAACCATGGTGTCCTTGCTATCAAATGAGTACCCATCTAGAACCTGAGACTCCTGAAACTGCCTAAAGATCCACACAACGTTCTCCCCCTCTTGGGCTGTGGATCAACTGGTAATTGCAGCAGCAGCAGAAGCAACAGCTACTGCTTACATCTTCCCACTCCTCACACGGGGAGTGCAACTATATAAAGTCAAAAGAAATGGAGCTCCTAGACACCACTTCTTGGCTGAGTTGGAACCAAATACAAGTTGTCAGCACTTAGTTTGGAGATAAAGTCCTAAGTTGTAATGCAAAATGCCTTCAGACACTTGGTAGCCTTCAGGGTCTTTATAAATGGAATGCTCACACACTGTTGGTTTCCCAACAAATCAGGCAGAATGACAGAAGATGTAAGCCCAAGACTTGAATCATGGATGCAAAAGATGTGTCCTAGATGCCAACAGCATCTGAAGTTCCTAGTCACACATCCAAGTACTTACTAGCCCCAATACTTCTAACCATGGATGCAAAAGACGTCAACAGCATCCAGTGCTCCAGGAGGTCATCTATCCAAGTACTGACCAGACCCAACTGATGCTAAACTTTGCTGACCAGACAAGAAGTGATATTTTCAATGTGGTTTGGTCGATGGCTGTTATGCCCACAGCCCGCAAACACAGAGCCAAAGAGTAACAGTTTCGGTGTGTCAAGATTGAAGGGCTAATTGACCGTTTTCCTAGATCACACAATTCTTCAAAACGTCAAGGTGTCAAGACCAATTGTCGCTTACGCCGACCCTAGCGACTGAGCTTGTTTTTCATACATCCATCATCCTGGAATGTGTCTGGTTGACCGCCGTGCTGAGTGTGCTACTGTAAACCCGTGCACCCACACAATCAATTGAGGAGATGATGGGACACTAAGCCCTGCCCACCCTTGTTGACTAATAAACTACTGTGGTACCATTCCTTAACAACACTAAGGAATGCCTATCCCCGGATCCTGAGGCTTGGAGAGCTAAGAAGATCCAGGTTATTGAGGTGCAGATTAGGTTAGATTTAGTTTAGGGTAGGCTAGGTTGGGTTATGTACTGAGCCCAACCTAGCCCCTTGAAGAGCAGGTGAATACCTTCCGGTTGATGCCAGAGACAAGAAGTCCCAGTGCAGGTTTCGTAAGGTTAGGCTAGAACTAGTTAGGCTAGGCTAAGTTAGGTTAAGTACCCAACCTAACCCATTGAAGTGTAGGTGACTGCCTTTCTGTTGATGCCTTGAGGCCAAAGTATCTCTGGAGGGGAAGTGTGTAACAACACTTTAAGGAGATACCTGTCGTCTAACCATCAGGCTAAGTCCTGTCTCACCTCTCTGAGAGAGGGTGGGAAGGAATGGGGAGACCTTGTCAAAGTCCAGAACCCCTCTTTCCATCTTCAACAATTTGGCTTCACCCTTGTGCTAAGAAGAGCACTTGCAGAAGAGGACACTGAGGCTGTTGTACAGAGGAGTATGCCTGATCCACAGACCTATGGAGCTAGAAAGTAATTCTGATCGCACAGGGAAAAACCTTGCACGTTCAGTATTAATTGACTCCTGTTTCGGAAGCACAGGGGGGTATGGTTCTACAGGACTTCACTGTAAACGAAACCAACCTGTAGTCGAAAATGAACAGGAATCCAAAAAAACCCATGCTGACGAACTGTAACTACCTTGGCTCAGGAAGTCGAAGGCTAATATTACTGTAGGAACAATCAAGAGTCAAGGTTCAAATGGGAACAATGAAAAAGAGACTTCTTCCTACCTGTAAAATGTCAAAGTCTCTGGCTGAACACAAGTGAAAGACCGTCAATTTACACAATGACGGCAGAAGGAGTCTGATAGAACAAACTCATTCGTTAGGTTGTAGTTTGATATTGAGACAGACATTGGATACTATCAATGAAAATAATGCGTGAACAAAAGGCATTAGAAAATAGGTTGTCAACTTTTTAGATGTCCAAAGAAGTGCTATACCCATGAATATGACCCTGTTCTTCGATCCCGCTTCACTCGACAGAATTGAATGTCAGTTGACCGTTAACCAGTGACTGGATGAACAAAAGGGATCGGTTGTCACCTTTTTAGATTCAATGCTAGCCCGACAGAATGGACTGGAGGCCATGTAGTATCGTTCTCCTCCCACCCCTTCACAGGAGTGTGGTCGATGGCCTGTTCCCGGACACATCATCCAACATCACCCAAATCACGCAAACGTGAAAGGAAGGGAAGACCTTCTAGAAGAGTGACTCCATTCCGGGAAGAACAGTCCCATTGTAGTCGAAGCTACAGCGGTAACGTTACCGATGCAAACACGTACCGGAAAGGAGAACAACATGCTAGGCCAATCTTCATGACTCTTGGAGAAAGAACCTTCGTTCAGAGACAATCGGCATACTGTAGCTTCATCAATGTGTCACAGATATGCCATATTAACAATGAATAGACTGAGATGATCAACAATGTATAATGACACATCTTACTTTGGCCTATCCCTGATCTACGAACACGTAAATCATGCGGCCAAATTCTCTTTCCTTAGAGAGTGACCGTCTAAGTAGGAGAGGCTCCAAGCCTACGTCCATAGACAGGGGAGAACAAAATAAAAATATGATATCCACAAAAACAACCAGGGAGAGTTGTTATCAATCAAGTTGTCCATACTTATTATTCCTTCCAACCAGGCACGGACATGTCACATTGTACATGTGTATTATTCCTTCCAAGAAGACAGAGACGTGTCACAATGCATGTACATATTAATCTTTCCAAGCAGACACAGATGTGTCACGTTGTTCGTACATATACAGTGGACCCCTGCCTATTCGCAGTTCAGGATTCACAGCTTCACCTATTTGCATATTTTTCTGTGGAACATAGCCTATATACACATTATTCATGGAAAATGTGCTTATTCGTGGTATTTTTCATAGAGAAATATTCACTAATTACTATATTTTCATGTCATTTTCATGACTAAATGCAATGTTTGTGATAAAACTATTAAAATAATCAGGTATAGGCATTTTTAGAGAGGGTTTTTTGGTGTTTAAACTATCAAAATAGGTGGTTATAAGCATTTTTAGAGGGGTGTCAAGTATTCATGGATTTTACCTACAGTATTTGCAGTGGGTTGTGGTACGCATCTCCCACGAATACCAGGGGTCAACTGTATACCTTCCAAGCAGACACAGAAGTGTCACGCTGCATGTACATATAATTCCTTCGAAGCTGACACAGATGTGATTCGTTGCACTTACATATAATCCTTCCAAGCAAACACAGATGTGTCATTGCACGTACATGTTTGGAAACTGCAGCAACATCGTTGCCAACACAGACGTGATTTGTTACACGTACATATAATTCTTCCAAACAGACAGAGACATGTCATTGCACATATGTGTATGTCTGTGTCATGCTGCACATCTGTATATTTCTCCCTGGAGAATGCAGTTGAGCAGGTGCTTGGAAACTGCAGCAACATCATTGCTGACAGACATGATTCATTGCATGTACGTATAATTCTTCCAAACAGCCACAGACGTGTCACTGCAAGTAAATGTATGCCTGTGTCACGCTGACGGGCATTGAACACAGCAATCTGGCACCGTTCCCGAAAGAACTGCCGGGGAAGCAAAGGAACATGAAGAAGGATGTACTGATGGAAGATGAAGAGGAACAATGTGTTATTCCTTTGAGGCAAAATACGAACGTGTCACGTTGCACAGACGTGTTAAGCCGAGAACAGCTATGCATCCTTTTTGGCTGGTGGAGACGACCTGGGAGAGGACTGTACTGACAGGCAATGCAAATGATGAAGGAGAAGGCACAACTTCTGCTGCAAATCCAACGACGAAAAGCACCCAGGAACTAGTATTCCCAAGGAAGTTATCCGACCGTGCAAGGAACTTCCCAGACAGGATAAGAGACGCGAAGGGACAAAATCTTGTCTATTCCAAGAAAAGGCAAAGTTGTTAGAAACTCAAAAGGTTCTAACAGCTGGAAAAACATACAACAACAAAGACTATTTGGTGGTTTCCTCATCATTACAGGAACAAAGAGAGGGGAAGGGAGCGAGCTTTCAGCTCACACCCCTCCCCCAAAACAAGATGGGGCAAGAAACAAGACAGGAACAGAAGGAACCTGGAGAGCATGTCGGGACCAAACGCACTGTCAAAGATCTTGCAACATCAACCCCCATGTTGAGGGACAGGGGGGAAGCTTGCTAGGTTTAGGGAAGAAGTATCTTCATATGACTCAATACAAAACCCTTGCCTGGAAACACAAAAAAACCTGTCTTGTCTCAAGCCTTTCAGTCTACACAACATCTGAACAACTAATACATTACAAAATTCCAAGAAATTGAATAGTCGAAAATAAAAACAATGTTTGTTCATGAAAAATCATTTCAGAACATGGAGAAAAAGAACGTCAAAGAGGAAGTTCTTACAAACGAGGTTGAGATGTCTAAAAACAGAACACTTGGCAGTTGAGCATTGGATATCCCTTCAACTCTCCACAGTTACAAGGTAGTAAAAGAAAACAATACACAAAACAAACAGGAGATGTTGGGTTTGATAAATATGAAAAGGCAGCAAGAAAGTAAGTAAAATTATATAAAAGGAAAGACTCCAAAACTTATACAGGCTAAAATGAGTCAATAAGGCTTTGTAGCAAGAATAAGTGAATACATCATTAGGGAGACATAGAAAAACATTTCATTATTTTAATATATGCAAATTATAAACAAAAAATATAAGCAATATATAAAAACAAATATATTCAAACATAGAAGAGAAAAAGTACTGCATAGAATTGAATGAGCACCAGCTTGGTGGACGATGCTTCTACCCCTACCATCGGTAGCTATTACCATAACCACCTTGCAAAAGTTTAATGGCTGGTTTTCCAGCTCGTTGAAAGTTAATCCCATATGTTAAAACCAAGGGTTTGTATTTGTGTAGGAACGATGGTGTTTTGTACAAGGTCCTGGCCCATGATCACTGGTATGAAATTCCTGTTGGTAGTATTGTAGGTAGCCTTCCAAGAAGAACCATGACAATATCGACTACTCCGGAACTCAGTTCCAGAAGGGTGCATGACTGGTGTTCCTACTATAGGACAAGGAACACTTAGGAGAAATCCTAGACAATCACCTCAAGGAGACACATCTGACCATTCCCCACAAAGCATTATGTAGTCTGGAATACAAAGAAGGATGGCAAGGTCAGCGGGGAAGAAGAGGTAAAGACAAAAATAAGTTTCCTTCTCCCACCTTATTGCCTTCCATTCTGTTTCAAAGTTACAGTGAGGGCATTTCAAATAAACGGAAATTATTAAAATTGCATAGAAAATAGGTATTACTTTTCCCTATCTCATAGATTTCATATGGTATTCATCACCATTTGCAATACAAGAATAGACCTATAATGAATTGAATGAAATGAGCATTTCAAGGAGGAAAAAAATCACCTTTTAAAATGGAATTCAAAATTAGGGGCCAGAATGCTAATATGCATGCGCAGTGTTATAGGGGAGCTTCTGGTAAAAAGTGGAGTTTCCTTCATCGGGGCTCCACCCTCCCCCCAGTAACACGGCCTGTTAGGTTAGGTTAGGTCAAGTTAGGAGGGTACGTTAGGTTAGTATAGTTCCTTATATAATAGCCGAGGTTTCTTTAGCCAATCCCTTCTTAAACACATGGCTCTCTGATGACTTGCGCATGAAGGAACCAAACTATTTTTGGGTAGATATGAGGTTAATAATAATTAACCGACAGCAAACGCCACCACCTCAGTGACACTAAATTCCCAAGGTAATAGTCCGTGAGGAGCTCTTGCTTATAAATATCAAATTTAGTAATATAATAAAAGTGCAGTAAACCAAAGTATTAAAGTTATCTAACCTAACCTCTACATCATGGACTGCCGGGGCACCACTGAACAAGCCCAAAAATACCCTCGGTGCCAACGCCGGGTCTCCAATTAACAAAACCCGGCGAAGTGCTTTTACCCCCTTAAACCTATGTCTAAATGATACAGTTGGAAATTTAAGATATTTATCACTCATTAGATTCTGGGTTACTTATAAATGGCAGTAAATAAAGTATGCTTCCGATATGCCGGTGGACCATAAGCATACTGGGATACGACCTTAAATTCATATAGAAAAATGACATCTCGAACTGAAGTTCTGGACTCACGCAATGTCACGTTTAATCCTCTTGTTGCTGTCATTTTGTTCAGCAGGTTTGTCGCTCATTGTCAGTTGAACTTTACGGTTTGAACTGATCAATCCACATGAAAATGTAAACAGAAGACGTACTTCTCTTCATGGGTTTAATCGCTGCTTGTGCAGAACACAACGAAACGCCTTCCGTTGTATTCTAGTTCTTGTAATGCTTCACATCAAACGGTAATATTGTTAGTTAATTCCAATATTTTTGCCTCTTATTTCGTCTCATGGATGGAAATTTACATGAAATCTACATTTTTTTTATGAATTTATATCCTATAATATTTGTATATCAATAATTTCTGCAAGAGATTCATTCCTCGTGCGGAACAAAACGCCGTCCATTATATTCTAGTTCCAGTAATGTTTCTCATAACACAGTGGCTGCCTGTATATTTACATTTCATAATACCCACATACACACACAACTTCAGTGTGAATATATATGTTCCAACTACTCTTGTTAGGTCTCAGTGAGACGAGAGGGCTTAGATTCCAGATTCTTTGCAAATAAAAGAAACTGGAATCTAAACCATCCTGTCTCATTTAAGCCGAACACGGGTAGGAGTAATATTTACATTTGGTTGACTGTAATACTTTTGCCTTTCCTTTCGTCCCATGAATAAGAATCATGATGTCATATCCTATAATGTCTGTATGTCAACAGTTTCAAACCCTTTCCAGTTAATCGCAACCGAAGGATTTGAACAGCATGAGGCCCAATAGGAAGACATAAAAATAAATCTGTATGATGATGATTTTTTTTTTTTACATTATTTCATAGATCACGTTCGTGTGTCGTGTTGAGGGATTTTCTTCACACTTGAATCTTTAGTTACGATAATGATATAACTGATAAGAGGGGTGAAACCAGGTGACTTAAAGAGTAAAGCTGAAACCTATTAACGTTCAGTAAAATTGTTAGTAAGGTAGGAGCTAGTTAATCTTCAGTAGAAAAATTAAGCATGGTATAATATCGAGGGTAGCTAGATAGGGACACGGTTATATCAAAATACATGGAAGTGTAGCCTACAGTATGCTCACAAAGTGGTCAAATTTCTGTACATGTTCTTGTAACTATTAGAAAGGGGATGTCGTGTCCATGGCTGTTACCTTTTATTATTATTATTATTATTATTATTATTATTATTATTATTATTATTATTATTATTATTATTTAGAAGATGGACGCCATTCATATGGAACAAGAACTGTAATGTAATCCTAGAAGAAAGTGAGCATAAAGGTGACATTAAAAACGTATAAATGAAAAGCAATAAATATCAAAGGAAGTCAGAGGCATAAAAAAGGGATTAACACGAAAGCAAAAAGCTAAAAAAAAAAAAAAAGCCGTTTTGAGTTACAGGGCTCTGCAGCCAACTGTGCTTGTGGATGGCGAGCGAAAACCAGTAATTAGCAATGAGTCTAAAAACTAAAGAAGTATATTAGGCTAATAAGAGAAAAACGCAAAGGGAAGGAAAAAGTGTCTGTAAATAGTTTGTGTAGTATGAGCATGCTAATTTTCAATGATAAAAATTTATTTCAGTGGTAACACTAGGCTATGCTTCACACGGTAGATGATGAATGGTGACGCAGCGTCGCCCCTTCATTGTTTTTTTTTTTTTTTTACCTGTTCACTTCAGTATCTTTCTACATATCTGGGCAGTCCAACTTCTTTAATTTCAAGCTGCTTAAATCTAGGAATGTGACGGTTTTACAGTTGCCTCAACTTCTGTAGGTGTCTACTACATTTTGATGATGTTTTAGTTTTGTTTTTGCTAGGCTAGCTTTTCAGGCATAAAATATTTTCTAGAACCTAGATAAATCTTTTAAACTGAATTTTAAGGACAGAGAACAGTTTAGGTTAGGCTAGAAACTGTAGAATTAATGACAGCTATAAATATTAATGTCCTGGATATGTTCAAGGGTAGGCTGTAGCCTACTATAGGGTCTTTGTTACTTCTCATTAGGCCAACCTTGAATTCTGAAGCATATACGAGGCGTGAGGTGTGGGTAAGAGTGTGGATGTTTGGCAGATGTGAGCTTGGCCTATCCCTCATTCACAAATCCACACCCTTTCGTATATGATATACCCACATCTACACCCTCACGCACACACCACACCATGACGACATTATGCATATTCTCACCCACATAACACAACCGCATTCGACTTTTCTTTCATCTCACCGTAGTTCACCTTTCATTTTCTCCTCAGTTATTCGTCATTTCCATTTAGTAATGCAAAAATGACACAGAGAACGGTAAAATAGAGAATAAAAGAAAATAGATAAATGACAGCCACTAAGCTAAAAAAAAAGAAAGAAACAGTCTCCCCGAAGTCTCCGCTTTGATGAATCGTCGTCAATAAAACGGAAAAATAACGATATAAAAAATCATCACTTGAGTTAAAAGTATTCATGGTTATGTAGATAAATTAATCCTTTACGTGTGGATGTTGTCTATTGAATGCAATGAATCTTATTTCAATATTACTGGCCCATAATTCTCCCGAAGACTCAGCATTCCGGCCCCTGGACGGGTGAGCACTATTTGACGCCTGGAGAGTCGACAGCTTGGTTGGGTACCTCGTGGCGCAGTGGGAGCGCGCTCGGTTCACCACCGAGAGGTCCTAGGTTCGAATCCTGGGCGAGGAGAAACATTTGGGCCGTTTCGAACACCCGTAGCCCCTGTTCACCTAGCAGTGATTAGGTACCTGGTGTCAGTCAGGAGTGGTGGTCTGCTTCCAGGGAATGGTGTCCGGGATGCACTGACAGTGGCGTGCCTGGTGTCAGAGAGGGCAATCTCGTGGAAGAAGTTGACAATTGTGTTGTCTCAAGTGTACCCCAAGAGAGAGGGGCAAGTCTCTCCGTTGTTTCAGATGTACGCCCTGTGAGAGGGGTGCATTCAGTATACCCCCGGTCTGGCATTGCCGGGAGGGTGAATTGCCTGCAGCAGTCAGGTGTGTATTCCTGTAGTAGTCAGGATAACGTTGTACCCACGAAGAATGTCTATGAGAATCATCATGCAGTGGTCCACTGAAAGTGCGTGAATACCATTTTGTTGTTTCTGATACCACTGTCTACATTTCATTTCCTTTACTCTTCATTCAGTGCAACCTATACTAATTTGTATTTTTTTTTTCTTCGTCCAGTTACTCTCATCTTGTTGAAAAGTAACGAAAAGGTTTTTGGTTGGTTCCTGGTTCCTAAGCGCTCACTCCACAAAACAGTTGCTGGCGCACTACACTACTTTTTTTACAATTTGAATCGTCTTTAGTTTTATACAATCGAGTAAAGAAAGGTTATTCGTGAGACGACATTCCATTTGCTTAAAGAATACATAATTTAAAAATCTACCTTCAAAAATGAAACAAAATAAGAAAATTCAACTTTGCAGAAGAAAATGAACGAACATACGTCACCTGGAATTAATGTAACTATAAAGAACAAAACATGATATATTTTACAAGTAAAATATAGAAATTAGCGTGAAACATTTTGTTAATGCTCAGAAACAATGATATCAATACGTGATGCAATTTTTATAAGCAAACGCGCATATCATCCTCAATGCCTAACCTGGACCTATATTTTGTTTTTACTGATTGCTGAAAAGCCTGCTTCAGCAAAGATATGATGTACTAAAAGGGATAAGAACTTTCATGGCTGTCTTATGACATGGCGGAAACTCGTCGTGACACTGAGCCCAAAGTGATTCTAAAGATTTCTCCTTGAATAGAGGTTTCAGAACATTGCCTATCTGATGAAATGTCAATGAGTTCTTCTAACACCTTAGACGGAGAGGATGATGGAACGGAGGTCTCGATATTTTCAGAAAATGGATTTACAATCCATTTATATGTGGCTTCTTTATCCTCTGATATATTAGGAAAATAACTATTAAACTTATCCAGCAATAGTGAAAGGTGCGACGGTACTTGAGGCCTCGTTTCTATCGTGATGAGAGAATGTATTTTTTTACGCCATTCTCATTAATAATAATAATAATAATAATAATAATAATAATAATAATAATAATAATAATAATTCGAAGTCATTACAGAAAATGGTCTCATCATAGAAAACGGTTTCTTCCAGACAGCGTCACGTCTTTAAGTGGAAATTTTTTTCCTATAGTAATCGCAAATCAAGTTTTTTTTTCTGGGACCTTATTGGATCTGATGCATTTAAATGACGTTGTGACTGTAACAGAACTCCTTTATGTGTGTTTTTCATTATGTTCACGTTCTCAGTCTCGATATTTTAATTTCAATAGGCTTATATATCTTTTTAACGTTTTTGTTCAATTTTACCCAATTAAACTATATTTTTATTGTGTTATATATATATATATATATATATATATATATATATATATATATATATATATATATATATATTTATATATATATATATATACATATATATATATATATATATATATATATATATATATATATATATATATATATATATATATATATAAACTCGTGTTTGACTATTAGTTACGCTTAATGAAATGCTTATTTTCATTTTGTGGGTTGAACTGAATATAGAATTTAGGCCAAAGACCAAGCATTGGGACCTATGAAACGGAAATTGACAGTAAAACGTTTGAAAGGTGTAACAGGAGGAAAACCTCGCAGTTGCACTATGAATCAACTGTAGGGAGAGGGTGGAAAGTAAGATGAAAGAAAGAGAATATGAAAGGAGGTACAGTAAAAGGAACGAAAGGGGTTTCAGCTAGGGGCCGAAGGCTTACAGTTCAACGCACTACCTCCCTACGGAGTTCAGTCCAAAGGATTAATAAATGGCTTGGTAAAGTAAATTTTAGCTAGGTTCAATTAGCCTAAAAGGGATCTCAGAGCAAATTAAACTAAGGCCATAAGAATTCCAGGCAAGTTCAGTCAGTCCAAGGAATTCAAGTAAGTTTCGACCAGGTTAAAGTCGACTTAAGGCAAATTGAGTACCAAAATTAATTGCAAACATGCAGGCAAGCCTAATTTGGGATAAATATTCATTACGCCCGTTTAATTATGTAAAATTGTTCAGTCTAAGCCTGTGCACAGTTAATTCTCATACGCTCCAATATTATAGTATAAGAGCCTAATTAAGTAAACACCTCTAGAAGTAGATAAAATAAGGAAAACAGTTACGTCTTTAAAACAAGTGAGTAAAACGCTAATTGACGAAACAATTGTAAACTCCAATCTCCTGACCGAGGATATGGTGACGTAATCTATCAACCTGCATTAAAGTTTAACCTAAAGTTTAAACATACTGATCTTAATTTACCCCTAAACTGAAACAAATCCTTTCCATTTGGTTAGTAAAAACCAATGACCTCTAGTTACGTTCATGGAAATAAAGTTGCACGTTGATAAAAATTTATGCCACTTGTGTTCCATCGACAAAGGGAACGGATGGCCACTTCAATTCTTTGGTTGTATGTATCCAGACAGGTAATGATTTGGAAAGGATTTGGGAGTTAGGATGGATAAAACAAGGAAAAGGACATACGAACCAAATCTCTTACGAGTTGTCAAGATTATAGCACTACACTAAACAAATTATACTTTGAAGTCGAAGTTAACTCTTGCATGTATGTCTACCGTGCTGCCTGTGTGAATTCACAGTAGCACCAAAATATGCTGTCGCCTAGACACGCAAAAAATTTTGCTAGGTAAACGGATCTTTATCACTCATTAAATTAATTTCTTTACTGATTTGATAGAACAGTTAAATCTCTATGTTTATTAAGTTAACCTAACAGCATTGGTGAAATTAATTAAATTTTAAATGCTAAGTAAAAATAATAATCAATGTATATAAAATGCGTAAGAATTCTGCTATGCTCACTATAGAAAACGGAGTATAGTTATTCGTACCCCATAGCAGTGACTTTGTTAAGGTTAGAAAGCTAATATTACTATGTACAAATAAATTTACAACAGTAGGTATCAGCCACATCATTTTGATGATGTTTTTGCTAGGCTACGTTTTCAGGCATAATATATATTCTAGAATCTAGATAAATCCTTTAAACTGAATTTTAAGCACAGAGAACAGTTTAGGTTAGGCTACGTAAACTGTAGAATCACTGGCAGCTATAGAATGTCCTGAATATGTTCAAGGGTAGGCTATACTATAGGGTCTTTGTCACTTCTCATTAGGCCAACCCTCTGAAGCATGTACGAGACGGTGTGGGAATGTGGGTGAGAATGTTGGATGCTGTGGGTGTGGATGTCTGGGAGACGTGAGCTTGGCCTATCCCTCACTCACATATCCACATCCTCTCGTATATGTGGAACCTCACCCACATGTCTACAGCATATCTCGTTTATGACATATCCTCACCCACATACGCACAACCGCATCGATGTGGATTGCATGAGCATCAGTTTTGAAATGGACGATACATTCTCTCTCTCTCTCTCTCTCTCTCTCTCTCTCTCTCTCTCTCTCTCTCTCTCTCTCTCTCTCTCTTAAATTGTTTAGGATTCTGTATTACCATTTCTCATATTTATCTGATCGAAGTATATATATCTTCGAATGAAGTAGAGAAAGAAATGTGAGGAGCGAGAGTCAATTTACTTTCATCTCACCGAAGTTGATCTTTCATTTTCTCCTGAGCCATTCGTCATTTCCATTCAGTAACGCAAAAAATGCAACAGAGAACGACAGAATTAAAATAGAGAATGAAAGGAAAATAGATAAACGACAGGTACAAAGCCCTAAAAATAAAGGAAGAGAGGAAATTCTGACTCTCCCCAGTCTCCGCTTTGCATGAAACATCGTCAATAAAACGGAAAATAACGATATAGAAAATCATCAGTTGAGTCAAAAGTAGTAATGATTATATAGATAAATAAATCCTTTACATGTGGATGTTGTGTATAGAAAGTAGTTATTTGTATTTCGATATTATCGGTCTATAATTCTCCCGAAGATCAGCATTTCTGCCAGTCGGAGCGTTGGCAGTATGCAGCGCCTGACAAATTCTGCCTATATTTTGGGTACCTCGTAGCGCAGTGGGAGCGCGCTCGGTTCACCACCGAGAGGGCCTGGGTTCGAATCCTGGGCGAGGAGAAACATTTGGGCACGTTTCGAACACCCGTAGCCCCTGTTCACCTAGCAGTACGGAATAGGTACCTGGTGTCAGTCAGGAGTGGTGATCTGCTTCCAGGGGAATGGTGTCTGGTCTGCACTGGCAGTGTGGGAGTGCGTGGTATCAAGCAGAATCTCGTGGACAGTTCTTAGATGTAATACCCTACAGAGAGGGTTTCAGATGTCCGCCCCTACAGAGAGGGGTAATTCAAGTAGTCCCCCGGTTTGGTGTCGCCGGGTGGGAATTCCTGCGGTAGCCAGGACAACGTTGCAATTGGTAGGATTGCAGAAATATGTATGTAGGCAGCAGTTGCCTGCCCAATCAGAACCAGCATTGGCCCACTGCAAGTGCCCCGATACCATTTTTGTCAATCTACATTTCTGTTTATTACAACGCCTCTGAATTTTTTTTTTATACAAATGCTTGTCTTTTATTTCAGCTTTATCATTTATATTCTTTTGGTCTCATTTTGACTAATTTAGTCTCGTATTTATCCTGTTATTCTAATCATCCCGAAAAGTAATGGAAAGATTCTTGATTATGTACGAAGCCATTAAGTCATTGTACTTCTTTTCTCTTAATTTCTGAAGAATTCACGGTTTTTATTTATGACTGAATTATATATATACTGCATTCTTTTATTCATTATTCACTCAAGAGCTTCAGGAATAATATACCAAGATTTACGCACAAGAAAAGTTTCATTTATTTCATTGTCAATAATAATAATAATAATAATAATAATAATAATAATAATAATTTGAAGTCATCATAGAAAACGGTTTCTTCCAGACAGCGTCACGTCTTGTAAAGTTAAAATTGTTTACGTAATAATAATCGTAAATAAGGTTTTTCTTGGACCTTATTAGACCTGTTGTATTTAAATGGCATTTTAATGAAATAGAACTCCTTTATTTGTGTTTTTATTTATGTTCATGTTCTCAATTATATTTTAATTGCGATGTATATCTTTTCAACGTTTATGTTTAATTTTAACCATTGAAAGTATACTCTTTTTCGTGTGGTTTATATTTGTCTAATTTAAACTCGTACTTCACTGTTAGTTACCATTATTGAAATGCTAATTTTCCTTCTGCGAGCAAATTATGCGTTTGACTCGTATTCAGCTCTCTCTCTCTCTCTCTCTCTCTCTCTCTCTCTCTCTCTCTCTCTCTCTCCCTTTGGGGCTGGGGCTAATAATAATAATAAATTCAATCTGAAAGATATTCTGTCATTTGCATTTACATAGCCATATAATCCAGTTGCGTTCAGACTTGAATGTCGATCTAGACTATTTATTATTTCACTGGATTACCTTTGTTATATATCTAATTTATTTTCCCTGGTCATAACTCTTTCACACCTTAACGCACTGGCCGAAATAGGCCTAGGACCGGTCCTGGCATAATCAACAACCTCACTCCAAAAGTTTATTTCTGTTTTAAAGGTTAATTTTTTTCCTTTTCAAACTGAATTTGTATTAAAAAAACTCGAATAAATTCTGTACAGTAGATACATCAAGAATAACGCTGGAGACATAAACGATTGTCATGTTTAACTAGAACTATATATGCTGTCTTACGGAAGATAAAAATAAAAAAAATTGTTGACGAAGAGGTGACCTTGTCTGGAAGAACCGTTTTCTATGGTCAGTGTTTTGTTCGTCAAAGAAAACGAAGATATCAGACGAAAAAATCATGATATAAAATGGTTTTGAAGATAAATTGAAGAAAAAAATAACAAAAAGCACATGAATAGACGAAAGATGGAAAACGAGACAGAAATAAAGTGGTGGAGAGAATGTCAGAATGTTTTTATTTAGAAGAGACGAAATAGAAGAATGTGAATTTTCTATAGAAACAAAGGAAAAGTTTCAATTAGAATGTATAGCCTGAGGGTCTTTGTTACTTCTCAGTAAGCGAGGCTTCTGAAGCATATACGAGACGGTGTGGAGATGTGGGTGAGAGTGTGGATGCTGTGGGTGTGGATGTTTGGCAGAGGTGAGCTTGGCCTATCCCTCACTCACATATCCACACCCTCTCTCTCCTCTTTCTCTTAAATACTTTCTTTTTTGTTTAGGATTCTGTTACCGTATTTATATTCATCACTAATCGAAGCGTATGTCTTTTGAGGGAAGATGAGAAACAGGCCTAAATGTAAGAAGTACCAACCCGATTTACTTTCATCTCAACGAAGTTCATCTTTCATTTTCTCCTCAGTCAGGCGTCATTTCCATTCAGTGACGCACAAAATACAACAGAGAACGATAGATTTAAAATAGAGGATAAGAAGAGAATTTAAAAGACAGCTACAAAGCTAAGAAAAAAATGAAAGGAACAAACAGGAAATTCTGACTCTCACCACAGCCTCCGCCTTACATAAATTATCGTCAATAAAACGGGAAACAGCGCTATAAAAAATCATCAGTTGAGTCAAAGGTAGTCATGATTATATGGGTAAATAAATCCTTTACATGTGGATGTTGTGTATTGAACGTAATTATTCGTATTTCGATATTATCGGTCTATAATTCTCCCGAAGATGCCAAGGCCTTGGAAGATAACAGCGTTCCGGTCCGGCCCGTGGGATCCTAGGCAGTATGTGAGACCTGACCAATTGTTATTCTGATTGGGTACCTCGTAGCGCAGTGGGAGCGTGCTCGGTTCACCACCGAGAGGGTCCAGGTTCGAATCCTGGGCGAGGAGGAACGTTTGGGCACGTTTCTAACACCCGTAGCCCCTGTTCACCTAGCAGCAAATAGGTACCTGGTGTCAGTCAGGAGTGGTGGTCTGCTTCCAGGGAATGGTGTCCGGTCTACACTAACAGTGTGCCCGAAGCCTGGTGTAAACAAAATGTCTCGTGGGAGCTACAGCTGACGCTCATTCAGTTGCCTCTCTCACATGCATGCCCTACATAAAAAGGGTGCATTCTCAAATGCATGCCCTACAAGAAAGGGTGCATTCACTTACAAAGCCCTACAGAAAAGGGTACAAAAAACCCTGCAGAAGACAGGTCCGTACTGCTCCGCGGCATAAAGGAAGCCAATCGTGCCCACGATGACAAATGCAGTGGAACCGGCAAAAGGGTCTACTGAAGGTGCACCGATACCATTTTGAAAATCATTCCATTTCATTCCATCATCTTTACTTTTTATATATTTTTTTTTTTTTTTACATTCTATCGCCCTATCTCTCTCAATTACGTATATCAATTACATTTATTTATTTATCCGATTTATTTTCATATCTCATTTCTCGCCTTAATAGGCCTAGGACCCGTGTTTTAAGTCCAATGTTCTGTTTTTCCTTCTCAAATCGAATTTGTACTAAAAATCGTTAAATAAATTCTATCCTTATCATTTTAGAAATAAACATTGGAGACATAAATGACCGTCCTGTTTATGTGTTCCATGAGAATGCAGGCAATTTTTCATTGATAATAATTCTGTATTAATATTTGAATATTTTCATTAATGTAATAATAATAATAATAATAACGAAGAAGGAAGAACTACATAGGCCACTATCTTAAGGAAGAAGAAGAAAAATTAAGAAAAAACTGTTGGAGAAACGTCGTGTGCCCGCAACTGTGTTTGTGGAGTGAAGCTCTTAGGAACTAGGAAGGAAGAAGTGAGCGTGAGCTGATGGACCGTTTTCTATGGTCAATGTTTTGGTTTGTCAAAGGAAACGAAGATATAAGACGAACAAAATCATAATATAATTGATTTAGAAGATTAGCTGGAAAAAAAATTGAATAGACGAAAGAAGGAAAAGAAGACAGAGATAAAGTGGCAAAGAGAATTTCAGAGGATAATTCTTTATTTAGAAGAGAAGAAATGTTAATGTGAATTTTTTGTGGAAAGAAAAAAAATTAATTTGAATAAACTGGTATAACTTAGCAGAAGTTATGAAACAAGTAATGATTTATAGCCACTTTGTGACTGACAATAAATGTCTTGCGAGCATAATTTATGCAAATTTTGCAGAAAAATAAAAGTACATTCATTACCTAAGCCAAAACAAAGAAACGAAACTAAGACATTTGTCTCAACTTTAGTTTACACACACACTATATATATATATATATATATATATATATATATATATATATATATATATATATATATATATATATATATATATATATATATATATATATATATACAAGGAGAATTTAAATTAGCTATTTTCTTGATTAAGTACTGAATAAAACGTGACTTCCTTCTTAAGACATAGTTATATATGGCATGTACAAATTATGCTGTCAGTTTGTACAAGACATGTTTAATCGATTAAAAGGAAAATTAAGATATCCCATATTTTTTTTTAATTCGATGGTATCTAAAAATATGTGTTTTTCAAGTTAAAAATTTTGACTTTTTGGATTGGTTTTCTGAGTTTTCATATCATGGAAGAATTTTTTAATAACAAAAACAAAATTTGCTTTCCTTTAGCTCATATCATCTGACATAGCACTTTTCACAGATTTCCTTTTTAATTTTACCTAGTGTTGTCTCACACTGCATTTTCACTCGTCAAGAGCCCGTGCATTTGCCTCAACCTTCGTTTCTTATATTCATTATTTGCTTTTTCATTTAATTCCTTGTTTCTCGTCGTTTTTTTTTATTTTCATACCCTGTATGTGACGCCAGATAAATTACTAATCAGCCAGTTATTCCTTTTTTATCATCATTTCCCCTTTCACGTTGTCATTCTCTCTCTCTCTCTCTCTCTCTCTCTCTCTCTCTCTCTCTCTCTCTCTCTCTCTCTCTCTTTAGGGCTTAGTTTAATTATCTGTTCCAGTAAAAACAAGTAAAAAATGTGCCGAAGTTTCTTCGGCGCAATCGAGTTTTCTGTACAACGCATAATCAAGGCCACTGAAAATATATCTAACTTTCGGTGGTCTCGGTATAATGCTGTATGAGCGGGTGTCCATAAAACTTTAACCACGGCCTGGTGGTGGCCTGGCCTATATCGTTGCCAGACGCACGATTATGGCTAACTTTACCCTTAAATGAAATAAAAAAAAAACCACTGAGGCTAAGAGGGCTGCAATTGGTATGTTTGATGATTGGAGGGTGGATGATCAACATACCAATTTGCAGCCCTCTTGGCTCAGTAGTTTTTAAGATCGGAGGGCGGACAGAAAAAGTGTGGACAGAAAAAAGTGCGGACGGACAGACAAAGCTGGCACAATAGTTTTCTTTCCAGAAAACTAAAAACAGGAAAAACCTCCTTGAAATTATAAGGAGAAACACATTAACGATTTGACTCCCACATTTCAAGAGCAAAGCGCGAGTTAATCCTACAATAGGACGAATTGTAAGAGTCACTCAACTTGCTAATTTGAAGGTGACGTTTGGCCTTTGCGTGTTGAAGTGTTTTCTCAAAGAATTGTATAAAAAAAATTTTATGAAAATATTTAAAATGGCTTCTCTGAACCTACGCCATCACCACACCACCTTCCTGTCCCTGGAAGCAGACCACACTAGGCCTACTCCTGACTGACACCAGGTATACACAATTACAGCCAGGTGAGCAGAGACGGCAGGATCTTGAAACGTTCCCAACTTGTTTCTCCTTGCCAAAGATTCGAGCTCTGGATATATATGCGATAAAGCGAGTGCACTTCCATTAGCCATTACGTCACGTTGTACCCGTAAGGTACAGGACAGTGAAGTATATAAATCTGTCTTACCTGCTTACCATTTTCTGTGTTGGGTGACTGACAGGTGTTGTTCTTCTGTACTCTTTTCCACTTTATATTCAATGAAAATTCAAAATGAAAACGATTAATCATATTCAATCCAAAATATTCATGATTCCATGACGTCAGTTTACTGTGATAAATTCAGTCTTAGTGTTTTAAAGATTTCTTTCGTTTACCGTTTTAGATTTCTGTTAAAGAAACTACTGTGCTGGCTTTGTCTGTCCATCTGCACTTTTCTCTCCGCCCTCAGATCTTAAAAACTTCTGAGGCCAGAGGGCTGCAAATTGATATGTTGATCATCCACCATCCAATCATCAACCATACCAAATTGCAGCCCTCTAATCTCAGTAGTTTTTATTTTATTTAAGGTTAAAGTTAGCCATAATCGTACTTCTGGCAGCGCAATAGGTACCAACAACATTGGCCACACTGGACAGTGGCTTAGTTTCATGGGCCACAGGTAAGAGTTTTATGAGCCGTGGCTGTGGACACCACCGGACAGAAAACTCAATTGCGCTGTAGAAACTTCGGCTCATTTTTTACTTGTTTCATTATGTCCTCGATATAAGTTATATATTTTCATGATCTTCAGTTTTATCATATTTCATTATTGCAGTCTCATTTTCCTTATTTATCTCTCTTATTTATAAAATCTAAGACAACGTATAATTAGCTTTACTCTGTAAATGCAACAGAGCAACGCAATCTACTTTTCTTCTTCTTCCTAATTCTTTCTCAAAAAAAAGTTTTTTGGAACTAAAATGATGTACATAAAATAGAATAAAGTATTTTATAAAAGGAATTTCATGGCAGCAAGTATTATGATACAGCCTAGAACAAAACAAGAGACATGGGATATTTTACCCTGACTGAAGACGACAGGACTGGGAGAGCCGTTGCAAGGACTTCAAAAACGCCACAACGTCTTCCCTCCTTTGGTATTGCTTCTCATTTTTTTCTTTCAATCGCGAGGTAAGAAATCAAACAGAGAGGACAGTACACAAAATTAGTTTATTTTGTGCTGGGGAAAATGTTATCATACGAAAAATGTGAGGCTTTGTCGGTACAAAACAGTAGCCAAGGGAAACAGTCCCAGTCTCGCAAACCATGTTCTCATGGACATAACTTTAAAGTCTCTTAAAATTACGTCATACTTAAACCCTAGATTAATGATGTCATGAAGAATATACGGTTACAAATTCACAACATGGAAGGATCTAACTAACGGCTATAGACAGGAGGAGATCAGATATGAAGCAGTTGGTGTTGGCTGATGTTTTGATGGGATAACATTAACTTGTGTTGTTGTTTTCTGTGAATATTTTGTGTTTCTTTGCAGAGCAATGTTTGGTGAAGAATTCCTTTTAATTATAGGCTTTCTTTGAGTGTTTATCCTTGATGCTGGCAGTAAGTGAAAAAATTTATAGATTACCTTAAAAAAATGAGTTCAAATTCCAAAACAATATCTATTCAAGTAAGTTCTCCTCAAGTGGAGGTACTATCCACCTGGCCTACAACAGTCTTTGTAAGACAGTTCTTTCAGGAATGGCCAATGAACTTCAGTTTTCTGTTTAAACCCTTTAATGAAATTAAAAATCAATTCGATCAGTCTGTTTATGTAGCTAAGAACTGAAGGTGGTGGTGCCCTCATTATACTTATTCTACTTTTTTAACCCATCCACTCACACAAGCGCATGTTATGAGGAACTGTGATGCTGTATGTTAAACATGTGACAGACAGATGAGATCAATGAGAAATCATACTCGCGAGTCATAAACCACGTTGACCAAAACATTATTGTTAAAACTCTGCTCTATGGCATGAGGAGTAGTTCTAGAACATCTTTAGCAAACGTTGAAGGGAACATAACGTCTCTTCCTCTAATGGGTATTCCAGTCTTTTTTTTATTTATAAACTTCCAAAATAAATTAATAAAAAAAATCTGAGAGGCATTCACACACCCAAACGAACAAACGACTCATGAGATTCCCAGCAACGGACCCCTTCCACTCGATTCCAAGTCGCCGGAGAAGAGATTCCTATTCCTGTACATTCCGCCATCCAAGATTACAGTTCCAGGGTTGCACAAAATCCTCAGCATCATCATCATCATCATCATCTCAGCATCATCAGCATCTTCATCTCTCAAATGAGATCACACGAAAACTTCTTCCTTAACGCTACTACATAGGAGGGATGGTCCGGAGCTTTAACGGTGAGGCTGCGTCGGGCACCGGTGCTGGTGAAGCCTCGTTATGCTGGACATCCATGAGACCCTTGCTGCTGCTGTTGCTGTTGTGATCTCATCTTTTTATCCACTGAGGAGGAAAAAAGAAGATATAGGATGGTGACAATAATGCATTTACTTTTGTTCATTTATGGACGCTGTCTATCCATGTGAGTTAATGTTAACTTTTTATCAGTTTAGAAACACATGCCTGCACCTTATTGTATATGTATATGCACACACACACACACACACACATATATTACAAGATCTGACAAACAGCAAAAGAAAATATATGTAATTCTTCTCAAGACAAGAGGTCATTAAATTCACAGACATTTTCCTCCCCAGTCTCGTCGGTTCTTAAAGTTAAGTATATCTTAGTTTAACCAGACCACTGAGCTGATTAACAACTCCCCTAGGGCTGGCCCAAAGGATTAGATTTATTTTACGAGGCTAAGAATCAATTGGTTACCTAGCAACGGGACCTACGGCTTATTGTGGAATTCGGACCACATTATAGCGAGAAATGAATTTCTGAACATCAGAAGGTCGCACTCTCATGACAGAACGATTCAGAATCAGAGCAACTCACGTGCTTCCTGAACGATGAGAACTCCTCTGTGAAGAGACCAGACCCATCCTACGATAATTGGGGCGAGGAGCAACTGGAGGAGGGCCGTCACGATATTCCAGAATATGGTCGAAACTTTGCTCTGAAGGTTAGATTCATATCCGCACAGGACACCAAAGCCAGATACAAACGTTCCTGTTGAAGAGAGCGATTGGTCATTGGAAACGTTTATCATAGAAAAAAGAAATTGTCTTTTCATAACAGTGCTTGGTTGGTTTGTTTAGATCAAGTCAGCTCTGTGCCAGCAAGGTGCTGAAAGAGTTAATAAGAGGGCTGACATGAACGTCTTGAATTAGCCCGGCCTACAGAGACTCAAGATTGCTTCTGTCTTGGTGCGTATAAGATCAATTGCCATTCTTTTCGGTAACCTTTTCGTCAGTTCTGTACACTCACCTAATCCAGGAATAATATTCAGAATCAGACAAGTGATTGCGAAGCCGAGGGGTAGAGCTGGCACAGCTTTCCTCAGCTTCCCCTGTTTTTCTTTGCTGGACACAATCTCCAGCTCTTGCACAGTACCGTCCTCATTTTCGATGATAACCTGGAAATAAGAGAAATAAAAGAAGCATTTGTAAAGTGAAATGTAAATAAGAGACGTGATAGCGTTCAGTGAATGGGAGGCGAGTATTAAGAGATGGGATCATTTGGTTCCTACCCTTGACATTCTTTTAATTAGAGTGATTGTGTTCACAGATGGTTGTCATGACGGATATTCACCATTCATCACATTTTCCCTCTCTTAATATCTCAAATACAGTCTCTATTGCTTTTCATTTTGTTCATTTCACTTTCTTGCTCTCTTTAACAAAATATTTCAGATTCCTCCATTCCAAATCAGAATTGTCAGCAATAGTTCTTTCGTAACACTATTGCTGCTTATGGTGACCTAGGCTGACACAACCAGTTATCACTCAGTACACGTTTTTACGCCTTTTTTCATATGATGTTTTCATGTAAAATTCTCTATTTTTCATTCTTTTCAATCACTGCCGCACTGGGATCATTTGCAAATCGTGCATCTTTCATTAAGACGTCCTTTAATATTTACCAATAATGCCTTGATTGAGGCCGTTTTGATATTAAAGACAGATGAGCATGAGCCTAATTTCTAAGTTTCAGCTGAGACTGTTACAAGAGTACAATCATCCCCACTCTGATCTTGTGGACGAATGGGGATACCGTCAGACCTTCTTTTGAGATTTCACCTATTTCAGTCTCAATTGTCCCTGCAATTGCATATCCCAAGGTCATGCCTCTGCAGCATTAAAAACCTACGCTCTTTTGTAGTCAAGACATTATTTGAAAACAGCGCATTATTTAAAACCAGTGTTCCCCGACTGTTAAAAGTGTACAGCATTCCTGTCCTCTGAACCATCTTCTGTGCTGTTACAAAAGACTCACCTTGCTAGTCACCTTTCTCCTGCGTCCCTTCAAGAGTTTATATCAGCCTGTTATGGAAGTTTGGCCCTAAATGTTTATTCAGTTCGTGTTTTGTGCAGTCTAAGTTTTTATTTATTTATTTAATATTTAGTCTTTTGTTTTCCTTCTTTATTAACGTCGTACTTTTTTGTCTCAACAGCTGCGTGTCAAAAATGCATTACAGATAAAAAGAAGGAAATTCAACCTTACAACCTTTTAAAAGACTGGCACGTATACTCATTATATACACACACAAACATACACATACACATACCTTTACCACTACCTACACGTTCTTGAACTACAGGTTCATTGTTTATTTTTGGACACTCTCCTCTACAGAGCTCCCGTACGATTTACAACACAGATGGGCGAAGAAAACTTATTGATCACTTGATTCTATCTCTTGTTTATTTTGGAATATTTTATGGGGGTTCTGTTAAAGAAGGTTTTGCGTCGTTTTCAGACGATGGGGCTCTGTTTCTCATTTTCAGGGGATATAATGGTCTTTTGGCTGTTTTCGTCTGAATTCTTTAGTCTAATTTTAGGAGAAGAAGTGTTTACGTTTAATTCTTTAGACCGACGTATCTCTCTCTCTCTCTCTATCTCTCTCTCTCTCGCAAACACACTCATGAGTAAGGCTTCTTACTATTGAAAACAGCGTGACACTTTAGCACCAAGAGATAAACAACAAAACTCCTAACATTAATTCCCTCACCCTCCCACAATTTTTTTTTCTTAACTCACACTTCTTCACTCCTGTTGACTACTCACTCCCTACTTCCCACCCCCGCCCCTCGCTTGCAGAGAAGCTTATGATCTCACCGTGGGCCAGCTGGGCGTGATATTTTGGGCGTGAGGATAGATTGCGGGCGAGGGTGTGTCAGAGGGGGAAGGAAAATTACTATTTCCCTGTCGTCACTTTCGTACTTCCTACGTTTTCCTAAAATTTCCCTCCTCTTCCTTCTTCGTTCTCGTGTACTAGTCTCATGTTTTCGAGGCTCAGTCCTCCCTTTATATATGTGTAGAGAGAGAGAGAGAGAGAGAGAGAGAGAGAGAGAGAGAGAGAGAGAGAGAGAGAGAGAGAGAGAGAGAGAGAACATGCAGAGTCATTTTAAAACGTCGGAAAGCCCCCTGGCAAAGAGATAAAAAGTCTGAAGGTTCTTTATGAGACTAGTGGTTTTTTTTTTTTCCACAGTGTTGCTCTTTGTTCTTTTTCGAGATTTTCACTTTCCTTTTCCTTTCTCAAGAGAGTTAACGTTCGTTAATTATTTCCTCTCTATTTTAGCCTTGGACATTTACAGTGATTATGTTTTCAGGAGAGTAAAAAATAAATTTTGAATTAACTTAGTAACATTTTCATTTAATTTATCCCGTGAACCTAATATTTTCAAACGTGTATGGTTAATTTTCTCTAAAACTATTGTGTTAATTCTCCTAAACACGAGATCTAGAATATACTTTAAAACTATCCGTCTGATTGATAAAACTGGCAAGCTTCTAAAATTCTTTCAGTAAAAATGGATAAAAAAAAAACTCGTGTTTATGATGGATTTGTTCATGTTTTGGGTCCCCCACTCAGATTCGTGATCGCCAACCTTCGCCTCTGCTCGTTGTTCTATTATATCTCAGGCAATATGTTTTTAATCCTCAATAAAAATTAAAATTCTCATCATAAAAAAACTTTCCTCAACGTATATAACTTTTTGGCATACAAATGGCAGCAATTCACGGTTTGGTTCAAGACTAGACCAAACTATGGTGTACAGCTTTATGGTTTCAATACATTTTAATTATTTTTCCATTTCTATAATAGTCTCAACGCTATTCTTAAATCATATGCCATTTTCAAAGCCAGAGTAATATAACGCAAAGCTCTTTCATAAATGAATATAGGTCAAACATTCCTTTTTTTTTTTTTTTATTAAGCTGTAAACACCCAAAACTGTTTGTCTATGGTGACCACATATTGCTTTTCATCCTGGGCAAGCATAAACAAAGCAGGCGCCGTGCCGTCAACACAATCATGTGAGGAATTAAAATATGATGGGGTTAAATGAGAATTTTTTTGTTTGTTAGTGCTGTTCGTTCTAATATATCACTTAAATGAGGCAAGAGCCACAATATACTTTACTTTAATAAACGATAATCTCCTTAGAGATGGTATGGACATTAGACCTATGTTCAATAAAAATGTTACGAATATAAATTTCTCTAAATTTGTTCGTTATTAAATCATAAATTCGTTGACAGAACCTACAAAATTTCCATGATTAAATATTCCGTGTCGGTTTTGAACGAAAATTCGTCGAATTTTAGTAGACACGAAAGAAGCTTAATTGGTAATTTAACGGGTTGATGTTCAGCAGTGTCTCTCTGACAAGTGTCATTGTACTTTAGTAAATCTGCAGCTGTGTCGATACTGATTAGAAAAAGCTGTATTTGCGAAAGATAGTAAGCCCTTTTTGTAATTTTTTAATACTAATAACATGAAATGCCCAGTGAGATTTGTGTAATATATAACAAATTATTCATTTATTGTTGGCGATCTTTTGGAAGACTTGACGAGTACAAGATCAACAATGAAGAAGGTTAGTGTTTGCAATATAATGGAACCTTATTTCCCCTGTTATTATCATATTAAAAACAGTTCTGACAATGTCATTGCAAAGATTATCACTTGCAGTGACATTTTAGATCGAAAAATTGCCAAGTTGCTACAAAGACCAACCTACAGTTCGCGTTGTGGCAGACCTCCATTAGGCCTATGTAAGGTAATGCGATTCAGTTCTGACCTCATTCCGATGCAGAGATAAATAACTTGATGTCAGCGTATTATAAATAGCCATGCTGACTGTTTACGGGTCAGAACTTAAGTCTAAATTAAGCTCGGGAAGGTCGCTATAGGGTAGGATGTGGCGTTAGGATGTCGATTTAGTGGATAGCTTTCTGTAGGCTTATTTATTTTATGCGTAAAATGCAAAGAAAACGCAAGCCTGTATCGACGTTTTTAATATCCAGAAGCATATTTATTCCCTACTGGGATAAGTATAAGTGTCATTTTTCCCCCTGAAATAAGTTAATTTCGTATAAAATTCATATATTCTTGGGTTAGCCTAACTGCACAGTTGTCTCTATATACTGGTGGTCTATATAGATAAATGCTTGTTGTTGTTAAAATTGTTATTTTTTCAAAAAGGTTAAATGCAGTTCTAAGAGCTGCTGATAATGAAGTTCATGGGTAAATCCCGTGCTGACGTAAGGTACATTAGGCAAGATAGCCTAAATCCAGGTGAGGTTAGGTTAGGCTAAGGTTGGTCTGGTTAGTAGGCTATGCTGTACAGTCTGCTGAATGCCTTTTATGTAACATTTTCTGATAGTATTTTTTTATACATAATAATGTAATAAATATCTTGAAGGAAAATGTAGAAGCCAAAGCATAAAAAGTACGTTGTTGGAAAGTGTTTGGTTAGGTTAGATATTCTGTTTAGGGTGCAACATTTTCCGTGCATTCTGATCCCTTGCTTATTTTTCGACTTGTTCTTAATAGTTTTTGTTAAGATTTTTCTCACGCATCAGGCAACTTTATACAACAGAACATGAGTGGAATACTTGAAAATATGAAGGCAGAGGTCTAGACTTTGTTTTAGACTTTTTATATAGGCTACCAGGATTTTAATCCAGAATTTCATATTGAGTGTACTTAAAAATTTTTTTTCATCAAACTCACATGAGACCCGTTTCATAGTTTGGTGGTTTTATTTTGCTCGTTTTCCATTTATATTTATAGTTTTTTAATTCTTCTTTGGAACTGCTGGTTGAAGGTTAGCCTTTACTTTCACTTATGTATTTCTTGTACTGGCCTGGGATGCGTTGTAGCGTTCAGCTATAAAAGTTTTTGATGATATGAATGAATGAGCGAGACATTGATGTCGTAATGACGTTGTCAAATGCGTTTGCCATTGTTTAATTACTTAATCTTATGCTACTCATAAGTAGTGGTTTGGCACTAACCATAGTTTAAATGTGCGTCAGAAATAATGTACACAAGCGAAGGACTTAGCAACTTGATTTAAACTGGTGATTGACGTAGAAAAGCAAATGTTATTAATACCACCATTGCTTAAATTTCCCCCAATTTTTTTTATTCAGTTTTCTCTCACCTTCTATCTGTCCAAGAATGATAGTACTATGCTCATGGTGGGCTATTTTCGCCCAAGTCCTACCAGGATACTTCTCGAGGTCCTGCGAAAAACGTAAACATTTTGGTACGATTTAGAGGTAGGACTAATGTGTGGCGCTGTGGCTTGTAATCTTTTGGTATTCTATCAGTTTTCACTATTATTGACATTTTTTATTTTATAAATATCTCTTCTGACAATTCAGACTGATCTGTAAGCTGCTAAAATAACGTCTCCAACAACACATAAAAAATATATGTAAAACAATTCTGATGAAAATATTTTCAGTTCTGTCTACATCTAAGAACATCGAGAGGAGTAATTTTCTAGGCGCTGTTAGTTGAACATGCAAACAAATGACATATTATGATTATTCGATTAATGTGAAACAACTTTATATTTATCATTTCTCATTCCTAAGCGAAGTGTATGGAAGGCCGTTATTAGAAGCAAAGCGGTTTGGTGTTATAGAAAACGGGCGTTTATTCTGTTTGATTTCTTGAACGGGACAGAAGATCTTATGTTCTTTTGAATCTGATGTAGATGATACTCTCTCTCTCTCTCTCTCTCTCTCTCTCTGTATATATATATACTGTATATATATATGATATATATATGTTTGTATGTATGTATATACACAGTATTATGATATGTGAATAATTGTTTTGAGAAAATCGCATTATTATGCCTCCATTTATTTCAATCAGTTATACTGCTGTTTCTTCTTCTCTGTTTCCAAAATGGTATTCTGCGGCACTTTTCTGTTTCCCTTTGTACCAAAGTCCACATCATTTTCAATGACAGGTTTGTACGTATTGCGGGATCATTTTGTTATTATCATCATTATTTTCATTGTCATTATACGTCACTATTGAGTCGTCTTCGGTATGTTGTTGAGTGCTGTAGTTGGTGTTTCGGTTTCAATTTTAGAGTGCCAGGTTTAGCTTTTCTTATCATACCACCCCTGGGAGCAGCCCACCACAGCTGACTTACCGCCAGGTACCTACTCGTCTGCTAGGTGAACAGGGACCTTGGGTCTCAGAAACATCGTCCACGTGCTTTCCCCCCGCTCGGGAATCGAACCCGAGATCTCTCAGTGGTGAGCTGAGTGCGTTACCTTTACGCCACGAGGTACCCGAATCCTTTAGCCTCTGGGAGGGCAAGGCCTCGCGCGTCAACGGTGGCGGGTGACGGCCGTAGAGTTTTTTGTAGGATATAAACGTATATTTTGTTTTATTTTATTTTTATTTTTATTTTTTTATTGTATTGCCCATTTATTGAACTCGCGGACTTTACACTGAAGTGTGATAGGCATTTGTATGGAATATTTCCCTGCTTTCTGTGTAAGTTGTTATAATTTGCTTGTAGGCCTATTTGATTTTTTCTTAGAATATTAAATTAAATTTGACGAAGCCGTATATTTCGTTAGGCAGTATTTCATTCCTGATGAGGAATGGAGTTTTTTCGAAGTATCGTTAATCAAAATACATGGTTGTGAGGTGTCTTATGGGACTTCTGAACCTTACAGAACAATTAAATTACAGTAAACAGATACATGCAATATATATATATATATATATATATATATATATATATATATATATATATATATATGACTAATCTACAGATTAGCAAATGAGATCCTAGTTACCATTTTTTCCGATTTTATCGTAGAAGCAGCTTTGGCATACTTGCAGTGGTAAGGAGAGGCTGACCAACTGCTTGCCTCCAGAAAGCAAGAGTCGTCTGCATCACTGAAATGCTGGCCTTTCACATACCTAAACCATCCCTCACCAGTCAAATTCCTTCCGCTGAGATTATGCTGTAGAACGCACGAAACGAAGCCTTAAACTGTATAATGATGATGTATGTTGAATGCAGGATGGGTTCTAAGAGGTCGCGAATTCTAGGTTCATTGGACGTAACACGCTAACCAATTGAAAGCAAAATACGATAGAATTGATTGTTGACATAACACTCATAAGGGTGGGTTTACGTCATATATATATATATATATATATATATATATATATATATATATATATATATATATATATATATATATATATATATATATATATATATAGATCTCTGTTCACGGTAATCTAAGTATGCTATGAAGTTCAACAGACCCATAAAAATATTAGTAAAAATATTAGTAAACTTCAAAACTATTTTTTTATAAACAACGCATCGATTAAATTTTAGGTATATATATATATATATATATATATATATATATATATATATATATATATATATATATATATATATATATATAATGATCTTTTGTTGTCGATATGATCTAGGTTGTGTAATTATGAAGTACGCATTTTGATGTATGTAGAAAATGAAATGATAGACAATAAATTTGCGTAATTCATAAGTAAACGAATTGCCACAGTGGTAATGATAGACTCAGGAATGCGATGCAATATAGAGACAGAAAGAATTAGTAACCAAATTATCACAGCAGAGATAAAATGATTGAATGGTTTGATGCCAATGTGAACCGCAAGTCTTGGCGGGAAACCTCTATCCTTAAGACTGAAAGTGGATAAAATTTATTCATAGCTCTTGGTTATTCGGTCTGTTTATTTAAATTTCTGTTGATAAAAATTTCAGTTTCCCGTTCAGGAGCTTTGACGGTGAAGAACTGTGTGATTTAAACTGGGAGGAATTTGACTATTGATCTGACAGAGCATTTGTTATTGGGAAACAGAGAGAGATCAGTTTTCTATGGAAGCGTTGTATGAAAAGGGTCACTATTCTATGTGGGGAATTCGTAAACTCTACGATTGAAGTTAATTTACTTTTGGGAGTTAATTTAATTAACATTGCTTATCATAACATTACACGTCGCGAAGTTGACAGATACTAGTAGGCTTAAAAATAGAGATAGGTCTAATTACTTAACTTTTGGATATTTGGGCTTACCTTTTCATTGTTTTTGCTGGTCTTCGAAATATATGCAAATACCGAAATGTCTTTTAACTGAAGAAAGTCGAATGTAAATTCTGTTCAATTTCGCTTAAACTAAAAAAAGATATACATTTCATTTGAACGTCATTGAAGATGGTACTTTCAAACTTCATATATATATAATATATATATATATATATATATATATATATATATATATATATATATACACCAACTATTGGTGATACAGATTCAACATTTTTTATGTGGTTGACTCAAAGGTCAAGGAAATGTTTAAAAGGTTTAAGGTCAAACACGAACTTAATCTTAGCCATAATTTTAATGGAAATTTTGTAATTGACAGTCAGAAACTATTAATGAAAGTTATAAAAGTCAAGGAATATAATTAATACATTACAGCCTAAACAGATGAAATCCACTGTACAGAGTCATTACTTTACATAGAGATCTTAGACCCCATTTGTTCGATTCTTCGATTCTAATATTCTGGCCTCTTTAAGGAACGGAAAAAACGCCTCAGGCTTTCTTTGTTGTCGGGAAAGAGTCAATATGAACGCTCTCTCTCTCTCTCTCTCTCTCTCTCTCTCTCTCTCTCTCTCTCTCTCTCTCTCTCTCTCTCTCTCTCTCTCTTTATTTATCAAGATGTTTTCTGCTGATATCCAATATATATATATATACATACTCGTGTTTGTATGTGTAAGGAAAAATTACAAAGGCAAAAGGTAAGGAGATTCCTTTTAAGCATTAACCTGAATTTATTCGTAGTGAAAATGTGCGTCAGCTAGTTGCTTGATATAGGTAAACACCACTTTAGTCTTTTATGGGGTTTTGTTAACGGTTCCACGTCTGTCTTTGTCCCTCTGGTCAAAATGAGCTGTTCAGGTATCTACACTTCATTCTTGGTATCTCAGGTGTTTTGCTTTGAATTGACATTATGGTGGGCCAGCAATCATGTCCTGCTCATGGCTTGATAGATTGTGCCAGAGACACAACCTTAATGTCATTGTGAGCTAAGGATAGGTGGGTTTTAGTGTGTCAGTAGGTCTACCTGCTTAGCACTCGGTAGTCAGTGCCTGGTTCCTCCTGGTCCTAGCTTGGGTGGAGAGAGGGGTCTGGATTTAAATTAGTGTAGAGTACCTCTCTTGATTCATCAGTCTTTGAAAATCAAAAATTTATTTTTTTTCCAAGGTTATCAATAGTTTAGTCTTGTGATTGGTAGTTTCCTTAAACTTTTAATGGTACATGGGACATTGTTTCATGTTCACTTTAGATGTTATGGTAGGCTTAGGGTCAATGTGAACACTGGAAATGAACAAAAGTAATGGAATTATTATTATTTCAATTCAAAAGTGTAAAAAGTGTAAAGCACATGCAAAACATAATGTGATTCTTGAATGCCAGGGTCATATTTTGGTGGAAAATTATGAAGAAAAGAGCAAATATACGAGTTTTAAAAAAAAGCTTCAATTATTGAATCATTATCGTCTGGAGGATACACTTTCAGTTAGTGAATAATAAATACTTTATAGTATTAGTATTATCATCAAGTAATGAATAAATTAGAACCCTATTTTAATAATTTTCTGATTAATGAACAAACCTGGACCTTGTTTAAATTATTTTTTCTGGTTTAATGAACAAACTAGGGAGTTGTTTTAATAATTTTTTGATTCAGTGAACAAACTAGGATCTTGTTTGAATTCTGGTTTAATGAACAAACTAGGACCTGTTTGAATAATTTTTTGATTTAATAAACAAGCTAGGAACTGGTTGAATAACGTTTTCCTGGTTTAATGAACAAACTAGGACCTTGTTTAAATAATTGTTTGTGGTTTAATGGACTAACTAGGAACTGTTTTAAAATTTTTTTGATTTAATTGTTTCTGGTTTAGGCTAATGGACAAACTGGGAGCTGTTTTAATAATTTTCTGATTTTATGAACAAAACCAGGATCGTGTTTCAACAATATTTTTGTTCACAATGACAAAATGGTATCGTTGCACATTCACACAGGTGAGAGATTGTCAGTTTTGGTGCATCAAGTATTTATGCTGCGACTTTCTACGTCTCTTTCCTTTTACCCACCATGACTTGGGTTCTCTCACAGGAGACCACGTACAACTCCTCCATCCGGGTGACCAGTCCGGAGAGGTCCTTGGGCGAGACATCCTTTAGCACAGTTACATCCTTTACTCCTCAACACCCTTTCTGAACTCTCTCTCAACTCTGTGATCAGTGGATCAGTGACACCATCCCTGAAAGCAGGACCACCAAGCCTGACTGACAACAGGTACCTAATTGACTGATAGGTGGACAGGGGCGACGGGTGTGCGAAACGGGCCCAAGCGTTTCTCCTCGTCCGGGAATCGAACCCGAAACCTCTCGGTGGTGAACCGAGCGCGCTGACACTGCACCACGAGGTACCCAAGGGCGGGATTGAATGGTCAGCCACCTTCCCCCTCTTCTGTTCCTCCCATTTCCCTTTTTCTGGTGGGTGGTAGGATGCTGTCGGGAGACCAAATAGCCCTGTCCTTGACCAGAATTTCCAAGTAAGCAGCTCTTGTCAGAGGTTCTGTGTAAAGGAATTATATATCAACAAAAACTAAACCTGGTGGCATAGAATGATAGCATTTCAGAAGCATATTCGAAGAATATTAATATATATATATATATATATATTATATATATATATATATATATATATATATATATATATATATATATATATATATATATATATATATATATATGTGTGTGTGTGTGTGTGTGTGTGTGTGTGTGTGTGTGTGTGTGTGTATGGAAGTCCGAACCATGAGTGTTGAATTCTCACGCATCACGCAAAGCAGCTTGTTTTCTGCTGAATCGTATTTATAATTTTAAGTCAGCTGATGGTTTTAACCTTGAATTGAACACCATTGAAGGGAAACTTTCGCGTACTTTCACCCAAAGAAAATTTTTGGACGATTAAAAATACTTCTGTTCGTTTTCGCCGCTGGATTAATTCGGGGACATTGGTTCTGAGAGGCAAATGCGCTCTCTGATTTCAAGAGATTTGAGCATTTTTATCGTGATCACTGTCATATAATCCTTAAGTTATATCGTATAAATAATAATAATAATAATAATAATAATAATAATAATAATAATAATAATAATAATAAGAAGAAGAAGATACTTTGGCGTCTGTAATTTGGTATGTTTAGACGTTCAAAATATTGCCCCTCATGGAAAGGGAAGTGACAGAATAAAGAGATAAGCAATAACAAAATCAGATGAGTAAGAGTTACATAGACAAGAGAGATAATAAATAAACCGTGAAATAAGACTCATGTCAGCCTGTTAAAAAGAAAAATATAAAAGGGTGCTGTTAAGTTTTAATTTCTTAATTTTCAACGATATCTTCTCATGAATTCACTTCTATTATTTTTCATATTTTTGTTTTTGCTTTCTTTCCCGTGCTGTAATTGACTCGCAGATGTTATTGTTATTATTATTAATTTTCATTGTGATATTGTTGCTGTCAGCAGTGTTAAGAGTTTGCCTGTTCATTTCATATCTGATTGTATTTTATCTTTTTATTGTATCTGTATTCTATAAATTTAAGTGTATATGAATGTGAAATAAGATACATATTATTATTATTATTATTATTATTATTATTATTATTATTCTCAGAACAAAAATTAATAAAAACGAATAAAGACACATCCTGTGATTGATTGATTGATTGATTTTAAGTTACCTGACATTACATAACATCAGTCATTGCAATTGTTTCTTTCTAGCATTATGTATTAAAGAGATATTTATTCACAAATACCTTTTATATCCAGTTCAGTGTGCCTTGGGATAAACATGTACCCAAAAGGCATTTTACTTAAGTGCATCTGAATTCGACAAAAATAAGTACAGCAAGAGTCAGAAGTGACATATCTTTCTTGATGGCTGAATGGATCTGTGCCTGTCACCTCTGTATCAAAACCAAAAGGCACAGGTTTGAAGCCCTGCCAAGGCGAATGCACTCACCCGCAATTCCCTTTAGGGTGTAAGTTAGAATCCCAAGGAAAAGTAAATTTGATATTAAGTGAGTGTAAAAAAATGGTAAAATTGCAGCCTACTACTGCGGCCAGATTCCAGCCAATAGCAGACCAGAATATTTAACGCCTTTTGTTTATGCTTTTGTTCATGCTAATGTCTTTTGTTTATGTTTAGGCTATTACGTGTCTTTTGTTTATGCTTGTACGTTCATCCCCAAGGGGCTGGTATCATACACAGCGCCCATTTTGCTCGTGAACTGGTAGTTACCGAACTAGAGGGGCGCGGTATTAGTTTGCAGTTTTACCTGAAAAAGTAGGTAGCCTATATGGATACAGAAACTGATTCATTAAATGAAAAAAAACACACACACAACGCCGGACTGGAAAGTGTCTCCCGACGGTAAACGGATTTGATTAAACGGATCGTGCCTTCGTGGACAGTCAGCCAGTCGCCAGTTGTTTGCATTTTGTCCGAAGACTGATGGAAACGTGAGGTCACCGGAATGCCGTGACTCACGCCAGAGATCGGGAAACGCTGCGGCGTCGGAGACTCTATAATTGGATGTGCAAACGAGGGTCTTTTGCTTATGGGCGGCGTTGGGAACACGGGAGATTTGGGATGGATGGTGGGGAAGTTGGAGAGGGGGGGACATGGGGCTTCGGTAGGGGAGTGGCGACAGAGAACAGGGTCCACACTGGACGGAATTCGGACAGTGGTATATGTCAGGCTGGAAGGGAACTCAGTAGCATGGCATACATTTTATCACGGCGGGCATCCCGAATGGCGGAACAGGGCATGGGAGGGGGGAGGGGGACGTGTATGTTGGGGTAGGGGGGGAAGGGGTGCTCGGAGGGGAAAACAAACGAAGCAGAAAAGCAAAAAGGAAGCCACACAAAGACAGAATCACTAAAAGCAAAAGGCGGCGGTCGGGAGGGGATAGGTCGGAGAGGGGAGGTAGTGCGAAGTTGGGGCGGGGGGTTGGGGGCCGGGTGGAGAGGGAAGTAATGTGGCCTCATTTCCCTCTTTGTCCAAATTGGTATGTCATTACTCGTCGGATTATCTTTCCCTTTGTTTTGTTTATTTATTTTGGTGTGATTCTTGACTCCCTTGACCAGTTTGTAGGTTACCCTCTCGTGTAAAGTAAGTCCTTTTAACATTTACAACATTTACAAGAATTTTTCTTTGTTATAACGATCACGGGTTCGAAGAATTCGCCGTCATGTGCCACTGTATTTGCAATAAATAAATATCTAATGGTCACGACTCTTAATGAATATTTCATGTTAGATACTCGGTATGTATCAACAGAGATTTTTTACTGTAGAAATCTTACCAATATTTTATTGTGTGATTTCTGTGGAAAGGAATATGAAATTTAGGCCAAAGGTCAAGCACTGAGACCTATGAGGTCATTCAGTGCTGACAGTGAAATTGAGAGTAAAAAGGTTTGAAAGGTGTAACAGGAGGACAACCTCTCAGTTGTACTATGAAACAATTGCGAGGATAGGGTTGAGGAAAGTAAGATGGAAGAAAGAGAATATGAACGGAGGTACAGTAAAAGGAACGAAAGAAGTTGCAGCAGGGGGCCGAAGGGACGCTGCAAAGAACTTGTGTGTTTACAAAGTGATCTTGAATATATCCCTTTAGAATTTACAACAGTCATCAAAACTCACGCTTTAGGCTGAATTAGAAAGCAATATAAAGCACATACTTTAGTCAAAACCAAAGGAATTGGTTATATTATGGTCTTAACAAAATGGTAAAGTTTAATTAGTTTTCATAAGCATACCTGTATTAATTAGGGTAAATTTTTCTTCATCAAGATCTTGGCATTTGTTTTGTAGAAAGTAAAGTCAAGTTGTTCCTTTTACTGTACCTCCTTTCATATTCTTCTTCTTCCATCTTACTTTCCACCCTCTCCTAACAGCTGATTCATAGTGCAACTGCGAGGTTTTCCTCCTGTTACACCTTTCACACTTTTACTGTCAATTTCCGTTTCAGCGCTGAATGACCTCATTGGTCCCAGTGCATGGCCTTTGGCCTAAATTCTGCCATTCAGTTCAGTTAACTGAGGAAGGAAAAATATTACCCTATTATGAAATGTTTGTGAGTAAAAATCACTAACATAACCGACTCTCCAAATTCTTATTAACTCATGAAACTTCATAGAAATCGTTTAGAATGTCTGGTGGACGTACAAACAAACATATTTAGACTGTTAAACAAATTCTCCGTCTAGCATTGGCGACAGGTAATAACAATAATATAACTTCGAAAATGCCATACCGTTCCTCACTGTCTAGACAGACTGGAGACCTCTTTTGCTCTTCCTCAGAAGGCGAAAGAAAAACACTCTGAATACATGGGGCCAATCTCTTATTCACCTGTCCCAGGTGGGCGTGAAACTTTTTGAACTAGACCTCCTCGCCGCTCGGAAACAGGTAAGGTTGAATTGAATTGAATACAGAATTTAGGTCAAAGGCCAAGCACTGGGACCAGTAAGGTCATTCAGCGCTGAAACGAGATTAAAAGGTTTGAAGGGTGTAACAGTTGGAAAACCTTGCAGTTTTACTGTGAATCAGTTGTTAGGAGAGGGTGGAAAGTGAGACGGAAGAAAGAGAATATGAAAGGAGGTACAGTAAAAAGGAACGAAAGGGTTTGCAGCTAGGGGCCTAAGGAAGGCACGCTGCAAAGAACCTTAAGTAATGCCTACAGTGCACTGCATGAGGTGCACTGACAGCACTCGAAGAGTATGAGGAATGTTAGATTGACTTCAGTGAATTTATTTTTGTTTATGTTATGATTATTATTATAATTATCATTAGTAGCAATAATTAAAGATTATAAACTAATAAAAATTAAAATAATCCTGAAGGGGAAATAGTGCCGTCAGCGCACCTCAGGCGGTGCACTGTAGGCATTATTTAAGATTCTTTGCAGCGTCCCTTCGGCCACTATCTGCAACCCCTTTCATTCCTTTTACTGTACATACTCTCATTCCTCTATCCTTCCACCCTCTCCTAACAGCTGTTTCATAGTGCAGCTGCGAGATTTTCCTCCTGCTACACCTGTAAAACCTTGTTACTCTCAATTACCTCTTAGACCCCAGCCCTTGGCCTGTGGCCTAAATTTGATATTCCGTTCCATAACCCTCTAAATAGTTAGCTTTATAATTTTTAATCAGTGTATTTCGTGTTGAATTCTGGTGCGCTCTTACGACGTGATAACTCTGTCCCTGTGGTAATTGGTATTTTGTCAGTTTTCCAGCGGGGAGGAACATTGCTCTTTTTCTGGGCAGCAATATCGGAAAATACGTGAGTGTGGAGATTACAGAATTGCTCCAGCAACACAGAAGTGCTTTCCAGTTATGAATATCTTTATTTCTGTTTTATAGATTTTATTAATTCTGCAACGAAAGTATCTGAGGAAGCTGTTGGTGAGGGATGCAGTAGATGGCATTAACG